>NW_006922138.1:1145178-1172572 GCF_000298275.1 Orycteropus afer afer
AATGGACCTAGGAAACTCAAGGAGGGGTCGCTATGAGTCGGTGCCAACTCGACGGCACATAACAACAACAGCAACAACTGTGTGGTTTGGTAACATTGGGACTGTGCCATTTTATTTGTCGACCTTGAGCTTGTTAGCCTCAGCAGCCAGTAGCTGCCTGAGTGAAGAGATGCCTCTAGCTTCAGTGGGCCTGGAGCAGGAGGCAAAACAGGACCCCAGTGTTCAGGGGATTTCACACAGCCCCTAGAGCCTGGCATTTTGAATTTGGACTTAAAGCCTCCAAAGGTAAGAGAATAAACTCTTGTTTGTTAAGGCCATCCCATTTGTGTTATATTCTTGTCAGAGCAGTACTAGGTAACCAGAACAGACAGACTGAAGAGGAATGGCATGGCATTCATCATCACAAAGAATGTTTCAAGATATTTCCTGAAGTACAATGTTGTCAGTGATAGGATAATATCCATATGCCTACAAGGAAGACCAGTTAAAACTAATATTATTCAAATTTATGCATTAATCACTGAAGCCAAAGATGAGGAAATTGAAGATTTTTACCAATTTCTGCAGTCTGAAATTGATCAAACATGCAATCAAGATGTGCTGATTATCACTGATGATTGGAATGCAAAAGTTGGAAACAAAGAAGAATCACTGGTAGTTGGAAAATTTGGCCTTGGTGACAGAAATAACACTGGAGATCACATGATAGAATTTTGCAAGACCAATGACTTATGCATTGCAAATACCTTTTTTCAACAACACAAACAATGGCTATCCATGTGGTCTCACCAGATGGAGTACACAGGAATCAGATTGACTACATCTGGGGCAAGAGGCAATGGAAAAGCTCAATATCTTCAGCTGTAGAACAGACCATCAACTGCTTATATGCAAGTTCAAGTTGAAGCTGAAGACAATTAAAACAGGTACACAAGAGCCAAAATATGACCTTGATTATATCCCTCCTGTATTAAGAGACCATCTAAAGAATAGATTTGATGCATTGAATACCAATGACCGAAAACCAGAGGAATTGTGGGATGACATCAAGGACATCATCCATGAAGAAAGCAAAAGGTCATTAAAAAGACAGGAAAGGAAGAAAAGATCAAAATGGATGTCAGAAGAGATGCTGAAACTTGCCCTTGAAAGCTAAAGCATAGCTAAAGAAAATGGAAGAAATGCCAAGATAAAAAAGCTGAACAGAAGATTTCAAAGAGCAGCTCAAGCAGACAACGCCAATTACCATAATGAAATGTGCAAAGACCTGGAGTTAGAAAACCAAATGGGAAGATCACACTCAGCATTTCTCAAGCTAAAAGAACTGAAGAAAAATTCAAGCCTCAAGCTGCAATATTGAAAGATTCTATGGGCAAAATATTGAATGATGGAGAACACATCAAAAGAAGATGAAAGGAATACAGAGAGTCACTGTACCAAAAAAAAAAATTAGATGATGTTCATCCATTTCAGGGCGTGGCATGTGAACAAGAACCAATGGTATTGAAGGAAGAAGTCGAGGCCGCACTGAAGGAATTGGTGAAAAACAAGGCTCCAAGAATTGACAGAACACCCATTGAGATGTTTCAACAAATGAACACCATGCTGTAGGTACTCACTCATCTATGCCAAGAGATTTAGAAGACAAGTACCTGGTCAATTGGTTGGAATAAATCCATATTTGTACCTATTCCAAAGAAAGATGATCTCACAGAATGTGGAAATTATCGAACAATATCATAAATATCACACTCAGGTAAAATCTTGCTAAAGGCAATTAAAAAATGATTGTAGCAGTACATTGACAGGGAACTTCCAGAAATGCAAGTTGGATTCAGATGAGGACATAGAACAAGGAATATCATTGCTGGTGTCAGATGGATCTTGGCTCAAAGCAAAGAATACCACAAAGATGTTTACTTGTGTTTTATTGACTATGCAAAAGTGTTTGATTGTGTGGATCATAACAGATTATGGATAACATTGAAAAGAATGGAAATTCCAGAACACTTAGTTGTGCTAATGAGGAACCTGTACATATACCACTAGGCTGGTGTTCAAACAGAACAAGGGGATACTGCATGGTTTAAAATCAGGAAGGGAGTGCATCAGGGTTGTACCATTTCACCATACTTATTCAATCAAAAGGAAGAGTGGGCAATCTACTATTGATATTACCTCGGAAACCCAAGGAGGGGTCACTATTAGTTGGATCCAACTCAACAGCAGTGAGTTTGGTTTTTTTGGTTGCTGAACAGACAATCCAAGAAGCTGGACTGTATGAATAAGAATGTGGCATCAGCATTGGAGATAGACTCATTAACAACCAGCAATACACAGATAACACAACTTTGCTTGCTGAAAGTGAAGATGACTTGAAGCACTTTCTGATGAAGATTAAAGACTTCTCCAGTATGGGTTACATCTTAACATAAATAAAATGAAAATCTTCAAAACTGGACCAAAAAGCAGCATCACAATAAATGGAGAAAAGGTTGAAGTTGTTAAAGATTTCATATTGGTTCCACAATCAACACCAATAGAAGCAGTAGTCAAGACATCAGACAATGTATTGTACTGGGCAAATCTGCTGCACAAAATCTCTTTCAGGTGCTGAAGAGCAGAGATGTCTCCTTGAAGACTAATGTGTGCCTAACCCAAGACATGATATTTTCAGCTGCCTCATATGAATGTGAAATTTGGACAATGAACAAGGAAGAACAAAGTAGAATTGATGCTTTTGAGTTGTGTTGGTGAAGAATGCTGAAAGTACCATAGACTACTAAAAGAACAAACAAATATGTCCTGCAGCTGGAATGCTCCTTGGAAGTGAGAATGGTCAGACCTCGTCTCACCTACTTTGGTCACATTGTCAGAAGGGACCATTCCCTGGAGAAGGATGTCATGCTTGGTAAGGTGGAGGGTCGGTGAAAGAGGGGAAGGCCCTCAGCGAGGTGGATGAACACAGTGGCTGCAATGATGGGCTCAGGTACAGCAAGGATCGTGAGGCTGGCACAGGACTGGGCAGTGTTTTGTTCTGTTGGACATGGGGTCACCATGAGTTGGAGCTGACTCAACGGCACCTAACAACAACAACAACAACAAACTGTAAGAGAATAAATCCGTGGGTTTTTCTAAGCCAACCCCTTATGGTATTTTTGTTATAGCAGCATCAGACAATCTATACATTAAACCACAATAATACTTCCCCCTGTGGCCAGGACAGGTGCTGAGTATGGTCATGAAAGACAGGTACTGGACCAAGAACTGACAACCGAGGAACAGAAGGATGCAGACCCCTCTAGGGATGCCAGAACGGAGGAAAGGCAGTCTTAAAAATGCAACCATGATAGTTGATGACCCAGAACCAGCTAACTGCAGGCGCCTCTCATGGTTTTGATTTGTGTTCGACCAACCCCCAACCCCCCACCACCACCACTCTAGGACTTACACACAAAGCTATAGAAGAGGATAGGGGAGGGAACTGAAAAATGACCGTGAAAATTTCTAATTGTTCATAAAAAAAAAAAAAAAAACTCACTGCCATCAAGTTGATAGCGACTCATAATGACCCCTCCCAGGGTTTCCAAGGTGGTATTTCTATGGAAGTAGATAGTCAGTCTTCCTTGCAGGGAGCAGCTGGTGGGTTGAACCACCAGCCTTCTGGTTAGTGATCAAATGCCTTAGGCACTATGCCACCAGAGTTCCTCTAATTGTCCACATGTGTCCAGAGTTAAGTACACTGAGACCATTGAGGGAAGAAGAGGTTAAAGGCAAATTCTAGTTTGCTCTATATAAAAAGAAACAAACACTTTGCCATCAAGTAGATTCTGACTCAGAGCAACTCTATAGGAGAGAGTAGAACTTCCCATAGGAGTTTCAAGTCTGTACGCTTTACAGAAGCACACTGTCATATCTTTTTCCTGTGGAGCGTCTGGTGGGTTTGAACCACTGGCTTTTTGATTAACAGCCAAGCAGGTTAACCACTGCTTCACCAGGGCTTATGGAACAGGCTCTATTGTTTGCTCAGCTAACCTTGTAATGTGGAAAATATTACATGCATACCTGGTGACAGACCCTAGGACTCAGCTTACAAATGTCAACTGACTTCTATCTGTTGGGTCTCACAGACCTGTCCATATGCTTTTGTTTAAAGAAAAGAATTACGAATACCTACTCCTTAATAAGATACAGTCGCATCTATTGGATTAGTCTCAAAGCTTTTAGAAATATTTATTGATGTCAGTTATATATATCTATATTATAGCACCAGAGAGAAATTAACCATGAAGCTAATGAAACTTAGTTTTTATGGTCCTCCATTTATGGCCTTTTTCTTGTGTGTTCTTTATATTAAGAAAATATCTTTTATCCCACAAAACTTGAATTTTCCCCAAACAGCAATTTAGCCCATTAGATTAGGATGTACTGCAGCACAGATGGGGTTCCTCAGAAGAAATGGTCACCTCTGTAGGCTATTCTGTGTCTGGTGTTCAGTGGCTTTCTCAGAAGGGTTAACACCTGGGCGCATACCTGTCTTTCCAGACCTGGGGACCCAGATGACATGCAAAACTCCTTCAAACTCAGACAAAACAATGGCTGAAAATCCTAGAATATTAGGTAAATTGGCAGGCACACACTTGTTACGCTGTCCATATGCAAGGAGTCAGAGTGTGTAGGTTAAGCTTCCACCCCTACTTCTTAAAGTACAGGCGAGTGTGGAAAATCACTTCAGCCTCAGACTCCAGTTCTTCTGTGCAGCAGGGAAACCACTGCCCACCTAAGGAGGGTGCAGTGGGGACTCAGAGAGATGGATTGATGATTAGTGGTTACGTGACCCGTAGCATTTGTCAGGGTCTGGATTTCACTCCAGGCCAATATTGTCATCAGGTGCTGTGGAGTTGGCTCGGACTCATAGCGACCCTGTATACGACAGAATAGCACGTTGCCTGGCCCAGTGCCGTCCTCACAATCCTAGCTGTGCTCGAGTCCATCACTGCAGCCACGGTGTCAGTCCATCCCATTGAGGGTCTTTCCTTTTTCACTGACCCTCTACCGAGCATGATATCCTTCTCCAAGCACTGGTCCCTTCTGAAAACATGAACAAAGTAGGTGAGACAAAGTCTAGCCATTCTTGCTGCTAAGGAGCATTCCGGCTGCACTTCGTACAGGACAGATTTGTGCGTTCTTCTGGCAGTCCAAGGTGTTTTCAGTATTCTTTGCCATCACAATTCAAAGGCATCAATTCTTCTTTGGTCTTCCTTATTCATTGTCTAGCTTTCACATGTATATGAGACGATTGAAAATGCCATGGTTTAGGTCAATAGGAAGGCATGATCATGCAAAATTTACCAAAGCAAACAATATATAGAAAGAAAGGTCTTATTTTTGCAGAAGAACCTGAGCAGCAGTGACATCCGTTTCAGGGCAGCTGTCGTGGCTCCGGTCCCCAGACATCCCATCTGGAGCCACCATCCCTACTGAAGGTGACTTTTCCGGAACACAGCCTTCATAGCAGCTTGTCCATGCTACCAATGTGCCATCACAACGGAGCAAGGGATGGGGTCCCTGGTTTAGTCTTCCAAACCCTGTCTCCTGGAAGTGTGCTGAACTGCAACTCCACAAGCCCCGCCCCACAGGCCCACCCGCAGGGAGCCGCAGGTTTTGAAACTCTCCCCAGCTGTCTTGGCGTTCCTTTTCCTCTTCTCTGTGGGCCTGCCAGCTCCAGGGATGAGAGCATGAGGCACTTTCCCAAAGGTTAAGGACACTAACATCACTTCCAAATGGTTCACAGCAGATTTCCAGGGAGCACTCTTAACCATCACACCTGTTTAGAATATATTCAAATAAGGCAAACAAACAAAAAACACACTGCCTCCAAGTCAAGTCTGGCTCACATGACCCTATAGGACAGAATAGAACTGCCCATAGGGTGTCTGAGGTTTTAATCTTTATAGGATCATATTGTCTCATCCTTCTGCCACTGAGAGGCTGGTGGGTTTGAACTCTGACCTCTCTGTTAGCAGCCAAGCTCTTAACCACTGAGCCCCCAGAGCTCCCTAAATTAAAAGCATTTCATTAAATCATTACATTGGTGAGACTTGTTGTTGTCGTCGTCGTGTGCCATCGAGTGGATTTTCAACCCCTACTGGAGCAGAGTAGTCAATAAGGTGAGCCGATGCTACCGCGCTTCTTGGTACTGCGTCCCAGTCAGAGGTCGCAAATGCGGAAAGAGGCTGTGATTGTAGGAAGGGGCTGTGAGGTCGAGAGAAAGACAGATGCCAGTCACACCTAGAAGCAGAATCTCTGATGTGGGAAGAAACGTGAAACAGTTCACTAGAGGTTACCAAATAAGCACAAGTAAGGCATGCTTCCTTGCTTGTTGGGTAGCCTGACACTGGACAGCTGCCCCATCGACCAGGGTAGAGCTGCCCCATAGGGTTTCCAGGCCGTAATCTTTAGAGGAGCAGAGCTCTAGGTCTTTTTCCTGAGTAGCTGCTGGCTGAGTTCGAACCGCCAACCTTTCAGTTAGTAGCCTAGCTCCTAACCATTGTGCCCCCAGGGCAATTGTTTAGAACCAATGAAAAATGAGTTTATATGTGTAACACCTCCCTAACTTACTGCCTCTTCAGCTCTGCATTCATTGCACAGAGCACCATCATTTCCCACATGTTCTGACTGGTACGTTCCCCATGAAAGTGGAAGCTGTAACCTGTGACGTCTTCTTCCAGTTTCCAGAATGGAAAACGTGCTCTACCCCTTTCCCCTTTAATGCTTCCTTTATCCATTCTTCACTTTCCTTCTTCAAAAAAATTATACCTATCTTTACCAGGGTAATTATTAATTCTAAGCCTTATAAGAAAAAAAAAAAATGTTATTTTAATGTAGCAAACATTTTTGCCCCTCAAAGGTTTTGTTTGCTTTAAGACTCCGGTGATGTTTAATTTTGCCCCCTTAGAGGCCTGTGTATGGTCTTGGTGCTGCCTTTTCTTTCTTGGGAAAAACAAGGAGCTCTTTGTTGGCAACGTGGAGCACACTGTAGCCCTGAGTCAGAGTGGACTCTAGGGCAGTGGGTTTAGTGGGAAGTGCTGCTCTCACCCTTGGTAAGCTGGCACGGCCTGTGGGCCCTGGCAGTGCTGTCCCTGGGCCCTGCCTCGGCCTCTGGCTGCCCTTGGATGAGTTACTGCTGACGGGGCACAGAGTTCTGCCGGAGATTGCCGTGCTGAGCCTCGTGGCCTCGTTTTGGAGCGAGCTGCGTGTGGGCCGCTCATCGATGCTGCTGACTGTTTCCTTGGGGCTCTGTGGTCATGCTCCCCCTAAGGATGGGGAGAGCTGAGTTGAGGACCATGGACTGTGCCTCCCTGCTTCAAGTGTTCTTCCAAGGATAAGCAGTTGCCATCGTGTGGGTTTGACTAAGTCAAGCCCCAGTGGGAAAACAGGCCTGAGAGACTGGAAATCGGAACTGCACGGTTAAGGAACTCACTACCACTCATGTTGTAGGCTTCAGTTATAATTGTTCTTAAACAAAAAACAAGAATAAAACAACAAATATAACTCTATTGTTTGTTCACATTAAGGCTTAATCTATAAAATGTCACATCCAAATGAAGCTTTAAAAACCAACTAATATTTTGTTAACCATGTGATATCAAGTTATGAACTTGAGATTCAAGTCCTATTTCTTTTTCTCTCCTGCTTCCGGCCTCCAGGATGGTCAGTGAGCTAGGCACAGCTTCTTCCTTCCAGCCTACAAAGCCTGGCCAAATGACAGCCCACAACTACCAGTCTCAGTTCGTTTGAAGACAGACACTTTGCAGGACTTGAAAAGTGCCCACCATGAGCTCATTCAAAACTCTTCACCTGTGGCCAGACCACGGATCTGAGAAGATGAGGTGAGGGAGGTTTGCAAGCAGCCCCCAATTCATGACAACCCTTTGAATAATGCAACAAAACGTTGCTCAGCCCTACACCATCATCAGTTGAGGACCGACCTGTCATGACCCACAGGGTCTTCACTGCCGGTTTGCAGAAGTAGATCACTGAGCCTTCCTCCTAGCCTGTCTTAGTCTGGAAGCTCTGCTGAAACCCATCAACCATGAGTGGCCCTTCTCGTATCTGAAATACCACTGGCATAGGTTGCAACATCTCAACAACACATAAGCAGGTATTAACTTTGAAACACATTCTAAGTATTTACTGATTCATAGCATAGTGGCTAAGGCACTTGACTGCTAATCAGAAGGCTGGTGGTTCAAACCCACCAGCCACTCCTCGGAAGGAAGGTTGGGCATTCCTACTTCCGTAGTGATACTGCCTCGGAAACCCAAGGAGGGGTCGCTATGAGTCGGGGCCGACTCGACGCCACAAAACAACAACAACAGACCCAAGCAGTCTGACCCCTAAATGTCCCTGAGAAGGACAAGGTGAGCTCTGGGAAAACTGAGCTTTCATCCAGAAGCAATGTGCTGGGAGAGCTTCCAGACAATGTGTTTGCCACATAGATGACCACCATGGCTGTCATAGTCTTCTGGGGGGAAGAGTAGAGAAGGACCTGTCCCCCAGCTCATGCCATCACTCACATATGTCTGCCCCATATCATGACCACCATGGCTTTCATAGTCATGGAGGGAATAGCAGAGAGGGACTGGTCTCCAGGCTCACTCCATCACTCACCACCATCCAACCCGGGGTCATTCTCTGGTCTCTCTCGACCTAGATCACCATGTATACCACAGGTGTATGTTGCCAGGTCACTCACTCACTCATTTGGGTGTCAAGATGGCAGATCCAATGAGTTTTAATTTTATAGTTCTCAGAGCTGTGATAATTGAATTCAGCCAAATCAGCCTCCCTGTGGAACCTGAGAAGCTCTGGTGGTGCAGTGGGTAAAGCACTGGGCTGCTAACCAAAAGATAAGTGCTTGGAACTACCAGCCATTCCATGTGAGAAAGATGAGGCAATCAGCTTCCATAAAGATTGATAGCTTTAAAAACCCTGTAGGGCAATTCTACTCAGTCCTCTAGGAGTACTGTGAGTTGAAATCAACTCCATGGCAGTGGATTTCGTTTGGATTTTCTTCCATAAAGATTATAACCTTGGAAACCCTTTGAGCCAGTTCTACTCTGTCACAGGATTGCTATGAGTTGGAATTGACTAGATGGCAGAGGGTTTTTTATATGGAGCCTGAAAATTCTCATTGGTTGAGTGGTTTTCAACCACACCCAAACCAGCTCTCTGAAGGTGGGGCGGTCATTGGTCCCAAGGTTTGTGGTGATGCTCAGAAAGACTGCCTGTCAGTGAGAAAATCTCCTGCAGTTTCAAAGAGCAAAAGCCCCTCAGATCTTTGCTTCACACGTGTAGGAGCTTTGGTTGGCTCCCACTCAAGGCAATCTTATGTCCAACAGAACAAACATTGCCTGGTCCTGCTCCGTCGTTATCATATTTGGTGCCACTCTGGTGTAAGAACACATTTGGTGCTAGAGTGAATTGCTTTGGTGTGGTGTGGGAATGGTAAGCTTTGGATTCAACATGGCAAGTGTTTTGGAGCATCTTACACATGTGGCACTTGCTAGTTCTAAAGGCAAAACCCAGATGAGCCTGCCTGTCCTTCCTGAGCTCATCTATTAACGTGAGCAGATCACAGTGTGTGGGCATGGGGTGTGCACAGCTGAACAATGGCCCCCAAAGATCCTCATCCCTCTAAACTGCAAAGGTCACCTTACATGGCAAAAAGGGATTTGGGAGGTGTGATTAAATTAAGGATTTTGAGACTAAGAGATTATCCTGGATTATCGAGATAGGCGCCAAATGTAATCATGACTGTCTTTATATGAGGGAGGCAGAGGGAGTGCTGACTACAGAAGAGGAGAAGGGATGTGATGACAGCAAGTAGGAGAAGAAAAAGTGTTGCGATATGAGGCCACGAGACAAGGAGTGCAGGCGGCCTCTAGAAGACAGAAGGTGCAAGGAAGTAGATTCTCCCCTGGGGCCTGCAGGAGGAACTGGTCCTGCTGACACCTCTACTTGAGCCACCTCAGACCCATCTTCATGATCTGAGACAGCTGTCAGAAAAAAGAAATACAGTGGGTTTACATAGAAGACAAGACACATCTTAGATGTTGTTGTTGTTGTTATGTGCCATCAAGTGGGCCCTAACTCATAGCGACTCCTCCTTGTGTTTCCAAGGAGGTATCACTACGGAAGTAGATTGCCCAACCTTCCTTCCGTGGATTGGATGGTGGATTTGAACCACTGTAGGAAGAAGAAAATATTACCAGGGATTGAACTTTAACATCTAACAAGGTTTTGGTGGGCAGAAAAGTCATTTTAATTGTAAGAATCCATCTCCAGAAGGGGAAAGTTTGTAGAGGCCACACAGGGATGGAGCCTTCTTTAACAATAGTATCCACTCTCACTTTCCCCTGTGTGTGAGGGGGAAAGAAATCTATACTTATTGAGATAAACATTTCGCAGACATTCTGACATTTAAAATTCCTTTTCATTGACCTGTGAAACAGGCATTATACTCACCCAGTCATCAATGAAGAAACTGGGGCTGAGGGTGGATATAGGACTTGTCCAAGGTCAGGCAGGGTAGTGGACTCTGTCCAATGCCTTCAACACTACTTTTTGGCAATGACTTTCACCAACTACTGGGTGTGTTGCCAAGCACACACTCAGCCCCCCATTTTCAGTCCTCTTTGGGGATAGCTTTGGCTGATGAAATTGTCTTCCCAAGCGCCGTTTCCCTCCAAAGTCAGTCCACTTTCCATGATGGATCAACAAACAAGCTAACCAGTTGTCACTGAGTCAATGCCAACTCATGTGGCCCCATGTTGTCAAACTTGACTTGTTCTCTGTAGGGTTTTCAGTGCTGATTTTTTGGATCAGTGTGGTCTACAAACATGAAGTCCCTCTCCCCAGTGTGGGGCATTCTGAAGGGTCATCCAAGCTTTAGCTCACCCTGCAGGGTCTGTCGAGGACCATGTTGGGAGCTGCACTGCTGTTGTACTTCTGTCTCTTGCCAATCCTGCTTCGTTCCCCACCACAAGTGACAATTCCTGCACTACCTCCTAATAAATGCCTGGCTGCACATCACCACCTCAGACTCAATTTCCAAGAGAACTCAGCCCGCAGCACACCACTGATAAATGTTTGTGCTTGGATAATAAAGCCCAGATTCTGCTCCAACTTCTGTAAGATTTCTACTTTAATGGAATGCTTCCTACTGGAGTACCAAAACACCAAACCAAACACCTCCCAATGGCAGTAAAGTCCTCCCAGGAACTATCCATCAGGAAAGAGTGACTTCTGGGAGCTGACAGCTCATTTTGTAGGGGCTGGGAAATGGTTCTGAAGCCATCTTCATTTAGAGAAGTGTTGCTTCTAGTTCTGGGTTTATTCATTAGTGTGACTTCAGTGTGATGAAGCGTTTGTTTTCGAGGCTTAAATCCTTCACCCACTTCTTACCAAATATGATCAATGATGTTGTTGTTAGGTGCCATCCAGGCAGCTCTGACTCATACAAAGCCCACGTACAACAGGGTGAAGCTCTGCCTGGTCTCATACTATCCTCACAATCATTGCTATGCTTGAGCCCATTGTCACAACCACTGGGTCAATCCATCTCATTGAGGGTCTTCCTCTTTTTCATTGACCCTCTACTTTACCAAGCCCACTCAGGGATTAGCTCCTCTTGACAACATGACCAAAGTAGGAGAAGTGAAGGCTCACCATCCTTGCTTCTGAGGAACATTCTGGCTGTACTTCTTCCAAGACACATGTGTTTGTTCTTCTGGAAGCCTGTGGCACATCCAACATTCTTCACCAACCCAATAATATGCACCAATACTTCCTTGGTCTTCCTTATTCAGTGATTAGTGAGTCACCATAACACTACTTCCCAAAAAACTGTGGCAGGTCTTTATCCCCCCCCACACACACACACACACAACACTGAAGATTTAGTTGTCAAGGGACCAGGAGAACTTCATCACAAAGCCACCTTAACCTTTGCAACTGTCCCATTTTAAGGACGACAGCTGAATGGTCAAGGCATCTCCTTTATCATAGCTGGAGGACAAAGATTGGTTCATAATTTTTTAAAAGCACTAGGAGAACTGTATATTATCTACTGGAATGCCAAGATAAGCTTTACATTTTGAAAGGCATTTACAGGACTTTCTATTATTAATATGTTCTTAGCTAGCAGCCCTCAACACTGCCTTGATAATTTTCCCTTAATACCTTTAAAAGCATAGAAAGTTAATAAAAAGCAGGAAGATCTCTCAAAAATGAAAATGAATCCTGACAGCCTGAAGGCTGAATCTTGATGGAAATCACATTCATGCCACAGTCTCATGTCACAGCAGTGACACGGCTTCCCCATGAAGAGAAACTGCCTAAGAAAGCACAGAGAGCGTTGTCCCTCTGTCATGATGCTCAGTAGACCCTGCAGCCCTCATTCTTTCTGGTGACCAGGGTCATTTCTTTCCTTCATGTGACAGACTCCACAGTGGCTCCCTTCACTTCTGCTTAGAGGCAAAGACAGACAGTGGACAATGTAGCAGGTTGAAGAAGAGGAGGGTGATCACCCAGAGACAGTGCAGGTGTGGGAGGAATGCCAGAAACAAGGTATTAGTGAAATGCTAAGAAAATATGTGTTAATTGTCATTGGTAACTGGAATGCAAAATTTGGAAACAAAGAAGAATCACCAGTAGTTGGAAAATTTGGCCCTGGTGACAGAAATAATGCTGGAGATTGCATGGTAGAATTTTGCAAGAACAATGATTTATTCATTTCAAACACCTTTTCAACAACACAAATGGCAGCTATACATGTGGACTTCACCAGATGAGGTACACAGAAATCAGATTGACTACATCTGTGGCAAGAGGAGATGGAAAAGCTCAATATCTTCAGCCAAAACAAAGCCAGGAGCTGATTATGGAACAGACCATCAATTGCTCATATGCAAGTTCAACTTGAAGTTGAAGGCAATTAAAACAAGTCCACGAGAACCAAAATATGACCTGAACTATATCCCTCCTGAATTTAGAGACCATCTAAAGAACAAATTTGATGCATTGCACACCAGTGACTGAAAACCAGGATAATTGTGGGATGACATCAAGAACATCATCCATGAAGAAAGCAAGAAGTCATTAAAAAGATGAGAAAAGAAGAAAAGACCAAAATGGATGTCACAAGAGACTCTGAAACTTGCCTTTGGATGGAGAGTAGCTGAAGCAAATGGAAGAAATAACAAGATAAAAGAGCTGAACAAAAGATTTCAAAGAGTAGCTCAAGCAGACAAAGCCAATTACTATAATGAAATGTGCAAAGACCTGGAGTAAGAAAACCAAAAAGGAAGAACATGCTAGGCATTTCTCAAGCTGAAAGAACTGAGGAAAAATTGAAGCCTTGAGTTGCAATATTGAAAGATTCTATGGGCAAAATATTGAATGATGCAGGAAGCATCAAAAGAAGATGGAAGGAATATGCAGAGTCACCATACGAAAAAGAAATGGTCGATCTTCATCCATTTCAAGAGGTAGCAAACATTCAAGAACCAGTGGTATTGAATGAAGAAGGCAAAGCTGCACTGAGGGAATTGGTGAAGAACAAGGCTTCGGGAATTGATGGAATACCCATTGAGATGTTTCAACAAACGGATATCCCACTGGAAGCAATCACTTTGTTATGCCAAGAGATTTGGAAGACAGCTACCTGGCCAACTGACTAGAAGAGATCCATATTTGTACCCATTCCAAAAAAAGGTGACCCCACAGAATGTGGAAATTACCAAACAATATTAATATTGCACACAAGTAAAATCTTACTGAAGATAATTCAAAAATGGTTGTAGCAGTCTATTGTCAGACAACTTCCAGAGGTGCAAGCTGGATTAAGAAGAGGATGTGGAGCAAGGGATATCACTGCTGATGTCAGATGGATCTTTGCTGAAAGCAAAGAATACCAGAAAAATGTTTACTTGTGTTTTATTGACTATGCAAAAGCACTTGATTATGTGGATCATATTGAGAAGCATGGGAATTTCAGAACAATTAATTGCACTCATGAGGAAGGTGTACATAGATCAGGAGGCTGTCATTCAAACAGAACAAAGGGGCACTGCATGGTTTAAAATCCAGAAGGGAGTGTGTCAGGGTTGTATCTTCTCACCATACTTATTCAATCTGTATTGTGAGAAAATAATCCAAGAAGCTGGACTATATGAAGAAGAATGTGGCATCAGGATTGGAGGAAAATTCATTAACAACCTGTAATATGCTGACGACAAAACTTTGCTTGCTGAAAGTAGGAATGACTTGAGGCACTTACTGATGAAGATTGAAGAATACAGTCTGCAGTATGGATTACACTTCAATATAAAGAAAACAAAAATCCTCACAACTGGACCCATAAGCAGCATCACGATAAATGGAGAAAAGATTGAAGTTGTCAAAGACTTCACATTGCTTGGTTCTACAATTGATGCCAATGGAAGCAGCACTCAGGACATCAGACAATGTATGGCACTGGGGAAGTCAGCTGCAAAAGACATCTTTCAAGTGCTGAGGAGCAAAGATGTCTCCTTGAGGATTAAGGTGCACCTGACACAAGCCATGATATTTTCAGTCTCCTCATATGCATGTGATAGCTTGTCAATGAACAAGGAAAAGCAATGAAGAGTTGATGCTTTTGAGTTGTGGTGCTGGTGAAGAATGCTGACAGTACTGTGGACTGCTAAAAGAACTAACAAGTCTGTCCTGGAGGAATTGCAGCTGGAATGCTCCTTGGAAGCGAGAATGATCAGACTTCACCTCACCTACTTTGGTCATGTTATTAGAAGGACAATTCCCTGGAGAAGGATGTCATGTTTGATGAGGTGGAGGGTTGATGAAGGAGGGGATGGCCCTCAACAAGATGGATTGACACAGTAGCTGTGGCGATGGGTTCAAGTATAGCAGCCATTGCAAGCTGATGCAGGACCAGCAGGTGTTTCATTCTGTTGTGCATGGGGTCGTTATGAGTTGGACACTCGACGGCACCTAACAACAACAAGAAGAAACTCAGTCTAGGAGAGACATCACTTGGCAGCACAGAACCGCAAGTGACAAATATTCACCAGGCTGAGACAAACACACCATGACAGCCTCGAATTGTGGATCTTAGTATATTTCATGTAGAGAAAAAACAGGGCCATGCTCCAACCTTGCACCCTATCTGTTACTAAGCACTAAGCCTCCTCTGGGGAGTTAAGTGAGACCTGTGAAAAAAATGCCATAAAGATAAAAGAGAAACCTTGTTCATGATTCAAAGGAAGAACCCCCTCTGAAGACAGATCAGTGCAGTGTCCAGAAGAGTGTTCCTAATGGCAAGTTAACCCCAGGCCTCCAAGGTTAAAGTACAGCTAGCTGGTGATCCCGAAGAAAACAGACAAGTGAAAGACAAGCAGCAAGTTACAAATGTATAGTAGGGAGAATAAAAAGGCAAATGACTCAATCTGAAAATGGGCAGAGACTCTGAGATGTTTCTTCAAAGAAGACATACAAATGGGCAACAAGCAAATGAGAAGGTTATGAACACTAGCACTTGCTCATTCAGGAAATGCAAATCCAGACTATAATGAATCACCACTTCATGCCCACCAAACCCACACCAGTTACCACTGAGTTGACTCTGATTCACGGCAACTCCAGGTGTATCTGAGGACAAGTGGACTCCATAGGGTTTCCATGGCTGTGACCTTTCAGAACCCAATCACCAGGCCTTTCTTCCAAGACCTTTACAGTGGGTTTGAACCTCCAATGATTTAGTTAGTAGCCAACTGCTTAAGTGTTTGTCCCACCTAACCATTCCTCATAATACCCACTAAGTTGAATGTCATCCAAAAATTAACAAGGATGTGGAAAAATTGCAACCCTTATACATTGCTTGTGGGGCTGTAAGATGATACAGTCAATTAGAAAACAGCCTCACAGTTTCTCAAAATGCTAAACATAGAGCTACCACATGGCTCAGCAATTCCATTCCCGGATATATACCCAAGAGAAATGAGAACATACCTTCACACAAAGCTTGTATATGGATGCTCTCTATTCATTATTCGTAATGCAGCATTATTTATAATAGTCAGAAAGTAGAGACAACCTAAATGAACCTCCACCAATGAACAGATAAGCAACGTGTACAGCCATACAATGGAATATTATTTGCCAGTGCCCAAGAATGAAGTACTGATGTGTGCTACAACATGATGACCCTCGGAATCATTATTGTAAGAGAAAGGAGCCAGTCACCAACAAGCACAAATAGTATAACTTCGTTTATGAGAAATATCCAGAGTAGATGAATTGGCAGAGACAGAAATACATTAGTGGTTTTCCAAGAGTCAGGAGCAGTTGAGGAGAAGAATGGGTAGCAACTGCTTATGCTGTTGTTAGGTGTTGGCCACTTGGTTCTGATCCATAGAGACTCTTTGTGCAGCAGATAGAAGCCGGGTCCTGCGCCATCCTCACAATTGTTGCTCTGGGTAAGCCCATCATCGCAGCCACTGTGTCAATTCACCTGGTTAGGGATCTTCCCCATTGCTTGCTAACGCTCTACTTTACCTGGCATGATATTCTTCTCCGGGGAAGATTCTTCTGGCAAGATGACCAAAGCACATTTATAGACACAGAATTTCTTCTGGGTGTGAAAAAATGCACAGAAATTACATTGTGGTGATAATTACATGACTGTAAATATGTTAAACTCACTGCCGTCGAGTCGAATCCAACTCATAGCGACCCCTCCTTGGGTTTCTGAGGTGGCATCACTACGGAAGTAGATTGCCCAACCTTCCTTCCGTGGAGTGGCTGGTGGGTTTGAACCGCCAGCCTTCTGGTTAGCAGTCAAATGTCTTAGGCAAGGTTGGGCAATCTACTTTCGTAATGATACTGCCTCAGAAACCCAAGGAGGGTCACTACGAGTTTGATCTGATTCCACAGCAGTGAGGTTGGTTTGGGTTTGGTAAATATGTTAAAATCCATTGAATTTTATACTTAAATAGGGGAACTGATCCTATATGAATTATAGTTCAAAAGTCTATTAAATATATACATATATATATGCATGTGTTTAGGAGCTCTGGTAGCATAGTACCCAAGGCACTTGACTGCTAACCAGAAGGCTGGCAGTTCAAACCCACCAGCCATTCCTCAGAAGGAAGGTTGGGCAATCCTATTTCTGTAGTGATACTGCCTCGGAAACCCAAGGAAGGGTCTCTATGAGTTGGGGCTGACTCGACGGCACATAACAAGAACAACAATGCATGTGTTTATAGCTACAGAAGATACTCCTAAAATGAAGGAAGATCTTTGGCATAAGAGGTACAGAGAATCACAGTATTCCAGGGAAAAATAAGGTCAAGATTCATGATTCACACCTAGAGAGATCCTGTGTTCTAGAATTACAACGTTGAAGAAAACATCTTACAAGGAAATTTTCAGGGAAAGAAAAATCAGAATGACCTTAAGATTCTCAAGAACTCCCTCTAAAAGCTAAATATCACTCACTCACTCGCTGTCATCAAGTCGGATCCGACTCACAGCGACCCCTCCTTGGGTGTCCTAGGCAGTATCACTAGGGAAGTAGATTGCCCAAATTTCCTGCGGAGGGTTTGAACCACCAGCCTTCTGGTTAGCAGTCAAATGCCTTAGGCACTAGGCTACCAGAACCCCTAAAGCTAAATATACATAATAAATGTGCAAAATAAGCTATGCGACTACAGGAAAGAGATTGCGCACCTCACACACACACACACACACACACACACACATAACTACCTATATGTTTTTAACTAAAATTACATTGTTGGGTATTTTTCACGTCAAAATATGTTTACCTGTAAAAGCATGAGTCTTTTTCAACAAAAACAACTCCCTTGTTTTGTCTGAAAGCAATTTGGGTTCATTAGAGAAAATTGGAAAGCACAAATAAGCTCTAAAAGAAGCAACATCACCTCCCAAAGACGGAGTTTAGTTCTGGGGGTCCTCTAACCTAACAGAATGCCTGATGCCGCCTCAAAACAGGCTGCAGGATTTTCAGGGCCAAGTGCAAAATGAAAAGGGGACCTTGTTCCAAAGAGGTTAAGAATTTCAAGATGGCACCAGGGGAGCCTTCCATCAAGCATAGGGCCTCGTCCAGCAGGGGGCCTACAGACTGCACAGTTCACACACCATGAATCCAGCCCTGCACCAAACCAAAAAACCTGCCCCAAAAAACCCCAAATCCACTGCCATCAAGTCAATTTCCGCTCATAGGGAACCCATTGAACAGAGTAAAACTCCCATAGGACCAAACCTGTAAGCCTTTCCAGAAGCAGAGTGCCTCATGTTTTCTCCCACAGAGCAGCTGGTGAGTTCCAGCTACTGACCTTTTGGTGAGCAGCTGAGTGCTTTCCACACCACGCCCGCAGAGCTCCTTTTGGACATGTTGTTAGGAGGGATAAGTCCCTAGAGAAAGACATCGTGTTTGGTAGAGGGTGAGCGGAGTAGGGGGAAGCCTTCAGTGAGATGGATTGCCACAGTGGCTGCAACAATGGGCTCAAACATGGCACACAGAATGAGGATGGTGCACGACTGGGCAACGTCCACCCTGTTATACATGGAGTCGCTGTGAGTCAGAGCTGATTCCACGGCACCTAACAACAACATCATGGGTTAACTAAGGCCACATTCAAAAAAACCACAATGTAGCTCACTTGTCCCTTATTCCTATCAAAGTCAAAAGTTCGACTCACCTAAATACATCTTTTTTACTTTTTTTGTGTCATCACTTACAAAACAAAATGAAAAACAAAAACTCAGACACTTACTAAATTAGAGTAAATGTTGGGTCAATCTACCTTCATCCAAACGCATATTCTCAGCACCACTTGACTAGATTCTGTATACAGGAAGACCTAACAGATGCAATGCTTGTGGACCATGGCTCCATATTAGGACTGCAAATTCTTGCCTGTGTCTAATTCATCCTGCCTAAACTTCACCTCCTCAAGGGCAGAAATTGCCTCCTGCATATGGGTCCCTGGGGCCAGCTGATGACCTGGCTTAGAGAAAAGCTTATGTCATACTTAGGGATTGAAAGAAAAAGCTGTCAAGTGTAACTTACAAATGATAAACAGCTAAACTGCAGTGTTCTCAAATTATCACCCACCACCTGGAAAACATTACTTGGGAGGAAAAGTGGGGACAGACCCAATAGACAAAGGGACACAACTGATTATTCCTTGGCCATCCATCCCTTCTATAGGAAATGTCTTCAATCTACAGAGACAGCAAAGTGATTAATGGTTCCCTAGGGCTGACAGAAGGCGCTCTGGTGGCATAGTTATGATCGTGAAGATGATTATGAAGATGCAGGCCCTGCCAACATTATCCATAAAGTTGTCGTGAGTGAAAGTGAACTCAATGACAACTGTCAATGCAACAGGGCCGAGGTTAGGAGAGGTTGACGGGGGAAATGGGCTGAGAGTGGGGCAGGTTGAGGGGAGCTTGGGGTGAGATGGGGAGACTGAGGGAGAATGGGGGGCGAGGGGAAGAATGCCCTACATCTTCACCTTGAAAATGCAGAGAAAAGGAGGTTCTCATCATTGAAGGTATTTTTTAGAAAAAGAAAACTACCACGGACTAATTGCATAAATGCTGGCAAGGTCCCCAACTGCTCGATGCCTTTGTTTGCCTCTCCTGCATATGTAGGTTCATACCCTTGCTAATTGCATCCAGGTGTTCCTGCATCATAGGCTGGCACAGAGAAGCTAGAACCACATTAAAACACGGAGGCTTGCCAGGGAAGGACGCTGAGTGTTTTCTGTTGTTGTTGGCTTATACGGCACCATCTTCAGATGTGAGTGTGTTTTCAATGTTAGTACCAGAAAAAACATTTTCTTTCATCAGGGAAATCTAGAGCATTCCAAAACTGAGGTTGCTATTCTGTAGTTCTTGGTAAAGAATACATTTGAATCTGAAAAAAAGTAAACCAAGAACTGGCAGACAAAATTCCCAAAGAATGTTGTTATTGATATGGTCCACAGAGCCAGTAGATTTCCATGCCCTGGTCCACAATAAGGCACTCTGGTGGCACTATGGTTAAATCATTGGGCTGCTAACCAAAAAGTCAGCAGCTCTAACCACTAGCCACTCCATGGGAGAAAGATGAGGCAGTCTGTAAGAATGTGTTGTTGTTCTTAGGTGCCATTGAGTCAGCTGTGACTGATAGCAAGCTTGTCAGAACAAAACACCACCTGACCCTGCACAATCCTCACACTTCTTGCTATGCTATGCACTGTCCATGCATCTCACTGAGGGGCTTCCCCTTCTTTGCTGACCATCTACTTTACCAAGCATGACATCCTTCTCCAGGGGATGGTCCCTTCTGACAACACGACCAAAACAGGTGAGACGAAGTCTGGCCCTTCGCACTTCCAAGGAGCATTCTGGCTGCACTTTCCAGGACAGATCTGTTAGTTTTCCTGGCAGTTCATAGTATTTTCAGTATTCCTCACCAATTCCGTAATTCAAAGGCATCAACTCTTCTTCAGTATTCCTTGTTCATTGTCCAGCTTTCCCAGGCATATGTGGTGACTGAAAATACCATGGTGTGGGCTAGGCAAACCTTAGTCTTCAAAGTGACACCTTTGCTCTTCAATAAACCATAAAAATCCACAGCCTGGGAAAACCCATTGGGCAGTCCTGTTCTGTCCTTGCAAAAAAGTCAGGGAGGCCACATGTTCTGACCTCCTCTAATCTCACAAGAGGAAGACAGCAATAACCCAAGGCCCATTACTGTGAGGCCAGCCATGCTGCCTCCCTCCAGCCCTTTCACCAACCATTCCTCCCAAAGCACCCACCACCTCTCTCAGGGGTTCGATAATTCACTGCAGTGGCCACACAGAACTTGCAGATTACGGGGTTTATTAGGGAAGCACCAGGCTACAATTTAAGTTCAGGAAAAACGCTTAGTCTCTCTCCCAGCCCACAGTCTCTCTCCTAACAGTCTCTCACAGTCTCTCACAGCTCTCCCAACAGTGAGTGTCCCTCGGTGTCTCACTCAGCAATGCATGTCTCTTGCGTCTCTTTCCCAGCAGCACGTGTCCCTTTCAGAAGCGCGTGTCTCTTTTTGCAGCACGTCTTCCTCAACCAGCAGTCAGAGAGAGAGAGAGTTCTGCCTCTACGAAGCCTCCTTTTGAGCCTGGCAGAGTGACCAAACTAACCAATCACAACATCAGAATTCTAAGCCCCTGAGAGAGAGTGAACTTCCAGAACATTGCTTTGTGTGCCACACCCAACAGAAATACCCCAGGTAGATAACTTTTACAATCAAGAGCTCCTCAGTTGCTCACAGCAAATTCCACCATGGAGTTTACAAAGACTTACCTAGAAAAGCCATACCAGGTAATTTACTACACTGCAGTCCTATAGGGTGTCTGTGAGTCCAAAGTGTTAAGCCCTTGATTGTTAACCAAAATGTCAGGAGTTGGAACTCACCCAGCGGTTCTGCAGGGGAAGACACCTGGTGAACCACTCCTGTAAAGATTCTAAGCCCAAGCAGTATCTATTGCCATCAAGTGGTCCCAACTCAGTTGTTGATGATGAGGTGGTTGTTGTGGGTCGTGGAGTCTATACTGAATCATAGCTATGCTAGAGGACAGAGTAGAACTGTTCCATACAGTTTCCAAGGCTGGAATCTATACAAAAATAGACTGCCACACCTTTTGCCTGCTGAGTGACTGGTGGGTCAAAAGACTGACCTTTTGGTTAGCAGGTAAGTGCTTTTACAACTGTTATTGTTGTTGTTAGGTGCCATGGAGTCGCCTCTGACACATAGTGACCCTATGCACAGCAGAATGAAACACTGCCCGGTCCTGTGCCAGCCTCGTGGTCCTAGCTCTGCCTGAGCCCACCCTGCAGCCACTGTGTCAATCTACCTCATTGAGGGCCTTGCCCTTCTTTGTTGACTCTCCACTTCACCAAGCATGACATTCTTCTCCAGCGGATAGTCACTTCTGACCACATGACCAAAGCAGGTGAGATGAAGTCTGGCCATTATTGCTTTCAAGGAGCATTCTGGCTGCACTTATTCAAGGACAGATTTGTTAGTCCTTTAGCAAACCATGGTACTCTTTTTCTCCAACACCACAGCTCAAAACCATCCATTCTTCTTCAGTCTTCCTATTCATTATCTAGATCTCACATGCATAAGAAGTGATTGAAAATACCACGGGTTGGGTTAGGTGCACCTTCGTCTTCAAGGAGACATCTTTGCTCTTTATCACTTGGAAGAGGCCTTTTGCAGCAGATTTGCCCAGTGCAATACATCATTTTATGTCTTGACTGCTGCTTCCATTGGTGTTGATTGTAGAACCAAATAATATGAAGTCCTTAACAACTTCAATCTTTTCTCCGTCCATCATGATGCTGTTTATTGACCAGTTGTGAGGATTTTTGTTTTCTTTATGTTGAGGTATAATCCATACTGCAGACTGTAGTCCTTCATCTTTGTCAGTGAGTGCTTCAAGTCGTCCTCACTTTCAAAGTTGTGGCATCTGTGTATCCCAGGTTGTTCCTGAGTCTTCCACTAATCCTGACGCCACGTTCTTCTTCATGTAATCCAGCTTCTTGGATTATCTGCTCAGCATACAAACTGAATGAGTCTGGGGAAAGGACACAACCCTGATGCACTCCTTCTTGATTTTAAACCCTGCAGTGTCCCCTTGTCCTGTTTGAACGACAGCCTCCTGGTCTATGTACAGGTTCCACATGAGTACAATCAAGTGTTCTGGAGTTCCCATTCTTCTCAATGTTATATACAATTTGTTATGATCCACACAATCAAATGCTTTTGCATAGTCAATAAAACATAAGTAACATCTTTCTGGTATTCTTTGTTTTCAACTAAGATCCATCTGACATCAGCAATAATATCACTCATTCCATGTCCTCTTCTGAATCCAGCTTGCATTTCTAGAAGCTGTCTGGGAATATACTACTGCAACCATATTTAAATTATTTTCAGTAAGGTTTTACTTGCATGTGATATTAAGGATATTGTTCAATGATTTCCACATTCTGTGGGATCACCTTTCTTTGGAATGGGTTCAGATATGGATCTCTTCCAGTCAGTTGGCCAGGTAGCTGTCTTCCAGTTTTCTTGGCAGAGACAAACGAGTGCCTTCAGCACAGCATCCATTTGTTGAAACATCTCCATGGGTATTCTGTTAAATCCTGGGAGCCTTGACCTTCATTTAATTCTTTCAATGCAGCCTCGACTTTTTTCTTCAATACCATTGGTTTTTGATCATATGCCATCTCCTGAAATGGATGAATGTTGACCAGTTCTTTTTGGTACAGTGACTCTGTGTATTCCTTCCATCTTCTTTTGATATTTCCTGCATCATTCAATGGGACTCCTTGGAAGGAAGATTGGGCAATCTACTTCCATATTGATACCACCTCAGAAACCCAAGGAGGAGTCACTAGAGTCGGATCCGCTTCAAAGGCAGTGAGTTTGGTTTTTGTTTTTTTACATCTTTCAATATTTTGCCCATAGAAACTTTCAGTATTCCAACTTGAGGCTTGAATTTTTTATTCAGTTCTTTCAGCTTGAGAAATGCCAAGCATGTTCTTCCCTTTTGGTTTTCTAACTCCAGTTCTTTGCACATTTCATTACAATAATTAACTTTGTCTTCCTGAGCTCCTCTTTGAAATGTTCTGTTCATCTCTTTTATCGTGTCTTTTCTTCCATTTGCTTTAGCTACTCTTCACTCAAGGGCAAGTTTCTGAGTCTCTTCTGACATCCATTTTGGTCTTTTCTTCCTTCCTTTCTTTTTTAATGACCTTTTGCTTTCTTCATGGGTGATATTCTTGATGTCATCCCACAATTTCTCTGGTTTTCGGTTCTTGGTGTTCAATGCATCAAATCTGTTCTTTAGATGGTCTCTAAATTCAGGAAGTTTATATTCAAGGTCATATTTTGGCTCTCTTGGACCTGTTTAATTGTCTTCAGCTTCAACTTGGACATGCATGAAAGCAGTTGATGGTCTGTTCTACAATCAGCTCCTGGCCTTGCTTTGGCCAAAGATATTGAACTTCTCCATTGCCTCTTGCCACAGATGTACTCCGTCTGGCAAAGTCCATGTGTACAGCTACCATTTGTGTTGTTGAAAAAAAGTATTTGGAATGAATAAGTCGTTGGGCTTGCAAAATTCTATCCTGCAATCTCCAGCATTATTTCTATCACCAAGGACATATTTTCCAACTACTGGTGATTCTTTTTGTTTCCAACTTTGCATTCCAGTCACCAGTTATAAGCAACACATCTTGATTGTATGTTCAGTCGATTTCAGACTGCAGAAGTTGATAAAAATCTACAGTTTCCTCATCTTTGGCTTTGGTGGTTAGTGCATAAATTTGAATAACAGTCACATTACCTGGTCTTTCTTGTAGACATATGAATATTATCCTATCACTGACAGTACTGTACTTCTGGACAGATCTTGAAACATCCTTTCAGATGACGAATGCCATGCCATTCCTCTTCAATTTGTCTTTCCTGGAGTAGTATATCATGTGGTTTTCTGATTCAAAATGGCCAAAACAAGTCCATTTCAGCTCACTAATGCATAGGATATCGATCTTTATGTGTTCCATTTCACTTTTGACAACTTCCAGTTTTCCTAGATTCATACTTCGTATATTCCATGTTCTGATTATTAATGGATGTTTACAGCTGTTTCTATTCATTTTTGAGTCATGCCACATCAGCCAATGAAGGTCTGAGAGCTTTACGCCATCCATATCATTAAGGTTGTCTCTACTCTGAGGAGTCGGTTCTTCCCCAGTCATATTTTGAGAGTCTTCGGTCCTGAGGTGCTCATCTTCTGGCATTGTATCAGACAATGTTTCAGGGCTATTCATACTTCTTTGCAGTAATATATCAGACAGTGGTTCTCTGCTATTCATAAGGTTTTCACTGACCAATTCTTTGAGAAGTGGAAGGCCTCTGCCTTTTTCTGAGTCGTCTTGGTCTAGAAGCTCTGCTGAAACCTGTCCACCATGGGTTACCCGCTGGAATTTTGCAACACCAGTGGCATAGCCTCCGGCCTCACAGCAACACGCAGGTCACCACATGACGACAAACTGACAGACAAATTGGTCTCCCTTAGTTGTTCTTAACCATTCTGCTCAATCTCCCACCTATCCAGGGCCTGGCCTTGAATAAAGCCAGCCCAGAAGCCCCCAAGCCACACACCTGCCTACCTCTCTGGGTTCTGGCCTTAAAATAGAGCCGTCACCAGAACTCCTCCCTTTAAAGATTGTTGTTGTTGTTGTTGTTATGTGCCGTCAAGTCGGCCCCGACTCATAGCCTAGAAAACCCTGTGGAATAGTTCTGCTCTGTCCTGCAGCTTCGCTATGAGCCAGGATATACTCCACAGCATACAAAAATAACAAGCTCATCAGTGACAACTTGTTAACCAAATCTTCACCACACCCTTCCTTGTTTTCATTATCAGAACCTGCTCCGAGGAAAGACCAGCTTTTCAAGTACAATTTATATAACAATGTTGACTTTATAGGTCCGTAGGTGGTAGGAGCTCTGATAGCATAGTGACTAAGGCAGTTGACTGCTCACCAGAAGGTTGGCTGTTCACACCCACCAGCCACTGCTCGGAAGGAAGGTTGGGCAATCTACTTCCGTAGTGATACTGCCTAGGAAACCCAAGGAGCGGTTGCTATGAGTCGGATCTGACTTGACTGCACATAACAACAGCAACAGGTGGTAAAAACAGTTTGCACTCACCTGCCAACTGAAATGCTTGCAGATCATACCCAGCCAGCAGCCCCATGGAAGAAAGGCCTAGGGATCTGCTTCCATGAGGAATGCAGCTAAGAAAACACTATAGCAGCACAGTTCTTCCCTCTAACATGTGGGCACCATGATTCGGAATGCACTTGACCACAGCAAGTTTGGAGTTCTGGTTGTAGCTTGATCATTTCTTAGGGCATTCCAGGTAAAAAACAAAACAAAACAAAACAAAACAAAAAAAACACTGTTTGCCAGAGTCTGGGGGAGCATTGTCTTTGAGCTGTTCCATGTGACCGGTTAGTGGTCAGACGATGTGTCATTTCTGCCATTAGCAGAGGAAAATGCAGCTCAGAGACGATACCTAAGCAAGAACTCGCCTGTGGTCACAGCACAAGTCCATGGTGGCGTCCGCACCTATATTGTAGCCCTGCAACCAGACAAACATGGCACGTTTAGTAAAATGGGGACAACTTGCAGAATTTTGCAGGGTGGAAGTGGCAGTCAGACATTTTCCCTAGGATGAGATTGGGTGAAGGACGAGGTTGAGCGAGTTATGTATATTGGGGCATGCACAGGCTTGGCAGACAGTGAGGGCCAAAGAGGGTCAGGTCTCTCCACCGGCGGACAGTGAGGATCTCATGAGGGTCCCCTCACTAACGGCGGACAGTGAGAATCTCGTGAGGGTCCCCTCACTAACGGCGGACAGTGAGGATCTCGTGAGGGTCAGCTCTCTCCATCTTTGGTGGTATTCAGTTTGCATTCTATCTGTCTTCTTGTTGCTTCTCTGGGCTCCTGAAATCATACTAAGTGCCCCCACATGCTCTCTGTAATTCAGAAGCCCAGCCCTCTTCTTTGGCTCCTCAAGGGGGATCAGTGGAAGCTGTGTCTTAGCTTAAACTCAGAGACTTAATAAAGGGAAGGGATTTTGCTTTGGTCAACAGGACTAACTTAGATGGGCTTTATCTGCCACTGAACAAAATGCTGAAAAATAATGACCACTAAGCCTAACTGAAAAGTTATTGCTCTTGAAAATAAAGTCAACAACGCTTAATATGCTTGGATTTAAAGTGAACCCGTAATTGCTCGAGGCTGAGACTCCTCTGGTTATTGATACCCTGGACCAACACTGAATAAATCTAAGGATTAAGCTGAGGGTTAGTGAGGGACTTCTCCCTGAGCAGGGAATTGTGCCACTGATCCAGATGACATTGATCATGGAAGCAAATGGACAGCAACAGTGTACACTTAGATCCGGTCTGTGCTGGGTCTGACGCCTGCCATGCCACTGCTCCAGCACCCTCTCTTCTGCCTGGAACGAGGGCGCTAACAGTACTGTCTCCTGGGTTGCTGGAAGGTTGTGTGAGGAAAATGCATAGGAAGTGCAGAGAGCGGCCTGGCACATAGGAGCGTTCAGTAGCGCTGATGACTGTTAGTCTTGTTGCTAGTTGCTCCGTTCCAACTCAGAGTGACCCCATGTGCCAGCATAGCTCTATCCCATTGGATTTCCTCCCTTTATAGGAGGAACTCTGGTGGCATGGTGGT
>NW_006922138.1:1173680-1175237 GCF_000298275.1 Orycteropus afer afer
GGCAGTTCCACTCTGTCTTCTAGGGGCGCTGGGAGTTGAACCAACTCAATGGCGGTGGGTTTTTTGGGTGTGGAGTTTAATCTTCATGGGGACTGATGACTAGGTCTCACTCTCCTGTGGCTGTGGTGGATTTGAACCAACTTTTCAGTGAGCAGCTGAGCATTTAACTGTTCTGCCACCAGGGCTTATTTTTCTATTTTATTAATTATTATTATTATTATTTTAAATTGTGATTTGGGTGAAAGTTTACAGAGCAAATTCGTTTTCCATACAGCAATTCATATGCATTTTGTTTCATGATGTTGATTGTAGCCACTGTACTATAAGCACTTTCTTCCCACTTCCTCCCTGTGGTTACCTTTTCCCTGTGTCCTTTCCTACGCATTCCTGCCCTCTGAGCTGTCTCCCTGTACAAATACTGCCCTTCTGATCTCCCATGGTTGATTGTTCTAATGACTGTACCTACCTGGTGTAAATGTTCACCTTCTATGATTATTGTTTGGCTGGAAGCTGCAAGAGTGAGTCCAATTCCACACCTGAAGGTGACTAAGGGCCACAGTCTTGGAGGTTTCACCAGGCTCTAACAGACGAGTAAGACTGGTCTTTTTCATGATTTTGAGTTTTGTTCCACATGTTTCTCCACTCTGTGCAGTGTCTCCTGCACTGATCCCTTTCTGAGTGGTTGGCAGTGGTAGCCAGGCACCATCTAGTTCTTCTGGTCTCAGATCATGTAGGCTGAGGTGTGCACGGTCCACTAGCCTTTGGAATGATTGTTTCCATGACTCTGACTTTCTTCCCTCTCCTTTGCTCTGGACGAGGAGAGGCCAATTGTTGCATCTAGATGGCCACTTGCAAGCTTTCAAGTTCCCAGTTGCTACTCACTAAAGTTTTTTGTGTAGTATCTTATGCCCATTGAGCCAGATAGGTAAGAGACAAGTATCAATTTGGGTGAACAGAAAGGCAATACACCAAAAATGAGAGATCAGCACGATATCAGTAAGGAATAGGAAGACACAGGGAGGTGCGTAAGAGGTACAGACAACAAACACTTTTACATATACAATAATGCGTTATCAATAATAACCCACATTAATCTATGAGTAGCTACATAGGAAGACAGGCTGAATGGTCAGGTGTCTGGGCAAAAGGGAATATGCCCAGGACCATATATAAATTTGGTGGAAGGTATTTCTACATACGTATTTGTATGTGCTATGAGAATGTCCATGTAAGGAGAACTAACAAGGGGCAAAGTTACAATAACTTCTTAGCTAAAGCCAGCCACCCCGAGGGAGCAAGTTATTGGGCCTGTGGGTTCCGGACCATGGTGGTGGGGAACACCAGGGACTACTTTAGTAGTAGGAGTAGTAATAGTATTATAATCCAGATGTGTTGTAAATTATTATGTTTTCAAATACCTGTTCCACAAATGCGCCTGCTAGTTTTCAGATACCCTTACACACTCTTTAGCAGGAAGCATCAAGATGTGAACTGGCTGAGGCGCTGCAGGGGGCCACAGGCACCCCCCCACTGCCCCCCCCTTCTCCTCCCCTCCCC
>NW_006922138.1:1175377-1194351 GCF_000298275.1 Orycteropus afer afer
CTCCCCCACCCCCTCTCATCCAGGGCAGGTGAGACATTCCAGAGGCACCCCCATCCCCCATCCCCTTCCGGCAACCCCACCTGGGAATGGAGTGAACAGCAGAGGCACCAACCCTCTCTGTCTCTGCTCTCAGGAAGCTCCTTGACCTACTGTGTTGAGTATTCAAACTGGCAGCTCAAGGGCAAGAGCCAGACTGGACATCCAAAGACAAAAAGGGAACCTGCGGGCGACTGTTGACCACAAAGTCTAGACTTGCATATCCCTAGAGAGCATTTATTCAGTTTACCAGAGAATAGAAATTGTATGATATTTTTTATTTAAACATCAAATGGGTCTACTGGCTTTGATGTATGAGTTAATAAAACATAAGTTTAGACACCCAGGGGTACACGCTAAACAGGTGGTCTGGAGAGTTATGAAATTTACTGAACACTACCACGAGCTAAAGGCTCTCCAGTGGCGCAGTGGCTAAAGCACTCAGCTGCTAACCAAAAGGTTGGCTGTTTGAACCCACCAGCCACTCCTTGAGAGAAAGATGAGGCAGTCTGCTGCCGTAAAGACAGCCAGCCTTGGAGACCCTGTGGGCAGTTCCAGTCTGTCCTCTAGGGGCGCTGTGAGTGGGAATCGAGGCCACGGCAGTGGGTTTTGTTTTGCCCTGAGCTACGTGTTGACAGCCTCTGCCTCGGTGGGTTCAAGCAGGGCTGTGAGGGGACACAGCATGGGCCTGTTTCATTCTATCGTCCATGGGTTGCTATGAGTAAGACCCAGTCAATGGCACCGAACAATAACAACACTGTATGCTGGTGCGTTTATACCAAAATAACCCACCAAACAAGCCAGGTGGCACTGATCGGACTCAGGCTTGTGACGGAACCTGCGTGTCGGAGGGGAATCCTTCACAGGCTCCAGGAGCTGAGTTGTGAGGAAGTAGATTGCCAGGCCTTTCTTCCAAGGTGCCTGTGGGTGGACTGCAATGTCCACCCAGTGCAGTAGGTGGTGCACCCGTTTCCATGAAAGGGCACATGGCTTCCCCTGTATGGCTCAGGCACGCAGTAGTCAGGATAGAGGCTGGGCTCTCTCCCCACTGAAGCCCACCCCCATATGGCTGCCCTCCTGGGGGCAGCTGGGGGCCAGCCGGAGAGCACACAGTATGTGCACACCACTCTTCCTTGTGCCCCATTCCTCCGCATCTCTCTCCGATCACCAGATTCCCAGTCGCTGGGACCCAGCACCGTCCTGAGTCCATCTTCCCCGTCCCGGAAGCTGGGCTGCGTTTCTCCTGCCCCAGCGACCCCCTAACAGTTTCAGGAGCCGTCCCTCACGGCGCACTCACTGCGCTCTGCACGCTTTATCGGAGCGGTAGGCTCTTCTCTGCAAAGACCAGGGGTGCAGGGGGGCCTGGGTGGTGTCAGCGAGGAGTGCGCTCACCTGCTAACTGAAAGACTGCAGGTTCGAAGCCCGGAAGCGGCATCTCCGAAGAAAGATGTGGAAATCAGCCATTGGCAACCCTGTGAGCACAGGTCGACACGGGCACGACGGGGTCGCCACCAGTCGAGTCGACTGGACAGCAGCTGGTTTTCCTGGGCTAGGGAAGACGGAACCCAACCCGGGGTGAACTGAGCTGTTGCTGTTCCCGGATCAGGAAAGAACTTACGGAGCCCCCCACCCCTCGCTGAAATCTTGCTTTGCCTTTTCAGAGTGTGAAACCCCAGCAGCTCCCACCACAGACTCGGTCTCGCGACCTGGCATCCCTCAGAGCGGCTCCCCCCAACACGGAGCCAGCTTCTCCCCGCCCCCACTGTCCTGCCTCGTTCCGCAGCTTTCTTGGGGGATGTCGCCGGCTTTCATGCTCTGCGGATGCTGGGGTCCGCCCAGCTGGAGCATGTTGGAAAGCTCCATTATTCCTTCTTGGCTGTCATCAGCGTCTTTGATTGGAACAGAATATCTAATGACATTGGAAGGGGCGATAGTGACATGCATTTATAAATCCCTTCCTGGTTGCCTCACTTACACACGTTCTGCATAATGAACAGGAAAGCTGTGAGACCCACTCCCATCGCCCTCGCTGTCAGGGGGAGGAGCCCGGCAGGCCCTGGCGGCAGCCCGGGGTCTGCTGTCCCCACACACTTGGGGGATGTTGAGGCCCACGCTGCCGAGTGCACGGCCGGCTTGGTGAATGAACCATTTCATCAGAGACCCAGGGGTCAGAGCGAGACCTCATGGAGGGACCGGTGGTGGGACCGCCGCGAACAAGGACAGTTAGAACTTCTTCCCCCACCTCCACCCCCAAGTTTTAGGACTGCAACTGAGGAACCTGAACTTCAGGAAGGAGAGACAAGTAGCACCAAAGCGAGGGAGAGGGAGATTTGGATGCTGCTGCTGGTGGTGGTGGGTTCCAGGGAGTCAGTTCTGGCCCTATGACCCCGTGTACAACAGAACAGAACACTGCCGGGTCAGGCACTGTGGTAGGTAAGTTGTGTGTCAACTTCTCTGGGCCTCACTTTGAGATGCTGGGCACCTGGATGTAGTTATTCCATGGTGATAAGGCTGGCAATCAACTCCGTGGAGGAACTGGCTGTGAACAGCTGAGTAGCTGCCTTAGGGATGTGGTCTGCTTCCAGTATGTAAGGAGAAGCTTCGAGAAAGTTGTCTGTAGCTGTTTGCCATGCTTGCATCCCGCATTGGGGCAAGTCATCAGTGAGTGGCCTGCCTTCCTGTCTGCTGGTCTTGGAACTGTCTCTGGGCTTGAACTAGTGGCCTACCTGTGTTGTTTGATAATCTTGGGACTGTGCCATTGTCTTTGGCGACCTTGGCTTTGTCAGCCTCAGCAGTCAGCAGCTGTCTGAGTTAAAAGAAGCCTCCAGCTTCAGTGGGCGGGAAAGAAGGGATAGAATGAAGCCCAAGGTTGAGGAGCCTTCACGCAGCCCCTAGAGCTGTCACTCTGAACTCAGACTTCTAGTCTCCTGAACTGTAAGGAATAAATCCATTCCTGAACACCACGTACCTGTGGGACTTCTGTTAGAGCAGCACTAGGGGACCAAACAGGTAACAGCCCCACCATCATCACCATGTTTGAGCTCAGTGATGAAGAGGAGCAGAGACTTCTGCTGTTGTCTCACTCCCCCCTACTGAGTTTGTCATGAGCTATCTGACAGATTGTGGCTCCATCCTTTTAATTTTCAGTCTGCCCAGCTGAGGACAAACCCTCCCAGCACTGTAGGTGGTAATGCTCGGACACATTCCACTGGTGGCCGAAGGACCGATATCCTAGAAGCCCCGGAGGAGCTCTGTGGATAGCCATGCTCCTGCCTCCAAAATAGAAAAATACTCAGGGCAATAATACTGCTAGTTTTTCTTCATGTGACAGGAGAAAAGGGATGGGCATGGAGTGTGTGGAGACTGTGGTGACTTGTGTGGCTGTGATGCTGGCAGCTACGCCACTGGTGTTTCAAACAAGAAAACAGGGTCACCCGTGGTGGACAGGTCTCAGCAGGGCTGCCAAGGTTAGTCAGACTAGGAAGAAAGGCCTGGTGATATCATTGTGAAACTCAGCCAATGAAAACCCAATGGATCACAACCGAACGCTGTCTGACTCATTTGCTTTCAACACATCGTGAGGAGGGATTAATTGCTAGAGGAGGCCATCACGTTTGGTGTGGTAGAAGACCAGAGAGGGTGAGAGAGGCCCTGAGTGGGATGGATGGACACAGTAGCCACACTATAGACTCAGACATGCCGGTGTTCATTTCCTTCATTGTCCACAAGGTCACCATGAAGTGGAGGGGACTTGCCATGAAGTGAGGGGACTGTGATCTTGAGGATGATGCAGGACCGGGCAGTGTTTCCTTCTGTTGTCCATGAGGTCATTGTGAGTCAGAGTAAACTCTATGGCAGCTGTTTATCTATCTATAAATATAAGTTCTGATGTGGGTATGGATGTGGATATAGACTGGGGGGGGGGAGGGCTCAGGTTCTCATTGGTTGATGACACGAGCCATTAAAATCATCCAGATAGCATTTCATTTCTTAGTGTGGCAATTCCAGGCTTATGCAGCACCCTTCCAATTTCTACTGCATATCCACTGAGTCTCTATCAGGGAGAAAATGCACCAAATAAACACGGTAGCTCATTGCCTGTCTTGGTTCCCATTTTCAGTTAGTAATCTGGCCTTCTGGCTTAGACTTTGGTCCCTTGAGAGTGCCATAGAGCTGTAGCTGGAACAATGTCCTTCCACCCTAAATATACTCACAAAAATTGACTTCTGCACGTGAAAATCTGAGGATCAGCCCCTGGACGCTTGTCCCCCCGCAGGACCAAGGGAGGCCTGCCCCAATCTCAACTGCTGTGTCTCCCTCTCAGTGGCGGCCACGTGGAGCATCCTGAGAAGAGAAGACCCCACTGAAAGTCTGAGGAGTTCCAGAGCCCTGCCCCTGGGGTGGCTGTGAGGATGCTTGGAGTTAGCCACTCCTGCAGCTAATCCCCATCCGTGTTGGCTAGTCAGCTTGAGCCTGCGTACCCACCTGCTTCCTGCAAAGCAACTTTTCCCAAGAAGATTTGGCAGCCTTTCCACAACACCTTGGCCCATTTCACTCTGCACTGGTGAAGTGCTTCAGAGTCGACTGAATCTGATGCCCAGAACATTTGCAGTGGTCACTGCCAAATAAGGATGTCTTTTTAGATTCCAAACTAGCCCTGTTCATTGAGAAGCACTTCTCTGCTTGTTTTTCATACACTTCATGACATTTTTTAAAGTTTTACTTGTTCCTCCTGCTAAGGAAATACAGAAGGTTTGGTCGGGTGTGATTTTTTTTTTTTTTGTTACAGAAAAGTCATGGTTCTGCTATTCATCATGGGCCACAAGTTGTTGGCCGCCATGAGGCATTGGTCACCACCTGAGACATGTACAGAGCGTGAGAGGAAACATCTGCTAAGTCTTGCTACAAGTATCTTAGCCACTTAGTATCACTGTGTGTCTCAGTGAGCTCGTGCTGGTATACCAGAAATACCACTAGGGGATGGCTGTTACAGACAAACACTTATTTCTCACAGTTTGGAGATTGCAAGTCCGAATTCAGGATGCCAGCTTTAGAGGAAGGCCTTCTCTCCCAGTCAACTCAGTGGAGAGGACTTTGTCTTCCTTCAATGTCTGTAGCCCCAGCATTCCTTAGAGATCTCCGTGTGTCTTAGCATCATTTCTCTGGGTCCGGGAAGTTCTCAGCACAGGGACTCTGGGTCCACTCCCAGTACTTCTTGTTAGTAGTACTGAGCTCCCACCTTGATGCTCCTTCTCTATCATTTTATCTCTTTAAAATAAAAGGTGATGCAGGCCACACTCCAGGGAAATGCCTCTTACATCATATCAGTGCATGACCTGAGTTGGGGGTGGCATCTAATCTTCATCCTGCCACAACAACATAACAAACATAACTTAATCCTCATGTGGTAGTTGAGTTTGTTTCAACTTGGCTGGGTCTGGTTGAGTGGCTGGGCAGCTGAATATAGTATTCCCCACAATGAGACTGGTCATCACCTCCATGGTGGAATCTACTGTGAGCAGCTGAGTAGCTGCCTTAGGGATGTGGTCTGCTTCCTGTGTATAAGGAGCAGCCTTGGGGAATGGTCTCTAGCTTATGGCAGGCTTGAACCCTGCATGTAGCTGAGTCGTTGTTCCACAGCCTTCATGTTCTGCCGATCTTGGGACTTTCAATGGACTTGAATGAATGGCCTGCCCTGTGATTTGGTAACATCGGGACTGTGCCTTTTTACACATCAACCTTGGGTTTGTCAGCCTCAGCAGCCAGCAGCTAAGTGAAGAAAATTCTCCAGCTTCAGTGGGCTGGGAGCAGGAGGCAGAGCTGAAGCCCAAGGTTGAGGGGTTTCACCCAGCCCCTAGAGCCTGGCACTTTGAACTCGGATTTAAAGCCTCCAAATTGTAAGAATAAACTCCTGTTTGTTAAAGCCATCCCATCCGTGGTTTATTATTGTCAGAGCAGCACTAGGTGACCTGAACACCTCATTAACATAACTTCATCCTGCCTCATTAAAAACAGAGGACAGAATTTCCAATACATTACAAAAGGAGGATAATCGCATCAGATCACTTCCTGAGGATGATTACATCATTCCTTAGCTGCCAAACCACTGAGACTCATGAGCAGCCAAGCTGGCATGCATGTTGGGGCCACTGTCTAACTAGTTAGAAAATCAAAAGGGAAGGACGTGCTTGGCATTTCTCGAGGTGAAAGAATGAAGAAAAACTTCAAGCCTGGAGTCACAATATTAAAAGATTCTATGGGCAAAATATTGAATGATGAAGGAAGTATCAAAAGAAGATATAAGGAATAAACAGTCAGAATTGGTTGATATTCATCTATTTCAAGAGGTGGTATATAATCAAGAACCAATGCTACTGAAGGAAGAAGTCAAAGCTGCACTGAAGCAATTGATGAAAATCCAGATTCTAGGAATTGACAGAAGACCCACTGAGATGTTTCAAGAAATAGATGCCATGCTGGAGGCATTTACTTGTCTATGCTGAGAAATTTGGAAGACAGCTACCTGGTCAACTGAATGGAAGAGATCCATATTTTTACCCATTCCAAAGAAAGATGATCCAAAAGAATGTGGAAATTATCAAACAATATCATTTATATCACACACAAGTAAAATCTTGCTGAAAATAATTCAAAAGTGGTTGGTTGCAGCAGTATATTGACAGGGAACTTTCAAAAATTAAAGTTGGATTCAGAAAAGGGCATGAATGAGAGATACCTCTGCTGATGTCAGATGGATCTTGACCGAAAGCAAAGAATACCAGAAAAAATGTTTATCTGTGTTTTATTGACTGGGAAAAGGCATTTGACTTTGTGTGGATCATAATAAATTATAGACAACATTGAGAAGAATGGGAATTTCAGAGCACTTAATTGTGCTCATGAGGAACCTGTACACAGACCAGGAGGCTGTTGGTCAAACAGAACACGGAGATACTGCATGGTTTAAAATCAGGAAGGGTGTGAGAAGGGTTGTATCTTTTCACCATACTTATTCATTCTGTATGTTGAGCAAATAATCCTGGAAGCTGGACTATATGAAGAAAAGTTTGGCATCAAGATTGGAGGAAGACTCATTAACAACCTGTGATATGCCGATGACACAACTCACTTGCTGAAAGTGAAGATGACTCAAAGCACTTACTGATGAAAATTAAAGACTACAGTCTGCAGTATGGATTACACCTCAACATAAAGAAAACTAAAACTATCACAACTGGACCAATAAGCATCATCACAATAAATGAAGAAAATATTGAAGCTCTCAAAGACATCATATTACTTGGTTCCACAATCAACACCAATGGAAGCAGCAGTCAAGAAATCAGATGACGGATTGCACTGGGCAAATCTGCAAAAAACTTTGTTAAAGTGCTAAGGCACAGAGATGTCTGAAGACTAAGGTGCACTTAACCCAAGCCGTGGTATTTTCAATAGCCTCACATGCGTGCAAAATCTTGCTTTTGAGTTGTGGTGTTGGTGAGGAATGCTGATAGTACCACGGACTGCCAGAAGAACTAACAGATCTAGCCAGGAGGAAGTGCAGCCAGAACACTCCTTGGAAGTGAGAATGGCCAGACTTCACCTCAGCTACTTCATCATGTTGTCAGAAGGGACCATTCCCTGGAGAAGGATCTTACGCTTGGTAGGGTATCAGCAAAACAACCCTTGACAAGACGGTTGACACAGTAGCTGCAACAGTGGGCTTAGGTATAGCAAGGACCCTGAGGCTGGTGCACGACTGGACCGTGCTTTGTTCTGCTACACACAGCGTCATTGTGCGTCACAGCTGACTCGACAGCACCACCAACAGCAGCAATTTAGTCCGTAACACTGTGGCTTCAGGGAGCATGGCTCTGTATTTTGTAAAAATATTGGTCCAAGGAGTGCATGGAAGGGAAGGACACAGGGAAGAGGTAACTGTGGGGAGGAACTGGGAGGGGAGCTGCTGCATTGTGGGAAATTGTAGTCAATGTCATGAGAAAAAGTGTATTGAGCTGCTGTACAGAAAGTGAATTTGATCTGTAAACTTTCACCCAAATCACAATAAAAATTATACAGATAGATACACACACACACATATATATATATATATATATACGCACATACATACATATATATAGTATACATACATACATATTTTACATATGGGAGCTCTGGTAGCATAGTGCCTAAGGCACTTGACTGCTAACCAGAAAGCTGGCTGTTCAAACCCACCAGCCATTCCTCGGAAGGAAGATGGGGCAATATACTTCCATAGTGATACTGCCTCAGAAACCCAAGGAGGGGGTGCTATGAGTCGGGTCTGACTCGACGGCATATAACAACAACAACAATTATATATATATATCGGTCCATGATCAGTGGGAAATTAAAATCTCTGTGCTTGCCTATAATAGATAAAATCATGGCTACATGATATGATCTTTAGAGCAATTATCACAAGGTTTTCCATCTGAAAACACAACTAAAATGTTTTCTTAATTAAAAAAAAAAAAAAATCCAGTTAAATGCCTTTGACTTGAGCTGTCTATCAGTTAGGTAAATGCCTGGATCAAAATAATGGTCAGGATACCATAAGTTCAAATAAAAAGTCCTCTTCATTTAGTCACAGTTAAACATTTCTATTCAATATGTTAATCTCCTCTCATCACTACTGCTGAGCGACTCTTTGTTTATTATTTTACCATATTTTCTGGACTTTGATTCTCACCACTGAGTATAAATAACCCAATAAAAATGAATATATCAGTGCTAAAAGTCGTGATTTCCTATAAATTTTACTTTTGTAAATAATTTTTTATTTATTTTTAAATTAGCACTAAAATTCAGTAGAAAAATTATGTTTGAAGGATTGTAAAAGGTGAATATAATGCCTTTCACAAGCCTTTGTTTTATGATTGTATAATGAATTCAATTCAACTAGGATGTTATGAGGGAGCTCTGGTGGCTCAGTACGTAAGGCACTTGACTGCTCACCAGAAGGCTGGTGGTTCAAACCCACCAGCCACTCTCAGAAGGAAAATTGGGCAATCTACTTCCACAGAGATACCACCTCTGTAACCCAAGGAGGGGTCACTATGAGTCGGATCCGACTCAACAGCAGTGAGTTTGGTTTGATTTGGTAGGATGTTATAAACTTGTCCTGTTTCAAACCATCATACAAGGTGCTGTGAGATATCCAAAAGAAAAAACTCCCTGCCATTAACTCAATTCTGACTCATAGCAACCTCCATTGGGTTTCCAATGCTGTCAGTCTTTACAGAAGCAGACTGCCCCGTCTTTCCTCCATGGCGCTGCTGATGGGTTCAAACCACCCAGATCTTGGTTAGCAGTCAAATGCCTTAACCACTACCCACCAGAACTCCTTATCCAAAAGAAACAGATGTCCTTGTTCTCCCACAGAGAAACAAGATTCATATACATAGAAAGAAGGGAGGAAGGGACGGAGGGAGGGAGGGAGGGTAGGAAGGGAGGGAGGGAGGGAAAAAGCAAGTGGGAAAGGAGGGAGGGAGGGAAGGAGGAAGGGAAGGAGGAAGGGAGAGGCAGGGAAGAGAGGAAGGAAGGGGGAAGAGGAGGAGGGCCCGAGGGAGGAAGATCCAGATGCCAACTGAGAAGTCAGGGCAAAGTCAACAGGAAGAAGCATGGTGCGCTCAGTGCCGCAAGAGTTCGGAGTTAGGGGAGGGTGCTCTGAGCTGGAGTTGACTTCCGACGTCTGCTTCCGGGTCAGAATGCTCAGCGGCGCCTTCACAGGCAGGACGTGGCTGGGCGGAGGGAGGAGGGCGGACAGCTGGCCAGACGCTTCCGTAGGTGAGAGATGAGACAAGGCTGGGTTTGCGTGTTTCAAGGAACTGAACAGAACAAGTGAAAGGGACCCGTTTTACTGGACTGAACTGTGCTGGGGAAGTCCTTACGAGAATGCTGGGTAGCTGTAAGGTGTGTATCATGACCACGTGAACGTCCTGACTGGAGATTTTAAATGTGAGCCAAAACGCGAAGAGGAACCCGTTTCAGTGGAAGTAGCTGTTGTTAGGTGCTGTCCAGTCCACTGGAACTCACCGAGGCCCCACGTGTGCGGAGCGGAAGCTCTGCCAGCGGCCAGCTGCAGAGTGGCCTGACCCGGCGCCACGTGACCTTCTCGCGCACACCCGCAGAAGCACGTGGCGTTCTTACAGACGTCCAAGTCCACAGCCCTTCCCCACATGGTCAACGTCACCATCCAAGACTCATTTGGAAATGGAAGTAGTCCCGGGAGAGAACAGGAGAATGGAACTCTGGGTAGGTACGCTTACGCTCTATCGAGAGCTATCAACTACATAGCTGTCGTTGCCACAATTTATAATTTGCAGTTAAGAGAACAGTTGATACTACTACCTAAAATAGTTAAAAAGGAGAGGAAACGCTAAGCTGTTGAAAATACCATGGCTTTGGATCGGTGCACCGTAGTCTTGGAAGGGACCCCTTTGCTCCTTAACTCGTTGCAGAGGTTTCTGGCAGCAGGTCTGCCCGGAGCAGTGCAGCGTCTGATTCCTGGGCTGCTGCTTCCATGGCTGTTGACTGTGAACCCAACGCAAATGGAAATCTTGACAACTTACATTTTTTCTCCATTTCCCATGATGTTGCTCATTGGTCCGGTTGTGAGGACTTTTGTTTTCTCCACGTTCAGCTGTAATGCATACTATCAGTAAGGGCTCACTTCAGCAAGCAAGGTTGTGTCATCTGCGTATCGCACGTGGTTAGTGAGTCTTCCTCCAATCTTAATGCCATGTTCTTCCTCATATAGGCCAGCTTCCAGGATTATTTGCTCAAGGTACAGAATGAATAAGTGTGGTGAAAGGATACAACCCTTCTTACACCCTTCCTGATTTTAAACCATGCACTATCCCCTTGTTCTGTTTGAGCAACAGCCTCCTGGTCTGTATATAGGTTTAAGTGCTCTGAAATTCCCATTCTTCTCAATGTTGTCTATAATTTATTATGATCCACACAGTCAAATGCCTTTTCCCAGTCAATAAAACACAGATAAACATTTTTTCTGGTATTCTTTGCTTTCAGTCAAGATCCATCTGACATTAGCAGTGGTATCTCTCATTCCATGCCCTTTTCTGAATCCAACTTGAATTTCTGAAAGTTCCTGTCAATATAGTGCTGCAACCATTTTTGAATTATTTTCAGCAAGATTTTACTTGTGTGTGATATAAATGATATGGTTTGATAATTTCCACATTCTTTTGGATCATCTTTCTTTGGAATGGGTAAAAATATGGATCTCTTCCATTCAGTTGGCCAGGTAGCTGTCTTCCAAATTTCTTGAAATAGATGAGTGAGTGCCTCCAGCAGGGCATCTGTTGGTTTGAATATCTCAATGGGTGTTCTGTCAACTCCAGGAGGCTTGTTTCTTTCATCAATTCCTTCAGCGTACCTTTGACTTTTTCTTTAAATACTATTGGTTCTTGATCTATGCCACCTCCTGAAATAGCTGAACATTGGCCAATTCATTTTGGTACAGTGACTCTGTGTATTCCTTCCATCTTTTTTTGATGCTTCCTGCATTGTTCAACATTTTGCCCATAAAGTCCTTCAGTGTTGCAACTCGAGGCTTCAATTTTTTCTTCAGTTCTTTTTGCTTTAGAAATGCTGAGCATGTTCTTCCACTTTGGTGTTCTAATTCCAGGTCTTGGCACATTTCATTACGATACTTTGTCTTTTTGAGGCTGCCTTTGAAGTCTTCTGTCCATCTCTTTGATTTCATCATTTTTTCCAATCACTTTAGCTACTCCCCTTCAAGAACAAATTTAGAGTCTCATCTGACAATCGTTTTGATCTTTTCTTTCTTTCCTGTCTTTTTGATGACATTTTGCTTTCTTCATGTATGATGTTCTTGATGTCATCCCACAACTCGACTGGTCTTTGGTCATTGATGTTCAGTGTGTGAAATCTATTTAGATGGTCTCTAAATTCAGGTGGGATATAATCACAGTCATATTTTGGCTCTCATGAACTTGTTTTAATTTCCATCAGCTTCAACTTGGACTTGCATACAATCTTCTCCATTGCTTATTTCCACAAATGTAGTCAATTTGATTCCGATGTATTCCATCTGGTGTTCCATTCCATGTTTATGTTGTTGAAAAAGGTATTTGCAATAACTAATTCATTGCTCTGGCAAAATTCTATCATGGGATCTCCAGCATCGTTTCTCTCACCAAGGCCATGTTTTCTAACTACTAATGCTTCTTCTTTGTTTCTAACTTTGGAATTCCAGTCACCAGTTATTGTCTATTCTTCTTTCTTGCATGCTTGGTCAATTTCAGACTGCAAAAGTTGGATACCGCACCATACTGCTCCAAAAACTCAACCTTTCTACAGAAACTCTGTCCCTAGTGCAACTGAAAAGCATTTTTCAAAAAAAGCTCAAAGCTTCTGTTGGGTGTTTTCTCTAAAATGAAAAAAAAAGAGCAAAATTTCACACTTCCCCCTCAAATCCCACAATGTGTCTGCAGAAGGCATTGCTACATAATGTTTGCTGGTGCCTGATGCCTCCTTTTAGCTGAGGCAATGGTAACAGTGCTGTGTACTTGCAGACATATTAACTAAGTAGGTTTGGGGACACTTATAAGAAAAGAAGATGCAAGGGTTACATGCATTTATGCCTCTGGCAGTATTTTTCATGGTGACAGATAAGATGTTCCATGCTTCCGTTGATGGAAATAATTTGAACAGACTAAAATCCCAGACAGACTTTGACAAGTTGGAAGGACGACACCCTAGGAGGGCCCACTTCCCTTTTTTCACTGTAGCAAGACATATTTTCTCACTTGATTGAGGCTGAAATAAATGATCCATTGATTAATTAAGTTGCTTCTGGACCAGTTTCGCTGTTCTACTTCATCATAATTGACATATAATACCAGTTGCAAGCACTATGCCTCTCTGCTTTCCTAAGAATGAACAATGGCTGTGGAGGATGCAGTGGATGGTGTGGGCATGTGTGCACCATTCTGCCCTTCTCATCTCTTCCCAGTTACTCTCTGATCTTGGAGTTGTGTGGAAGTTTCAATACTGGCACTTCCTAAGGCACTTGAAGGTCTTCCACATACCACAAAGAGAAAACTGATGTGTATCTTTTATCTAACTCAGGATAGATTTTTTTGTTTTTATTATTTAAATATAAACAAGCCATTCTTATTTCATTTATAAAAGTTGGGAAGACACTGTACCAATTAAGTTATCAAAGTTTAGCATTACATTCAATTAGCAGTTTCTGAAAGGAATTCCCAGAAGAGACTTCTGAGAGCTAAAGAAAAGAAAAAGAAAAAAGCAGGAGAGGAAGACCATTTCATAAATGTAACACATTAGTTACAGAGAAATAAACATGAAAAAACTTCAGCATATTACATCAAAGTCAGGGCTGAGAGAGCCTTAAGTAATGAATCGCTCCAACTCTGAACTACATTCTTCTTGGCAACAAAAGAATCCTATAAGGAAGGAAGGTGCCGACACACACCTCAGGCCTTGGTGTGTGATTTCATCCATCTTCCTCCTGCCTACACTGTGATTTCTTCCTAGTAACTTATAATGAAGAGACATCCTTCCTCTGAACTTGAGTTAGCAGCTCTGCTACATATTCCGTTATTTTGCAACACAAAGCATCCTTGGTCAAACTCTATCTCATCAAATGATCATGCACCCTAGGTTTAACAGAATGTAAAAGTAAATGTATACAAATTCAATAAAGCCTAGATTTTAAATATTTGATAAAATATGCTGGAGATATTAGGAAGCTAAATTGGAACTGAAAAAGGGTCTAAGAAGATCTAAAGTAAGAAGCCCTTGAGGAAAAAAAATAACCAACATAGGTGATGCTAGCTGTGTTCATCAAGGGCCTTGTCATCACTTTTGAGTTGTCTAACTGCTTTTGGTTTGTCTAATGGTCTCCCTTGTGGTCCATCTTGCAAATGTTCAACTTGTACTTGAACATAATGTGCATTGTGCTATTGGTGGTTATTAGTTCCTAAAATTCTTGAGTAGGTCAAGGTAATTTATAGTGTTGTTCATTTATTTCATATTAGCACTTTTCTGTCTCCTCTCTCTCTTCGTTACTGAAAGGAAATTAAGTTCTTTATCTGAAGTGTCTGTTACTCCTGCTGTCGCCCATCTGTCTGTCATACTGTGGTGGCTTGCAGGATTCTATGATGCTGAAGCTGTGCCATCACTATTTCAAGTATCAGCAGGGTCCCCCATGGTGGATAGGTTCCAGCAGAGCCTCCAGACTAAGAAAGGCTAGGGAGAAAGGTCTGGCAGTCTACTTCCAAAATGAACCAATGAAAACCTGGTGGGCCACAGCTGAACATTGTCTGACTTGACTGCTTTGGACACGTCGTCAGGAAGGATCAGTTGTTGGAGGATACCGTGTGTGGTGAAGTAGAGGGTCAGCAGGGGTGAAGGAGACCCTAGTGAGATGCAGAAGTGTAGGAGCTGCATCGAGGGACTCATACATGCCAGCCATCGTGGGGATGATGTAGGACCAGGCAACAGTTCATCCTGTTGTCCATAGGTGGCCACGAGTCAAAGTGGACTTGATGGCATCTATGTACTATCTCTCTCTCTCTCTCTACCAATCTATCTGTCAATCAATCTAGCACCTACCATGTATCATCTATCTGTGTAGCATCTAGCATGTATCATCCCTCCATCCATCCATCTATCATCATCTATCCATCCATCCATCTATCTATCTATCTATCTAGCACCTATCATATACCAACTATCTATCTACACATCTATCTATCATCTATCATCTGTCTTTCTATCTACCATCTATCTATCTATCCATCTATCATCTACCTATCATCTATTTAGGAGCTCTGGTGGAGTAGTGCCTAAGGTGTTTGACTGCTAACCAGAAGGTTTGTGGTTCAAACCCACCAGATGTTCTGTGGAAGGAAGACGGGGCAATCTATTTCTGTAGAGATTTACTGTCTTGGAAACCCAGTGAGGTTTTCTATGAGTTAGAATTGACTCTACAGCAGTGAGTTTGGTTTTGTTTTTTGGTATCTAGCTCTCTATCTGTGTCCAGCATCTTTCCAGCATCTACAATGTGTCATCTATCTATCATGTAGCATTGATTTATCTATCTACCATCTATGTATTATGTGTCCTCTTTCTACCTACCTATGTATCTATCATCTATCCAGTCCTGAAAATTCCACATCTCCTTGTGGTTAGAAAGCTCACCTTCTCCACGGGCCTCTACCAGAGCTTGCTGCTCAGAGTATTGCGTCACCTCACCTGGGACATGTGAGCACCTTCAGGGCAAAGCCCGCCTCTCACTCGGGACCTAATAGGGGTCCTGGCATATGGGACAGCATCAGCAAGTTCTTTATAAATATTAATAAAATTTTTAGAAAATGACTACAATATGGAACATGCAAGCAGGACTGCTAAATGCATTGATGAATGAAATAAAGTGACTGGCACAATTACTTTTGGAATTATACAAAGCATATTCTAAAGTACCCTAGGAAACCCTGAGGGGCAGTTCTACTCAACAGCATGCAACAACAGATGGAGACTAAGAATCATTACAGGCAGATAAAATTAATAACATGGAAAGTTCATTTTATATTAAAAGTATGATGTTGACAGCCAAGTTAGGGAGTACTTCCTCTTTGTGATATAAATGAATGATTTTAATATCTCTTCAAGACCTACTTATCAATTTAGGTAGTCATCTTTTCTATTAGTTTCTAGATTTTTCTGCAAATAAAAAAATAAACGGAAGACAGTAAATATTGTGATATAAACACCATTTCAGATTGCCTTATTTTCTCAACCCGCTGTGGATATGTGAGAAGACACCTTATAGAACTCGATTTATCAAAGAGACGTAATTACACCTTGTACATAGGGTCCCTAGGAGTCAGAACCAACTCCACGCCACCTAACAACAATTAAAACTTGTTAGGGGTCTTGAGATGGAGAAATAGTCTAAACTGTGCAGGTGAGCCCAGTGCAATCACAGGGGTCCTCACAACAGGGAGGGCAGAGCACCAGAGTGAGAGGAGAGATAGGAAGATGCCCAGCTGCTGGCTTTGATGATGGAGGACGGTGCCATGAGCCAAGGAGTGCAGACGGTGTCTGGAAGCTGGAACCAGAAAGCAGTTCCCCTCTAGAGCACCCAGGAGCACTGTGGCCCTGCCGGCACCTTGACTTTAGCCCAGTGAGAGCCACAGAACTGTTAGGTGATAAATTCATGTTTCGTGAAGCCACTAAGTTTGTGGTAATTTGTTATAGCAGCTATAGGAAACTAATACGCCAATCAAAATCAGGACATGCACAAGTCTGAGAAACAAACTGCTGCTTGGCTATCTTCTTCAGAGCAAGGGATATGCTTCTTGTTGGGCAGCTAAAGAAAGGAACTTAGGGAACAATTCCCACAAGGAATAGCTTCTTGATCACAAGTCCTAAATTTCTTTTTAGGTTGTTGTTGACTCTACTATGCCCCCAAAGATGTGTGCTAGAATCCTAACTGTATATCTATGGTTGTGACCCCATTTGGAGTAAGGTTTTCTTTGTTATGTTAAGGGGCCATATTAGTGGGGTGTGTCCTGAATCTGATCACTTCTGAGATATAAAAGGAAGAGATTAGACCCAGAAGGAAGGAAGTGAAAATGGGGGATAGATAGACAGCATATGGAGGTCACCAAGGCACCAAAGGATACTAAGAAAGCTAGACAAGCCAAGACACAGGTTGTCCCCAAGGGAGGTTGGAAATAGCCTTTCCCCAGAGCTGACACCCTGAATTGAGACTTCTAGCCTCCTGAACATGAAAATATAAACTTCTGTTCATTGAAACCACCACTTGTGGTACTTCTGTTAGAGCAGCACTAAGAAACTAAGACACACATAGAGAAGGCAATGATGATGCCTAGTGGAGTACGGTTGGGAGAAGCCAAGATGTTTCCCCTAATGGAGCACTACCCAAAAGCAGATGTCAGGACCAGATGTGGTGATCTACACATGAGCCAAACAGGTATAGACTGAGGGCCTCAGGCAAGTACAAGGTGTTGGCCTTCCTTGAGACCCACTTATGCACTTCCTAAATATGAGCCATCACTACTAGACATCAGAGCCTTGCTTGTCCCTGGTCCAGTATTTGGTGTAGATGGACATGGCACCCAAGCCAGCAGACCATGAGAGCCAATGAGCCTCTAATGCCACACTTTAGTCTGTGCTACTGGGGAAGAAGCATTCTCCTGTTACTGAGGTGGCTATGAAGATAGATCATAAACCTGGAGTGCTCATAGGCAAACTGAGAGCACAAGGGGAGATCCTGGTGGCATTGGTGATGAGTGGAAGAATTCTTGTCCTCCACATGGGAGACACAGGTTCAATTCCCGGCCAACACAGCCCATTCATAACCATCACTCATCTGTCACAGGAGGCGTATGTGTTGCTATGATATTGAACAGGAGCTTCTAGGTTGAGACAGACTAGGAAGAAAGACCTGGTGATGTACTTCCAGTGGAAACCCCTTGGATCAAAATAGTCCAACCCACAACCCATCATGCGGATGGCACAAGACCAGGTAGCGTTTTGTTCTGTTGTGCATGGGGTGGTGATGAGTTGGTAGTCAACTCGATGGTAGCTAATAACAACACAAGAGAGCATGAGTCCTCCCGATAAGGAAGACAAGATCCAAGGAAACAGAGGAGCCCAATGGAGAGAGTGAGATACGAGAATCCTGGCAACTTCTTCTGAGCCATCTTTTCCTTAGGTCCTTCAGCTCTGTATACCAAGACCTGTCCCCTTATGCTGAAGCCACATTGACTTGCAATAAGAGTCCTTGGCAGCATAGAAAATAGATATACTTTCTCTTTGCTACTTAGACATAAACACATGCCATTTTGGGCAAACAGGTGACATGAAATAAAAACACCTAAAAGGCAAATGGCAGCCACAGTGGTCCAAACAAGTTTCTGTAAGGAAAACACCCTGGTGTCAAAAAGGATGAAAGTAACACCAAGATCATTCCAGAAGAAATCCAGACCAATCTAATGTAAGGTCCCTAATTGACATGTAAATGATTTGCACATGGTTGGGAATTGAAAGATTTGCAGTTCAAACAAACCCAGTGGCACCACGGAAGAAAAGTGCTAGTGACCTGGGTCTGTAAAGACTACATAAGACAATGTCACTAACTTCAAAGGAAGACCAATAAGCAGTGGCAAATAGGCATGTCCCACATAACTGCAGGGTCCATAATGCTTTAAGCAAGGAGACCTGCTGTCAAAGTGGATAAGTGTTCAGCTGCTAACCGAAAGGTTGGCTGTTTGAATGCATCCAGTGAGAAAGACCCAGAAATCTCCTCCCATAAAAATTGCTGTGCTTGTTGCTAGGTACAGTCAAGTAGTTTCCAACTCATAATCACCCTACGTACAACAGAATGAAACACTGCCGGTCCTGCACCATCCTCACAATGGTCACCATGCTTGAGCCCACTGATGCGACCTCTACGTCAAACCATCTCATTGACTCTGCTTTTCTAAGTATCACGTCCTTCTCCAGGGACAGGACCCTCCTAATAATATGACTGAAGTGCGTGCGAGGATATCTTGCCCTCTGGGCTGTTGGCTGTAGTTCTTCCAAGACAGATTTGTTTGTTCTTCTGGAGGTCCACGGTACATTCAATATTCTTCACCAACACCATAATTCAAATGCATAGATTCTTTTTTTGGTCTCCCTTATTCATTGACCAGCATTTGCATACATATAAGGTGACTGAAAATGCCATGGCTTGGTCTTTTGCAGCAGATTCGCCCAACACAATATATCATTTGACTTCTTTTTTTTTTTTTTTTAGGATTTGGGTGAAGATTTACAGAGTAAATTCACTTTTCATACAGCAGTTCACATAT
>NW_006922138.1:1202771-1239628 GCF_000298275.1 Orycteropus afer afer
CTCAGGGGTCCAAGATTATCTTCTGTGTCTGTGTTAATTGGTTTCCCTTTTCTTTGTTGAAGAGGGTCTGTGCAATCCTTCTGCCTAGTCCGCCATCTTCTCATTTGACTTCTTGACTACTGCTTCCATGGGCATTGATTGCGGATCCAAGCAAAGTGATATCTTTGACAACCCAATTTTTCCTTCTTTTATCATAATGTTGATTGTTGGTCTTGTTCTGAAGATTTCGGTCTTCTTTATGTTGAGGTGTAGCCTTTATTGAAGGCTACAGTTCAAGTCTTCTGCATTTTCACCAAGCAAGGTTGTGTTTATCTGCATATTGCAGGTTATTGATGAGCTTCCTCCAATCCTGATGCCACATTCTTCTTCATATAGCCCAGCTTCTCAAATTATTTGCTCAGCATACAGATTGAATAAGTACAGTGAAAGGATACAACCCTGACACACACTCTTCCTGATTTAAACTATGAAGCATCCCCTTGTTCTGTTTGAACAACTGCTTCCTGTTCTATGTACAGGTTCCTCATGAGCACAATTAAGTGTTCTAGAATTCTTATTCTTTGCAATGTTATTTATAGTGTGTTATGATCCACACAGTCAAATGTTATTGCATAGTCAATAAAACACATTTAAACATCTTTCTGCAATTTTCTACTTTCAGCTGAGATCAATCTAGCATCAACAATGATATCCCTTGTTCCATATCCTCTTCTGAAACCAGCTTGAATTTCTGGAAATTCCCTGTTAAAATATCTCTGCAACTGCTTTTGAATTATCTTCAGCAAAATTTTACTGGTGTGTGATATTAATGACATTGTTCAGTAATTTCCACTTTCTGTTGGATCACCTGTCTTTGGAATGGGCATTAACATGGATATCTTCCAGTCAGTTGGCCAGGTAGCTATCTTCCAAATTTCTTGGCATAAACTAATGAGAGCTTCTGGTGTTGCTTCCATTTGTCGAAACATCTCAACTGGTATTTCATCAATTCTAGGAGCCATGTTTTTTTGCCAATGCCTTCAGTTCAGTTTGGACTTCTTCTTTCAATATAATCAGTTCTTAATCATCTACTACCTCTTGAAATGCTTAAAAGCAACCAATTCTTTTTGGTGTACTGATTCTGTGTTTTCCTCCCACCATCTTTTGATGTTTCTTGCATCATTCAATATTTTGCCCATGGAATCCCTCAATATTGCAACTTGAGGCTTGAATTTTGTCTTCAGTTCTTCCAGCTTGAGAAATGCTGAGCATATTCGTCCATTTTAGTTTTCCAACTCCAAGTCTTTGCACATTTCATTGTAATATTTTATTTTATTTTGCAAGCCGCCCTTTAACATCTATTCAACTCTTATTTCATCATTCCTTCTGTTCACTTTATGTTCAAGAGCAACTTTCAGATTCTCTTCTGACATCCATTTTGATCTTCATTTTTTTTTTTCTTTCCTGTCTTTTGATTGATCTTTTGCTTTCTTCATGTATGATATCCTTGATATCATCCCACAACTCATCTGGTCTTTGGTCATTAGTATTTAATGCATCAAATCTGTTCTTGATATGGTCTCTAAATTTAGGTGGGATATAGTCAAGGTCATACTTTGGCTCTCATGGACTTAATGACTTAAATGACTTTAATTTTCTTTAGTTCCAACTTGAACTTACATGAGAGCAATTGGAGTTCAGTTCCACAGTCAGCCCCTGGCCTTGTTCTGACTGATGATATTGAGATACTCCATCATCTTTTTCCACAAATGTAGTTGGTTTGATTTCTGTATATTCCATCTGACAGGGTTCACATGTATCCTGGCCATTTATGTTGCTGAAAAAGGTATTTGCAATGAATAAGTCATTGGTCATGCAAAATTGTATCAAGTTTCTATCACCCAGGCCATATTTTCCAACTACAGATTCTTCTTCTTTATTTCTAACTTTAGCATTCCAATCACTAATAATTTTCAATGCATTTTGAGTGCACATCTGATCAGTTTCAGACTGTAGAAATTGTTATACATTTTCAATTTCTTCATCTTTGGCAATGGAAGTTGGTGCAGAAATATGAATAATAGTTGTATTGTTGTATTTACTAGTCTTCTTTGTAGGTGTTTGGATATTATCCTACCAGTGTCAGTGTTGAATTTCAGGATAGACCTTGAAATATTCTTTTTTCGTAATGAATGCAATGTCATTCCTGTTAAATTTCTCATTCCCTTCATAGTGATCCATTTGTTTTTTGAATCAAAATGGGGAACACCAGTCCATTTTAGCCCACTAATGCCTAGGATATCCATTTTTGTGTGTTCCATTTCCTTTTAGTTGACTTCCAATTTTCACAGATTCATGCTTTATACATTCCAAGTTCTGATTATTAATGAATGTTTGCAGGTGTTTCTTCTCATGTTGAGTTGTGTCCAGTAAGTAAATGAAGCTTTATTCCATCCAGGTCATTAAAGCTGACTCTATTTTGAGGAAACAGCTATTCATTAATCATACTTTGAGTGCCGTCCAACCTGGGAGGCTCACCTTCCCGCACTATATCAGACAGTGTTTCACTGCTGTTCATAAGGTTTACGGTGGCCAATTTTTTCAGAAGTAGATCACAGGTCCTTCTTAGTCTGTCTCAGTCTGGAAACTCTGGTGAAATCTGCCCATCATCAGTGCCCCTGCAGGTATTTAAAATGCCTGTGGCATAGCTTCCGGCATTACAGCAACATGAAATCCACCACAGGACAACAAAGTGACAGACAAGTGGTGACCCATAAAATTGTAGCCAAGAAAACTCTTGGGAAATTCTGTTCTGTCACATGGGTTTTCTATAGGTTGGAATTGACTTGGTATCTCCCAACAATAAAGCTGGGAGCTTACAAGTGCTTTTTGTATGTGTGCCAGTTCTCTGGAAGGTCCCCTGGAATATAGATAGAACAAGATGATGTTATCATCATTTTGCAGATGCGAAGCTAGTATTTGGAGCTATTCCATGACCAGGTTGTGGAGCTGGTCTGTTGTTGCTCTAACTTTCACCCCTGCATCCTCATTCCTGACCCCAAGCCCTTTCCAAGACCCTAGTTTGTCCTTTAAGCTTGAGACAGTTCTTCCCACCACTTGCACTGTCTGAACAATAGCTTTTTTCTTCTGTAATGAGGGCATGTGCTTGGGTTCCTCTGGAAATATTTGGGCACTAAAGTTACTTACTCTGCATAAAAGAAACTTTGGTCAATATTTAGAATGGTGCAGTTCCAAACGGTAAGAAGTTCTCTGTTCAGTGTTTCCTTAACTCAGTAAGTGCTGAATGGCAGACTGGTAGAAGAGACAGCCTGCTTTCTGACAGGAGGGAAGGGCCTTCATTTAGTTTCCGGCTTCCTGAGGGAAGCACTGACCCATCAAAAGCACATCTTGTTCTTCATCCACCTTGACCTGTTGGTGGATCCCATGTGGCTCTCCCACCCCATTCCTGGCCAGGATTCCAGCATGAGATGTTGTTGTGTGCCGTTGAGTTGGTTCTGACCCACAGTGATCTTATATGACAGAGGAGAATTGCCCTGTAGTGTTTCCTAGGCTGTAATTCCTATGGGAGCAGATCACCAGGTCTATTGTCCCGCAGAGCAGCTGGTGAGCTTGAATTCCACCCTTCTGCTTAGCAGCTGAGGGATTTAAGCACTGTGGCACCAGGATCCTGACCACATTAGACAGGGATTTATATGCAGGGACTACTTGCTGTTTCAAATGCTGAGCATGTGGGCTGTGTAGGTTTAGCAAGAAGGCAGAAAAGCTCAAATTAGAAAAGCTTTAAGAAGAAAGGCGTGCTTTAGTTGTGTTCTCAACAGACATAAAGCACAACCCAAATTCATAAGCTGAATGATGAATGAGCTTCAGTGACATGGACTTCAATCTTTGATCTGCAGAACAGGGAAAAAAGTTCCTGTCTTATCTTCCTCCAGATGTTCTTTAGAGTGCATGATGCTTCATAAACTGAAAAGAAATGTATAAAAGTATTGCCACTCATAGTCCTGATATTCACTGTTACTTATTTCTTTTTCTTAAAGGTGCCATCAATTGACTTTGACTCATGGTGACCCCGGGTGCTTCAGATTGAACTATACGCCACAGGGTTTTCAAGGCTGTGACTTTCTGAAGATCACCAGACCTTTCTTTGGTAGTGTGTCTCGGTGGGTTTAAATCCCCAATCTTCTGGTTAGTATCCCAGCGGTGGGATAAAATCAAGGTCATATTTTCACTCTTATAGACTTGTTTTAATTGTCTTCAGCTTCGACTTGAACTTGCATATGAGCAATTGATAGTCTGTTCCACAGTCAGCTCTTGGTCTTGTTTTGCCTGAAGATATTGAGCTTCTCTATCACCTGTTTCCACAGAGGTAGTCGATCTGATTCCTGTGTACCCCATCTGGTGAAGTCCATGTGTACAGTCACCATTTATGTTATTGAAAAGCTATTTGCAATTAATAAGTCATTTGTCTTGCAAAATTCTATCATGCAATCTCTGGTGTCCTTTCTGTCACCAAGGCCATATTTTCCAACTACAGATGATTCTTCTTTGTTTCCAACTTTCACATTCCAATCACCAGTAATCATCGGTACATCTTGATTGCATGTTTGGTCAATTTCAGACTGCAGAAGCTGGTAAAAACTTCAATTTCCTCCTCTTTGGCTTTGGTGGTTGGTGTGTAAGTTTGAATAATAATAGTAGTAATCATTGGTCTTCCTTGTATGCATATGGATATTATCCTATCACTGATAGCATTGTACTTCAAGATAGATCTTGAAACAGTCTTTGTGACAATGAATGCTACACCATTCCTCCTCAATTTGGCATTTCTAGCATAGTAGATCACATGATTGATAGGCTGATTCAAAATAGCCAATGCAGGTCCATTTCAGCTCACTAATGCCTAGGATATCAATCTGCATTCATTCCATTTCATTTTCGAAAAATTTTCCTACATTCATACCTCATGTATTCCACATTCTGCTTATTAATGGATGTTTGCATCTGTTTCTTTCCATTGTGAGTCATGTCCCACCAGCAAATGGAGGTCCCAAAAGCTTTACTCCATCCATATCATTAAGGTCAACTCTACTTTGAGAAAGTAGTTCTTCCCCAGTCATATTTTGAGTGCCTTATGAACTGAGGGGCTCATCTTCTTGCTATGGGGCAATTCTACTCTGTCATATAAGATCACTGACAATGTTTCAGGGCTATTCATCAAGTTTTCCAGTAATAGATCAGGCAGTGTTTCATTGCTATTCACAAGGTTTTCAGTGCCCAATTCTTTGAGAAGTGGATGGCCCCTTCCTTCTTCCCAGTCTGTCTTACTCTGGAAGCTCTTCTGAAACCTGTCCACCATGGTGACCCTGCTAGTATTTGAAATATTGGTGGCATAGCCTCCAGCCTCACAGCAACACGCAAGCCACCAAGCATGACAAACTGAAAAGACCAGTGGTAGAGGAACATGGATGGCCCTTTGCAAATACACAACCTGTTCATTAAATAAGAACACAAAGAAAACTTCCTAACAAGGAGGATAAAATGCACAGCTCTTGACTAAAGTCTTGAATTCTTTTCCTGGCAGGAGCTAGAATAATTTAGGCATTTTCCATCTAAAGATTGCTGTCTGATTGCACTGAGGAGACAAAGTCATTAAAGGCAATTACCATGTTAATAGAGAAGAGGTTGCAAATGCTGGAGGCTGACTAAGTCCATCCTGTCACACACTGTAGTCTTCTCTTCTGCCTGTAGGTTTCCAAATGAATATGAATTGGTAATCAGACATTTCATATCCATAATGCAATCAAGCTGCATATTTGATTGAATGTTTCAGTTAATAAGCTAAGAAAATATTCAGAAGAGTTGTGGTGATTATTAGGGTATGCATTTTCTATATTTTCTATTGAGGTATATTTACATACAGTAAAATGTGCAGAACTTATGTGTTCTCAGTGATCAGTTTTTTAAAAATTGTCCATCACCATAGAAAGTTTGTCATGTCCCTTCATGGTCTATTCCCTTCCCCATCCTCAGGGCAACCACCAACCCTGTTATATTCCCACAGATTAGCTTTACATGTCCTTGAATTTTGTAAAAATGGAAACCTAAGAAATAGATTCAAGTGTGGCTTCTTTCACAGCTGAATATTTTTTATATTCATTCTTTTGTGTGTCTTAATAATTCATTTATTTTTGCTAATAAGCAACATTCTGTCATATAAATATACCAGTCTCAAAAATCACCCCAAACTTGTTGCCATCATGTTGGTTCTGACTCATGGTGAAATCACATGTTACAGCTGGGTTTTCTTGGCTGTAACCTTTACAGACTCAGATCACCAGGTGTTTCTTCCATGGCACTGCTGGGTAGGGGTGGAAGTGCTGGCCTTTAAGTCAACAGCCACTTTTACACTTATGAAGTTCTCTGGGTGGCTCAAGGCCCATGTTTTGTTTATGCATTCTCCTGTTGCTGCACATGTGGATTCTTTAAGAAACGTTGCTATCATGCAGAAACCTGTAATAAACTTTTGTAGCAATGTTTGTGTGGGTTTGTTTTCATTCCTACTGGGCAGGTACCTTAGGGTGACACTGGTGGGTCAGAAGTTGGGTGTACATGTAACATTAGAAACACCGGGGTTCCGCCCTGACGGGGCCGTGTCCCAGTCCACCAGCAGCCTGGCAGCACCAGCCACCCAGCATCCTCTCCAGCACAGGCTGCAGAAAATCACGGACATTGAAGCCAGTCCAGTGGGTGTGCAGGGGCATCTCATCCTGGGTTTAATTTCTATTTTGCTGGAAACGAACAATGTTTAACATCTTTCATGTCTTTTATTGGCTCTTCATGTAGGCTCATTTGAGAAGTGTCCGTTCAAGTCTATTGATTTTTTTTTTTTTCCAATTGTGATAATATGCAGTATGCTGGCTGATTTTCTGTGTCAACTTGGCTCTGGTGCCCAGTTGTTTGGCCAAACACATGTCTAGCTATTGCTATGAAGCCTTTACATGTGATTATGTGATTAGCATTTAAATTATCCATTGAAGCAACAGCAAAAAATTAAAAGATGGCCAGCATTAGGCAAGTCTACTGCAGAAGACCTCTTTAAAATGTAGAAAGGAAAGATATCACTTCGATGACTAAGGTACATCTGACCCAAGCCTTGGTGTTTGCAGTTGCCTCATATGCATGTGAAATCTGGACAGTGGAAAAAGCAAACAGAATAATTGATACATTCAAATCGTTTTTTTTTTTTTTTTATTATTATTATTTTTTCCCTCTGTGTTCAGTGTCCTTAGGATTCTTTTTTTTTTTTTTTTTTTTAATTTAATTGTGATTTGGGTGAAAGTTTACAGAGCAAATTTATCTTCCATACAGCAGTTCATATACACTTTATCTCAAGACATTGATTGTAGTCTCCCACAATGTAACAGCTCTCTTCCCACTTCCTCCCCATAGTTACCTCTTCCCTGTGTCCTTCCCTCCATGGACTCCTGACCACTGAGCTGTCTCCCTGTGCATACACAGCCCTTCTATTCTCCCATGACTGATCTCTCCAAGGACTGTATCTACCTCAGGTAAATGTTCAACTCCTATGCCTGTCTTTTGTTTCGCTGGAAGCCACAAGTGTGGGTTCAATTGCAGACCTGAAGGGCAGCTAGGGGTCATTGTCTCAGGGGTTCCATTAGGCTCTATCGGACCAGCAAGCCTAGTTCCCCCCCCCGCCACAGTTTTATGATTTTGAGTTTTGTTCAAATTGTGGTGTTTTCAAAGAACAATGAATGTTCTGTGGACTACTAGAAGAACAAGCAAGTCAGTCTTAGATGAAATATAACCAGAATCTCCTTACGGTTGAGGATGATGAGAGTTTGGCCAAGTTACTTTGGACACAGCATGGAAAAATCAACCACTAGATAAGAACTCATGCTTGGTACAGTAGAGGGTGAGTGCAAATAAGAGAAATCCTCCAGGAAATGGCTTGGCACAGTTGCCACAACAATGGACTCAAACATATCGAAGATCAGGAAGATGGCCTGGACTGGGGCTATGGATTGAACTGTGTCCCTGATGGACTGTTGTCTCATTGATAGGAAACACTGCCCATCCCACACCATCTTCACAATTGTTGCTATGCTTGAGCCCATTGTCATAGACACTGTGTCAGTCCATCTCATTAGGGTCTTCTCCTTTTTTGCCTACCCTCTACATTACCATTGGAAGGAAGGTTAGGCAATCTACTTCCATAGTGATACTGCCTCGGAAACTCAAGGAGGGGCGGCTATGAGTTGGGTCGACTCGACGGCACAGGACAAAAACAACAACATCTACTACTTTACCAAGCATGAGGTCCTTCTCCAGGAACTGGTCCCTTCTGACAGCATGACCAAAGTATGAGGTGCGAAGTCTGGCCACTCTCACGTCTAAGGAGCACTCCAGTAGTACTTCCTCTGAGGCAAATCTGTTCTTCTAGCAATCCATATGTCATTTGATTTCTTGACTGCTGCTTCCATGGGTATTCGTTGTGAATCCAAATAAAAGGGAATCTTTGAAAACTTTAATCTTTGTTTCTTATTAGTTCAGTTGTGAGGACTTTATTTTCTTTACTTTGAGGTGTAATCCACACCGAAGGTTGCAGTCTTTGACCTTCAGCAGTGTTTCAAGTTCTCACCTTCAGCAACCAAGGCTGTGTCTTCCTCCAGTTCTGATGCTACATTCTTCTTAATATAATTTACCTTCTCAGATTATTTGCCTAAAACACCTGACCGCTAACCAGAAGGCTGGCAGTTCAAACCCACCAGCCACTCCTCAGAAGGAAGGTTGGGCAATCTACTTCCACAGTGATACTGCTTCAGAAACCCAAGGAGGGGTTGCTGTGAGTCAGGTCTGACTCGATGGCACATAACAACAACGAAAACAACATACAGTTGAAAAGTGTGGTGAAAGGACACAACCCCGACACACATATTTCCTGATTATAAACCATGCAGTATCTCCTTGTTCTAGTCAAGTGACTTCTTCTTGGTCTATGTACAGGTTCTGTATGAACCAATTAAGTGGTCTGGAATTCCCCTTCTTTTTAATGTTCTATTGCATAGGCAAGAAACCCCAGGTAAACCTCTTTCTGGTAGTCGCGGCTTTCAGCCACGGTCCATGTGACATCTGCAATGATAACCCTGGTTCCACATTCTCTGCTGAATCTGGCTTCAATCTCGGGCAGTTCCCCATTGATGTACTGCTGTAACCATTTTGGAATTATCTTCAACCATTTACTTGCATGTGATATTAATGATACTGTTTGATAACCTCTGTATTCTGAAGGATCACTACTCTTTGACTTGGACACAAACATGCTTTTGTTTTGTTTTGTTTTTTCCAGTGGGGTGGTCAGGTAAAACTGTCTTCCAAATTTCCTGGCACAGGCAAGTGCGCTTTTCCAGCACTGCATCCATTTGTCGAAACATTTCAATGATATTCGGTCAATTCCTGGAGCCTTTTTTAATTACAATGTCATCAGTGTCGCTTAGACTTCTTCCTTCAATACCATCAGTTCTTGATCATATGCTACCTCTTGAAATGTTTGAATGTTGATTGATTCTTTTCGGTACAGTGACTCTGTGTGTTCATTTCATTTTCCTTAGATAGTTCCTGCATCATGCAATCTTTTCTGCATAGATTCCTTCAGCTTTGCAACTTGAGGCTTGAATTTTTCTTCAGCTCTTTCAGCTTGAGAAATGCTGAGAAAGTTCTTCCCTTTTGCTTTTCTAACTCCAGGTCCTTGCACGTTTCATTATAACACTTTACTTTGCCTTCTCAAGCTGCCCTTTGAAATCTTCTGTTCAGCTCTTTTAGGTCATCATTTCCTCCATTCCCTTTAGCTACTCTCAGTTCAGGGGCAGTTTCAGAGTCTCTTCTGACATTCATTTTGATCTTTTTCCTCTTTCCTGTCTTTTCATGTAAATCCTCACATGATACCTGTGGCTATATCCCATTTGGGAATTGATTTTCTTTGTTATGTTAATGAAACAGTTTTAGTGTCAGTTGCATCTTAAACTACCTCCTTTGAGATGTAAAAGGAGACTAAGGGAGAAATCAAAGAAGCGGGGCTAGGGGCTAGGGAGAGAGAGAAGCCAAGCCCCCTGAAGCTCGCCCAGGAGCCAAATCAGAAAATAGACAAGGCCCTTCCTCCAGAGCTGACAGAGAGCCCTGAACTCGGAGCGCCCTCCTCAAGTGTGAGAAGATAAATCTGTTGCTTAAAGCCATTTGCTTATGGTATTTCTGTTATATATATTTATATACATAAATATCTGAGACAACCCGGAGCTCTGGTGGTGTAGCGCCTAAGGCATCTGACTGCTAACCGGAAGACTGGCAGTTCTAACCCAGCAGCCACTTCTCAGAAGGAAGGTTGCACAATCTACTTCCCTAGAGAGTCTGCCTCAGAAACGCAAGGAGGGGTCACTATGGCAGTGAGTTTGGTTTTGGTTTCATACATAGGTCTCCGTGAGTCAAAGTCGACTTGAAGGCACTTACCAACAGCAGCATGTAAAGCAGTTAGCTTCCTGTAAAGTAGATTACCTTCCATGCTGTGGGGGTGGGCCTCATCCAATGGGTGGAAGGCCTTCAGAGGAAAACTGGAGGTTTCCCTGGAGAGGGATCCTGTTCCAAGACAGGACACGGGCATCCTACGAGAACTGTCGCTGCCCCTCCATGTCCTGACCTACCAGTGTGGACTCAAGCCCGCCAGCCTTGCCAGCCAGCCACCTAAGCTGTTTGAAGCATATGTCTAGATTTAATGAAATAAATGTATAATTATTTCTAAATAAATGTGTATTTTTTCTTCAATGCTTAAGAACTTGGAAAAAATCAACCAGCTAGCAGTTAGCACACACACGGCCTCTGTGAAGAAATCTCCGCAGCTTCCCGTTTGGAATCCCCTCCCTGCACAAATTATGCCCTTATCCAGACTCACACTCTCAAGTCATATTCTTCATACATAAGGAACACTAAAATGCTCTTAATGTTCTGGCAAAGTCCAACTTCAATTTTCCTCTCAAAAGAAACCCTATGGTATAATCATTATTCCTACCTGAAAAGGTGAGGCAGCAGTGGTCTAAAGGTTGTTTACAAGCTCATGTGTCCATGCACCTTGATTGTTTCTCAAAGGGCTGAGTCATTTCCTTCCCAAGACTAGGTTTATAGGCACATATCCAAGTGAGGTCAATGGAATTACTGCGGTGCCGAGAACAGTGACAAGGTGGGCAAGCATGTAACTCCAGCTGTCCTGGCCTCCTGCTTCTGCTGTAACAAAACATGCCACAAGTTCTGAGGCCGGAAGTTCAAATCAGGGTCTCGGGCATGCCGGTGCCCTCTGAGAGCCTCTTTCCTAAGTCTGCTGTCTGCTGGCTCCTTGGCCTTTTCTCGCTTGTAGGTGGCCCTCATATGGTATCTGCCATCCCCTGTGTGTGTCTCTATGTCTATTCTGGCCCTTTTTAAAAGACACTCCCAACTCTGGTGTGTCCTCATTGAGGTAACACAAGTCAAACCCTGCTTCCAAACACGTCCCTGGGTTAGAACTCCCACGTGTCTTATGGGAGGGCACCATTCAATCCCCGGCCCACCTTTATAGAAGCCCCTGCAAATTCTCTTGTAGGTAGCAATGAGCCCGTGCTCTGCGAGTGGACACCCCTTAGGACGGAGGCTCACCCCCCCGGGAGGCAGCCATTCCACTCACTAGGCTTTCACAGGCTACCGAGCCTTCCCTTAATTACCTTTAAACTGGCCTTCGTGGAACTTCCTCCAGCACCACCATTACGTGCAAAGACGGCCAGCAGGTGGCCTGGGCTAGGGTCTCCTGCCCTAACAGCTGGCCCGCGGTGCAGTGGGGTGTCCTGCAGGAGTGGGCGTTCGGGATCAGCCAAAGCCAACACGGGGAGTAACGGTGGACTCAGGGCAGCACTCTTGTCTTTGGAAGAGGAGGAAATTAATTTGTCCTGAGTTGGGGTATCTGACTATCAGCTGTGCTAAGAGTCCCCACCATTTTCACTTATGTCCATCTTTGGTTTCGCTAAGGGAGATTCTGAATGAAACAGACAATGCAATGTTTCCTGGGCCGGGCACATTGGAGCTCGTGGAATTGTCAGAGACTTGGATCAAAGGAAGCATTCCTCCAAGGAAGGATAGAGTGAGGCCTAGTTTTACCTGATTTGGATGTTCCCACTCGCTGTCTTAGGCTTCCCTTTCCCACCTGTGGTCTGTTTAAAGCCTGTCTGGCACGTAAATAAACGTGAGCTGGCCCAGACCGCGCACTGGTACCAGGCGGTGAATGGAGTGAGGGGGCTTTTCCGGCAGAGCCACCTCTGCTCTCTGTGCTGACGCGCCGCACCACCGCGAAGGCCCGAATCGCTGCCCGCCGGCTCCTGCCAGCCCCCAGCAGCACACGGGGCAGCAGCCGTGGCAAGCTGGCACGAGGCAGCAAGGGCCGGCGTCCTTCTGGAAACGGGGCTAACTCGGCAGCACGGTATTTATATCTAATGTAGCGCAGCGCCTAAGGCACCTGACTGCTCACCAGAAGGCTGGCGGTTCAAACCCACCAGCCACTGCTCGGAAGGAAGGTTGGGCAATCTACCTCTGTAGTGATACTGCCTCGGAAACCCAAGGAGGGGTGCTATGAGTTGGGGCCGACTCGATGGCACACAACAACAACAACATGCTTTTGTTCACGACTCTACCCCCAATGTCTATCACAGTGCTCAACAACTATTGGTTGAACTATGAAGACCCTGTCATGAGAGACATCTGTATCCAGAGCACACAGTGCACCAAGGGCCCCAGTCCTCCTCCTCCTCTTCCTACTCCTTCCCTTCTCTCTGCTCCTCTTCTTATTCCTCCTCCTCCTCTTCTCCATCTTCACCTCTTTCAACTTTTTCCTTGAACCAAGCCACCATTTTGTGAGAGAGCCCTGGCCACATGAAGAGGCTGGGTTTGATGTTCCGACCTGCAGTCCCAGCTAGGCCTCCAGCAGACCGCAACCCTGGCCTGCCAAATGTGAGGGAATGTGCTTGCCATCTACGCAGCTCTCAGCCTTTGAGCCAGGTCCCAGACAGCATAGACCAGAGACAAGCCATTCAGCCAGCTCTGTCTTAACTCCCAAGGAGCTCGGCTGGCACAGTGCCTAAGGCATTTGACTGCTAACCAGAAGGTTGGTGGTTCAAACCCACCAGCCCCTCCACAGAAGGAAGACAAGGCAATTACTTCCACACAGACTGGTTGTTGTTGTTGTTATTTGCCGTCAAGTAGGCCCCAACTCATAGCGACCCCTCCTTGGGTTTCCGAGGCAGTATCACTACGGAAATAGGATTGCCCAACCTTCCTTCCGGGGAGTGGCTGGTGGGTTTGAACCGCCAGCCTTCTGGTTAGCAGTCAAGTGCCTTAGGCACTATGCTACCAGAACTCCCTCCTCGGAATTCCAAAGGGGGTCGCTATGAGTCAGAATCGACTCATGGAAACTCCCAACCCAGAGACCCTGAGAGATAATGAAAGATCCCTGCTGTTTTAAACTATTGAGCATTGGGGTGCTCTGTATGTCAGACACAGTAACCAGAAAAACATGTTCTCTGGGAATGCACCCCATTCCTGCCCATGAAGAACCTGGATTTGTTCATTACATTTTCAGATTGACACCTCAGCCTCTGAAATAACTAAGCCTGAGGACACAAAGCATCAACATGATAGGACAAGGGTAGAAACTGAGGCTGAAGGGAGGGTGTGGAGGAAGGTGAGCAGGAGGCACTGAGGTCAGCCAGCTCATCCCTGCATTGACTGTCGTGCGGCACCAGCCCTTCCTGGAGAGTGGTGAGGCCTCGGATGATGTGGGGGGTTGCGGTCAGTGCCCACTCATGCTTCCATCCCTCTGCTGTGGTAAGAGTGGCAGCTCAGGTCTCCTGCTGCCCTCTTTCTGATGCATGACCCACTACAGGTCAGGAACTGCCCTGCCCATGCAACCATGGTGGGCTGGCAAAAGGCAGCAAAGCCAGCCTTCTTCTGAAAGTACGGCTCTCTGGGATGGGATTTGTGGGGCCAAGTTAAGTTTACTCTGGAATCTAGGCCACTTCCTTGCTGAGCTTCCTTTCCCTGCCCCGCTCTGCTGCCTTTGTCCCTCTCCTGAACGTTCTCACATTAATTCAGTCCTTCAAGAACCCATCCTCAGACTCCACTTCTGGGCATCTTGGCCATGACTGATGCCACTAGACAGGAAATCTGCCTCGTGTGAGGACAGGTATCTTTCGGGGGCAATGAGTGTCCATTGTCTTTACCTGAACTCAATGACATGGCCAGCACAGAGGTTTGTATAGTTACACACCTGGGAAATTGACAGTTATCACTGGGCCAGAGATACCAGCCTGGACTCTTCCTTCTACTGAGTCTTACTAAGCCCAGAAGCTCTGCTGAAACCTCTCCACCACAGGTCACCCTGCTGGCATTTGAAACACAGTGGCATAGCCTCCAGCCTCACAGCAACACGTAAGCCACCACAGGATGACACACTGACAGACAAGTTCATCTCTCTTAGTTTTCCCTAATCTCTCTGCACCTGCCTACCTCAGGCCTTGGCCTTAATATAGAGCCACAGCCAAGCATGTTAGAAAGACTCAGAAGAAGGAAGAGGCTATCCACTTCTCAAATAATTGGCCAGTGAAATCTTGTGAATAGCAGTGAAATGCTGTCTGATATATTACTGGAAAACTTTATGAACAGCCCTGAAACATTGCCTAACATAGTGCTGGAAGATGTGCCCATCAGGATGGAAGGCACTAAAAATTTGACTGGGAAGAGCTGACTCCTCAGAGTAGAGATGGCCTTACCAATATGAAGAGTAGGGTTTTCAGGATCTCCATTGGCTGATGTGGCATGATTCAAAATGAGCAGAAACAGATGCAAACATCCATTAACAATTGGAACACGGAATGTACGAAGTATGAACCTGGGAAAATTGGAAGCTGTCAAAAATGAAATGGAACACATAAGCATCGATATCCTAGGCATTAGTGAGCTGAACCGGACTGGTTTTGGCCATTTTGAATCAGACACACATATGCTCTGCTGTGCCAGGGATGACAAATTGAAGAGGAATGGTGTGGCATTCATCATCACAAAGACTGTTTCAAGATCTGTCCTGAAGTACAATGCTGTCAGTGATAGGATAATATCCATATGCCTACAAGGAAGACCAATTAATAGTACTATTATCCAAATTTACACACCAACCACCAGAGCCAAAGATGAGGATACTGAAGATTTCTACCAACTTCTGCAGTCTGAAATTGATTGGATATGCAATAAAGGTGTGTTAATTATCACAGGTGACTAGAATGCAAACGTTGGAAACAAGAGTTACGGGTGGCTGGAAAATATACCCTTGGTGATAGAAATAATGCTGGAGGTCGTATGATAGAACTTTGCATGACCAATGACTTATTCATTGCAAATAGCTCTTTCCAACAACATAAGTGATGGCTGTGTGGACTTCACCAGATGGAATACACAATTGGATTGACTATATCTGTGGCAGAGTGGCAGAGTGCCTAAGGCATTTGACTGCTAATCAGAAGACTGGTGATTCAAACCCACCAGCCACTCCTAGGAAGGAAGGTTGGGCAATCTACTTCCGTAGTGATACTGTCTTGGGATAACCAAGGAGGGGTTGCTATGAGTTGGATATGACTCGATGGCAGTGTGTTATTTATATCTGTGGCAAGAGGCGGTGGAAAAGCTCAATATCTTCAGCCAAAACCAGGCCAGGAGCTGACTGTGGAACAGACCATCAATTGCTCATGTGCAAGTTCAGTTTGAAGTTGAAGACAATTCAAACAAGTCCACAAGAGCCAAAATACAACCTTGATAATATCCCTCCTGACTTTAGAGACCATCTAAAGAATAGATTTGATGTACTGAACACCAATGACCGAAAACCAGAGGAATTGTGGAATGACATCAAGAATATCATCCATGAAGAAAGCAAGAGGTCATTAAAAAGAAAAGAAAAGAAGAAACCAAAATGGATGTCAGAAGAGATTCTGAAACTTGCCCTGGAGCAGAGAGTAGCTAACGCAAATGGAAGAAACGACAAGATAAAAGAGCTGAACAGATTTCAAAGAGCAGCTCAAGCAGACAAAGCCAATTACTATAATGAAATGTGCAAAGACCTGGAGTTAGAGAACCAAAAGGGAAGAACATGCTCAGCATTTCTCAAGATGAAAGAACTGAGGAAAAAATTCAAGCCTTTAGTTGCAATATTGAAAGATTCTATGGGCAAAATATTGAATGATGCAGGAAGCATCTAAAGAAGATGGAAGGAATACACAGAGTCACTGTGCCAAAAATAATTGGTTGATCTTAATCAATTTCAGGAGGTGGCATATGATCAAGAACCAATGGTATTGAAGGAAGAAGTTGAAGCTGCACTAAAGGAATTGACAAAGAACAAGGCTCCAGGAATTGACAGAATACCCATTGAGATGTTTAAACAAATGGATGCCCCACTGGAGGCCACTCACCTATGCCAAGAGATTTGGAAGACAGCTACCTGGTGAACTAACTGGAAGAGATCCATATTTGTACCCATTCCAAAGAAAGGTGATCCCACAGAATGTGGAAATTATCAAACAATATCATTAATATCACATCCAAGTAAAATCTTACTGAAGATAATTCAAAAATGGCTGCAGCAGTATATTGACAGAGAGCTTTCAGAAATCCAAGTTGGATTCAGAAGAGGACTTGGAATGAGGGATATCAGTGCTGATGTTAGATGGATCTCAGCTGAAAGGGAAGAATACCAGAAAGATATTTACTTATGTTTTATTGACTACGCAAAAGCATTCAATTATGTGGATCAAAACAAATTGTGGATAACATTGAGAAGAATGGGAATTCCAGAACACTTGATCGTACTCATGAGGAGCCAGTTCATAGACCAGGAGGCTGTCGTTCAAACAGAACAAGGGGACACTGCATGGTTTAAAATCAAGAAGGGAGTGTGTCAAGGTTATATCATTTCACCATACTTATTCAACTTATATGGTGAGCAACTAATGTGAGAAACTGGCTTATATGAAGAAGAACATGGCATCAGGATTGGAGGAAGACTCATTAACAACCTGCGATATGCAGGTGACAAAACTTTGCTTGCTGAAGGTGAGGATACCTTGAAGCACGTACTGATGAAAATTAAAGACTACAGTCTGCGGTATGGATTAACCTCACTGCCGTCGAGTCTGATCAGACTCATAGCTATCCCTCCTTAGGTTTCCAAGGTGGTATCACTACAGAATTAGATTGCCCAATCTTTCTTCCAAGGAGCGGCTAGGGGGTTTGAACTGCCAGCCTTCTGGATGGCAGTTAAATGCCTTAGGCACTACATTACCAAAGGATTACGCATCAATATAAAGAAAACAAAATTCTTCACAACTAGTCCAATAAACAGCTTCATGGTAGATGGAGAAAAGATTGAAGCTGTCAAGGATTTCATGTTCCTTAGTTCTACAATCAACACCAATGGAAGCAGCAGTCAAGACATCAGATGACATAGTGCATTGGGCAAATCTGCTGCAAGGGACCTCTTTCAAGTGATGAAGAACAAAGATGTCTCCTTGAAGACTAAGGTGCACCTAACCCAAGCCATGGTATTTTTAATTGCCTCTTATGCATGTGAGATCTGGACAATGAATAAGAAAGACCAAAGAAGAGTTGACGCATTTGAGTTGTGGTGCTGGAGAAGAACGCTAAGAGTACCATGGTCTGCTATAAGGACTAATAAATCTGTCTTGGAGAAAGTGCAACCAGAATGTTCCTTGGAAGTGAGAATGGCCAGACTTCATCTCCCCTACTTTGGTCATGTTGTCTGAAGGAAGCATTCCCTGGAGAAGGATATCATGCTTGGTAAAGTGGAGGGTCAACAAAGAAGGGGAAGGCCCTCAACGAGATGGATAGACCCAGTGGCTGCAATGATGGGCTCGGGTATAACAAGGATCGTGAGGCTGGCACGGGACCGGGCGGTGTTTCGTTCTGCTGGTCACGATGAGTTGGAAACGACTCGATGACACCTAACAACAATAACAACAGAGATACCAGAAATACCGTATCTGCTCCCTGATAGCTTCATAAAGAACTCGTCCTCCCATAGCCCAGAACGGACAAGCGTACACACCCAGGAGCTTGTGCCTGCCCTGCCCACCGGCCAGCCGAGTAGACCTTCCAGCCCAAGTGCAGCCAATTGTGCCTCCAGATTCCACACAGAGACACCCGGAGACTGAACTCCGATTCTATTCATTTATTCCTGAGAATCTGAGGGCTGCTGGCTGTTATGAACTGAGTTGTGCCCCCCAGAAAGATACGCTGAAGTCCGAACCCCCAGCGCTTGTGAATGTGAGCCCGTTCGGAGATAGGGTCTTTGAAGACGTGATCAGTGACGCGAGGTTCATCCCATCCGAACACTGTCCTAGAAATGGGAGAAGAGACAAAGAGAAACAGATGGAGGGAAGAGGGGCACACGAACAGAGAGGCAGAGACTGTGGAAGACAGAGCTGTGAGCCAAGAAACACCAAGTAGGTACCCCGGGCCATCACCAGAAACTAGGACCGCCTGGAAAAGACCCTCCCTTGCGGCCTCATAAGAATCAACGCAGACGACACTGATCGTGGACTTCCAGCCTCCCTCTGGTGAGATGTTAAATTGCTGTTCTTAGGAGCCACCACTCAGGTACCTCGTGTGGCAGCCCTAGGAAACTAAGGCAGTGGTTTCGTGGGAACCCTGTGAAGGCGAATCAGAGAAGCCAGGTGTTCTGCAGAGAGACAAGTGGCCACAGATGCGGAGTGAGGAGCGGAGACTCCTGACGGCCACAGCTCCAGGAGGGGGAAGGGGGGGGACCCCGGCTCCTGACAGGTCCCCAGGCTTTCGAGATACACCTCCATCGAGTCTGCTTTAACCCTCCTGCTGAGGAGCAAGGTCCTTTTAGCTTTTACAACCAATGCTCAGATAAGGGACGGACTCATTGCAGAAGCAAAATAATCATAGCACTTTATTAATAAAGGCATTATGAAAAATATGTGTAGTCAAAATAGTCAATGTATTTATTAGGAAGGTTCCTATAGAAATATTTACATGAATATCAACATTGCTTCCTGCTTCCAGAATGGGAAATTTAACCCAAAAGGAAAGTCACTACTCTATTCCCTTCAACGTAAAGGACTAGGTGAGACTAACCTACGACTCCCTCTGCTAGTTAACTCAGTATAGTCCACGCCCACCAGTTTTGGTTCTCTGGCCAACAAGGAATGAAGCAACATTGAACAATTTCATTCATTGTCGTATTCCTGCTGTTGGGCAATGCACTTCTGTAGATTACGGCCTCGGAAACCCAAAGGGGGTTGCTGTCAGTCGGAATGCACTCAATGGCAGTGAGTTTGGTTTGCTTTTCTTCCCCTGCTGTTACAATGGAAACACGAGCTCTCACGGTATCCAAAGCTAAGTCAACTAGGGAGAATTTGTCAGTCAGCACGGGGAACAAATTTCTTCCTGCATAATTATAAAGATCAACAAAGCAGGAAAACTGTAAAGCAGCAAGATCATAATCTTACACATGAAACATAATCTCAAAAGCACCCCACTCATTTCCAGGGGGGCTTAGGACGGTGAAGTGACCGCAGGGCATTTCTTGCTTGGTGCTTCGTCGGGAAACCTCTTTAAATCAAGGGAGGTGGCTATCCCGGAGGAGTGTCTAATGACTCACCTGCCAGAACACAGCGGGCTTCTGTGAATTCTTATTTAAACAAGGAACTTCCTGAGGAAAAAAAAAAAAAAAAGAATGCTGTTATTGCCTCCTCGCTGATAGACTGAACACTAGGTACAGATTACACCGAGTTCAGTGTGTGAAGCAGTAAGTCCCTTATCTTTCAGACCTACAGATTTTCCTGAGAAAGTCAAAGATCTGCTTAGAAGGTAATGAACGGTTTGCAATTAATAAATGAACTTGATCTTGGTTCCTTAAAAGTGGGTGCCAGATATTTTGTAAGCCATGCAAAAAGTGGCTTCTCATTAATCCACAGTGAACAGTTGAAACCAGATACTACTGTTTTGAAATGCTATGTCTGTTTTTGTAGAAATGAGAATATTGCTATTATATTTTCTAGCCTTTGACTAACATCAGAATGCTTTATTAATTTATTTTTCTGATTTTCAAGAATAGAGTATAAAGTAACACATGGTTTCCATAAAAATATAGAGAGCGAAGAGACGTAAACTAAGTGGTGGATCACCTGGGGCCGCCGGGTTGAGACGTTGCCTAAGGCCACGCACTGGAACCGGAGCTGGTGTTGGGCGCTGTTTGCTCGGCTCTAAGCCCGGGGAGCCGCACCGCGCCACGCTTGCCCTCCACGGTGGCAGTCAGCCTCTCCAGCTGCCCAGCGGCCGTCGCAGCCTCCGTGAGCCTGTCGAGGACAGTGCCCCGGCCTCCTCCTTCCTTGTGCTGTTCACTGGGAGCTCTGCCGTGCACGTCTGGCCTCAGGTGAACACATCCTCAGAATTTCTTTAATTTTAGTTCTGTCACTTCCTGTTCAGTCTTACCCACATCCCTCTTCCGTTCCTGCCATTTGGTTTTCTAACCTTTCTTCCTTCTTAACACTGTTCCTCCGAAAGAGAAAACTCAACCATGATGGTGACAAAGGGCAAGAATGTGCTACTGGTAACACGACTCCGCTGGAAAAATCCTAATCAGGCTGCCACTCCCTCCAGATGGTTCTAGGGGGCTTTTGATCAGAGTGGGAGCTCCGGAGGCATAGTGCCCCAGGCACGTGCCTGCTAACCAGAGGGCTGGCGGTTCAGACCCACCAGCCACTCCTCGGAAGGAAGGTTGGGCGATCTACTTCCGTAGCAATACTGCCTCAGAAACCCAAGGAGGGGTCGTGATGAGTTGGATCTGACTCCATGGCAGTGAGTTTTTTAGTTTTTTGACCAGAGTATCCAAGAAATACTTCAAACGTCTGTGGAATTTTCCCAGAAGACAGGCTTTGGGGAAAGACAGGTGACAAGCACCTATTGGGCAGAGAAGCAAGGAAGGGAGAAAATAAAATGGAGAATAAATAAACCAAAAGCAATGTCATTGGGTTGCTTCCAACTCCTATGACCCTGCAGGACAGAGTTAAACTGCCCCATTGGGTTTCCAAGCCTGTCATCTCTATAGGAGCAAATTGTTAGGTCTTTTTACCTCAGAGTTGTTGGTGGGTCACTGAGCAACCACATCTCCTGAAGGAAATAAATCATTAAATCACATTTTTCCTTTCTGATCTACCATCCACTCATCTGCTGCTCATTCCTGACTTTTCCCCTCATTATCTCCCCCACTTTCTCCATCTCCTAACTGCTGTCAACACCCGCCTTCTTGCAAAATGTCCTACTCTCCCCATTTGTCAGTACCTCTATACAAAATCTTATCGGAAAGTGATGATAATATACACTCCAGACACAACAATGCTGACCCCCCCATATTGAGAAAGGAAACAGCTGAGCTTACTAGAATGACTTGGGTACCCTCTTCAAAATATCTTGCCTGAAATCTAGCTGGTGAATGTTTGTTGGTTCTCATTTTTCATGGACTGGAATGACAGGGAGAGTTGAATGTCACATATATTCTAACACCTTTCCTGTCTTAACCGTGTGATGTCTTCCTTTCGTTCCATTGGCAACATCCAATAAGAATTTAATAAGTTATTTTCTTTTTTTTTTCAATCAGGCAAGGGACTATACTAGTCAAAAAAATTATTAAATGATATCTGAGCTCTGTCACTGCTGTATCAACTTGAAGACAGCACAAAGAATAAAGTGAACCACAATTTGGAATATATCTGAAGGATGGATCAGAGCAAAGTGCTAATATTATTGTCATTAGGTGCTGTCTAGTCACTTCAAACTCATATTGATGCTACGTACAACATAATGAAACACTGCCTGGTCCTGCACCTTCCTCACAATTGTTGCTACGTGTTAGCCCATCATTGCAGCCACCGTGTCAACCCATCACATTGAGGGTCTTCCTCTTTTTTGCTGACCCTCCACAATACCAAGCATGACATCCTTCTCCAGGGATTGGCATCCCTGATAAGAGTCTCACCATCCTATATTCTAAGGCGCATTCTGACAGTACTTCTTCCAATAGAAATTTGTCCATTCTCCTGGCAGTCCATGGTATCTTCAGTATTCTTCACCAACACCACAACTCAAAGGCATCAAATCCTGCTTGAGTCTTCCTTATTCGTTGTCCACCATTCACAACAGCTGCAGGGATCCAGGTGAAGAGAGGGAACTCAGGCACATCCAAAGCAGCAGGGCAGGGGAGCAGGAATTAAAAGGCCCAGGAATCCGGAAAGAGGAGCAGTCAGCCACAGGGACCCAGGTAAGGGTGGTACGAGAGGTTTCCAACAGGGAGACAAACTTGTCTGTCAGTTTGTCCTACCGTGGTGATGTGTTGATGTCAGTTTTGAGGCTGAGCCACTGGTGTTTCTAACCCAGCGGATGCACATGGTGCACAGGTATCAGCCCAGCTTACAGACTGAGACAGACTAGGAAGAAGGAAGAGGCCGTCCACTTCTCAAAGAATTGGCCAGGGAAAACCTTACGAATAGCAAAGAAACACTGTTTGGTACATTACCATGCAACTTTATGAATAGCCCAGTTAGGTTAGAAAGCTCTCAAAATAGGACTGAGAAAGAGCTGCATCATCTGAGTAAACCCAGCCTTACTCCTATTGATAAGGTAAAGCTTTTGAGACCTCCATTTGCTGTTTGGCACCACTCAAATTGGAGAGAAACAGTTGTAGACATCCATTAATCATTGGAACATTGAATGTATGAAGTGTGAATCTAGCAAAATTGGAAGTTGTCAAAAATGAAATGGAAAGCATAAAAATTGATATCCTCGGCATTAGTGAGCTGAAATGGACTGGTTTTGGCCACTTTGAATCAGACAACCATATGATCTACTATGCCGGGAATGACAGTTTGAGAGGAGTGGTGTGGCATTCATCATCACAAAGGATGTTTCAAGATCTATCCTGAAGTACAATGCTGTCAGTGATAGGATAATGTCCATATGCCTACAAGGAAGACCCGTTAATACGACTATTATTCAAATTTATGCACCAACCACCAAGCCAAAGATGAGGAAATTGAAGATTTTTATCAACTTCTGCAGTCTGAAATTGACCAAACATGCAATCAGGATGTGTTAATTATCACTGGTGACTGGAATGCAAAAGTTGGAAACAAAGAAGATCACCGATAGCTGGAAAATTTGGCCTTGGTGACAGAAATAATGCTGGAATTCGCATGGTAGAATTTTGCAAGACCAATAACTTGTTCATTGCAAACACCTTTTTTCAACAACACAAATGGTGGCTCTACACGTGGACTTCACCAGATGGAACACACAGGAATCAGATTGACTACATCTGTGGCAAGAGGCGGTGGAAAAGCTCAATATCTTCAGCCAAAACCAGGCCAGGAGCTGATTGTGGAACAGACCATCAACTGCTCATATGCAAATTCAATTTGAAGTTAAAGACAATTAAAACAAGTCCAAGAGAGCCAAAATATGATCTTGAATATATCCCTCCTGAATTTAGAGATCAACTAAAGAATACACTTGATGCATTGAACACCAATGACCGATAACCAGAAGAATTGTGGGAGGATAGCAAGAACATTATCCATGAAGAAAGCAAGAGATCACTAAAAAGATGAGAAAAGAAGAGAAGACCAAAATGAATGACAGAAAATACTCTGAAACTTGCCCTTGAGTGGAGAGAAGCTAAAGCCAATGGAAGGAATGACAAGATAAAAGAGCTGAACAGAAGATTTCAAAGAGCAGCTCAAGCAGACAAAACCAATTACTAAATTGAAATGTGTAAAGACCTGGAGTCTGAAAACCTAAAGGGAAGAATACACTTGGCATTTCTCAAGCTGAAAGAACTGAAGAAGAAATTTAAGCCTTGAGTTGCAATATTGAGAGATTCTGTGATGAGAACCACCATCAAAGAACTGTCTGGAAGGACCATGGCAAGCCAGCTCCTCCCAGGAGGAGAATCAGTCCCGTTGTTATGAATTAACTTGTGTCTTTCCCAAAATATATGTTAGAATCCTAACTCCTAGAGCTGTGGTTGGAATCTCAATTGGGAATAGGTTTTCTTTGTATTTTGGACTGAATTATGTCCTCCAAAAATATACATTGTAAATCCTAACCCCTATACTTGTGGGTAGTTCTCCTCTATGGTTCTATGTTGTTGTTGTTGTTATTTGCTGTCGAGTTGGCCCCAACTCATAGCGACCCCTCCTTGGGTTTCCGAGGCAGTATCACTATGGAAGTAGGATTGCCCAACCTTCCTTCCGAGGATAGGGTTCCTATAAATTGGAATTGACTCAATGGCAATGGGTTTATACCTATGGACAAGGAGCCCTAGTGGTGTGAATGATTAAGTGATCGGTTGCTAGTCGAAGGGTTGATGTGAGGTTCAAACCCACCTTCAGGAGAAAGATGTGAGAGTCTGCTTCTATAAGGAAGACAGCCTAGAAAACCCTGTGGGGCAGTTCGACTCTGTCACATGGGGTTGTTAGGACTGCACGTTGACTCCACAGCACCCAACCACAATAACACACCTGTGTGTGTAATCCCCGGGGAACAGGGTTTCTTTGCCCTGTTGCTGAGGTCCTGTTAGTGTAGAGCATTCCTTAAACCAGTCACTGTTGAGCTTTAAAAGCCCACATCAGGCACTGAAGAAGGCAGACACAGGAGGCAGACAGAAGCCGCCTGAAAGCGAGGATGGAGACAGACCAGTCCACAGGCCCAGGACCTCTAAGGATGGGCGGCTAGAAACGTCGAGGCAAGTATTTCCCCCAGAGCCGACAGAGAGCCTCCCCTGGAGCCAATGGCCTGAGCTCGGCCTTCCCGCCCCCTAACTGTGATGGAGTAAGCGTCTGTGCTCTGCAGCCACCTCCTTGTGGTGTTACTGCTACAGTGCCCCCGGGAAGCTCAGACGCGCTTCCTGGGGAGCGTCGTGAATGGAGAAGCAGCCGTAATCAGTCCAGCTTACCTTCTGTTTCCCTTCTGCTCGGGACCCTGGGGACACTGCTGGGCATCAGGGCAGCACTCGGATGGAATGAGCAGTTCACTGTGCAAGGGAAGGCATGGGCTGAGGCCTTCAGGGCTAGCTTGGCCTGAGGCTGCGGTGAGAGAGCTTCCATCCACTCACAGGCTCTTAGCATATGCAGGTTCTTGAGACTCTCAAAGAGAACACCCCGGAATGAAGAGCAGACCTAATGCAGGGCCCGGTGATTCTGGAAGATGGCCCATGGCCCTCACTGAAGAGAGAGGAGGGTCCAAGACGGAAGGAGAAGGACATAAATTAGAGGATGACAAACAATCCCCAGGATGGGCAGTTTAATTCCTTGTTATGCGATTAACAGAGACCTGTGGCCTCTTTGTTTGAATATATTTATACTTGAAGCCACTATCCACAGGAGCTCTGGTAGCGTGGTGTCTAAGGTACTTGACTGCTAACCAGAAGGCTGGTGGTTCAAACCCACAAGCCACTCCGTGGAAGGAAGATGAGGCAATCTACTTCTGTACTGATACCGCCTTGGAAACCCAAGGAGGGGTCGCTATGAGTCGGGTCTGACTGGACTGCACATAACAACAACAATAACAACAACATTAAGGCACTACCTAGCTCAACCGAACTAAATATTTACTTTCTGATGAGATTTGTTGAATAAATATTGATATGATCGGCGCTTCACTACTGAACCTTGTTATTTCATTTGTGATCACAACTGATACTTTGGCTTGCTAGTGTATGGAGCCCTGGTAGTGCAGCGGTTAACACATTTGCCTGCTAACCAAATGGTTGGTGGTTTGAACCCAGCAGGCACTCCATGGGAGAAAGATGAGCCAATTTGCTTCCATAAAGATTTACAGCCTTGGAAAACCTAGGGGGTTGCTGTGAGTCAGAACTGACACGATGGCAGTGAGCTTGGTTTCCTTTTGGTCAATTACAAGAGAATTTTTTTTTTTTTTTGGTATATTCACATATTTTATATTAAATAGAATGTTTCATTTGTTTCTATTCTTAATAGTCGTTTTGCTATTACATTCTTACCCGGTAATATAATTTGATTGTAGACCAGCATTTCCAACGGTTTAGAATATCAAATCCTACCATTTGCAAAGCACAAATATTTGTGAAATGTAGGCAAAAACATCCTACGAACCTTCTGAATGGACACATTCCCTAAAATGTAGTGGTTTTATATTAAGTTAGACTTTGTATATCAAATAGTGTTAATTGTATTTTACTTTTTGTTTTAGCAGAGTTTGTATTTGAATTTACATGTAAATGATTGAACATACAAAATGCTTCTTTTTATTTTTTGCCATGCACATCTTAATTGTGGAATTCAATGAAGTTCAACTCAACTTACCACCGTCGAGTCAGATCCGGCTCATAGCGACCCCTCCTTGGGTTTCCGAGGCAGTATCACTACAGAAGTAGATTGCCCAACCTTCCTTCCAAGGAGTGGCTGGTGGGTTTGAACCACCAGCCTTCTGGTTAGCACTACACCATATACACCCATCAAGACAGAGGCAATTCCCATTACCCCCTTCCTGTAAGGCCCCATTCTCCTTGGGCAACCAAAGCTTTAGTTGAACTTCATGAAAATGGAATCATGCAGAATGTAGCCTTCTTGTGTCCATCTTCTTCTGCTCATGGTTGTGGAGATCCATCATGCTGGTGTTTGCTTCAGCAGTCCATACTTCTTTATTGTTGTGTAGCATTTCATTATATGAATACACCACTACTGCCTATCAATTTTCTTGTTGATGGACATGTGAGCTGTTCCTAGTTTTTGATAGTTATGAATAACAATAATAATACTATAAACATTCTTTTAAAGATTTCCTGTGTGTCTTCCCATTCTCTCTGGTAAATACTAAGACTGGAATTGCTCAATCGTAGATCTGGAACAAGGAGCTCTGATGGTGCAGTGGTTAAAGCATTTGGCTGCGAAGCGAAAGGTCTGTAATTCAAATCTACCAGACTCTCCAAAGTAGAAGGATGAAGCAGTCTGCTTCCGTAAAGATTGACAGCCTTGGGAACTGTGTATGACAGTTCTACTCTGTCCTTTAGGGGCGCTGTGCGACGGAATTGATCGATGCGGTGAGTTCAATTTTGGTGGATTTAGGGTTGGCGTATATTTAAATTTATCAGAACCTGCCAAAGTGTTTGCAGGGTGACATTTCACTAAGCCACCAGTAGCGAGAATTTCAGTTGTTTCACGACTTCTCCAACATGTGGTGGTGTCGGTCCTCAGCCACTACAGGTTGTGGGACGCGATCTTATTGTGGATACTGTTTTGGTTTACCTGTGAACTCAAGGTCTAGAGGAGCCCCAGGGGCAGAGGCAGTTAAACACGGGATTACTCCCCAAAAGGTGAGTGCTTTGAACCCACCCAGCGGTGCCTCAGCAGTGGTGACCCACTTCTCAAAAGGCACCACCTTGAAACCCCTGTGGAGCAAGCAGGGGCTCATCACAGGTAGCAGTTGATTCCAGGGCAACTTTGTTTTTCAACGCTATTGAACTTCTCATGTGCTTCTTAACGATCTCCACATCTTTTTTGTGAAGCATCAGTTCCAGACTTTTCCAATTGTGTTGAGTTTCTTTTCTTGAGCTACCATAGTTCTTTAGAAACTCTGAACACAAGACCTTGCCTGTGTATTTGTATTGTGAACATTTCTCATTCTGTGGTCTGCATTATCATTCTCTTAGCACTTCTTTTGATGAAGGAGCTCTGGTGGTGTAGCGGTTAGGAGCTCAGCTGCTAACCAGAAGGTTGAGGGTTCGAGCCCACCAGCTGCTCCTCAGAAGAAAGATGTGACAGTCTGCTTCTTTAAAGATTACAGCCTTGCAAACCCTCTGGGCAGTTCTACTCTATCGTCTAGGGAGGCTATGAGTCAGAATCAACTTGGGGGAGTGTGTTTGGATGAGCAGAAGTTTTTATTGTAATGAAGCCCGATTTATCAGTGTTTCCTTCGATGCTGAGCACTTTCTGTGGCCTAGAAGACAACTCAGTTCACGAGGATGTGGCCCTGTGTTTTCACCTGGCAGCTCCTCCCTCAATGCTAGCCTTGTCTGAGGAGCATTCGTTCAGTAACAGTCATCGCTCTGTTCTGGTTCCCTGGTGCCGCTCTGACAGGAATACACCACAACTGGGATGGCTTGAACAAACAGGAGTTTATTCTCTTACAATTTTGGAGTCTAGAAGCACTTGACTGCTAACCAGAAGGCTGGTGGTTCAAACCCACCAGCCACTCCTCGGGAGGAAGGTTGGGCAATCTACATCTGTAGTGATATCACCTCAGAAACCCAAGGAGGGGTCGCTATGAGTTGAGTCTGACTCGACAGCACATACCAACAACAAGAGAAGTCCGAGTTTAAAGTCCCAGGCTCTAGGGGCTGGGTGAAAGCCCCTCGACCTGGGGCTTCAGCTCTGTCTCCTGCTCCTGGCCCACTGAAGCTAGAGATGTTTCTGAACTCAGGCAGCTGCTGGCTGCTGAGGCTGACAAACCCAAGGTTGACAAGTGAAAAGGCAGAGTTTCCAAACCACACAGCAGCCCATTAATTCAAGTTCATTAAAAGTCCAAGATTGGCAGAGCATGGCAGCTGCTGAACGAAGACGCGGCTACATGCAGGGTCCAAGCATGCCAAAAAGCTGGAGCCCTTCCTCAAAGTTGCTTTTTACATACAGGAGGCAGACCACATCCCTAAAGCAGCTTCTCAGCTGCTGCAGTAGATTCCACCATGGAGCTGATTGCCAATCTCACCATGGGGAGTAACTACAGCCAGCTGCCCACCATTCAACCAGGCCCAGCCAAGTTGAAACCAGGACCATGTAAAAATAATAAAAAAAATTATGTCAATGAAGCAACGACACTTTCCAGATTCATGTACAATATGTATTAAGTAGAGAGAATAGGTTTAAATATCATTTGAAAGTAAAAATGTACTTTAAAAAACATTTAATAGATTAAAAAACATTTAATAGATTAGAATATAATGACAGTGACTTTGTAAAAGATTGTTTTCAATTAACCCTTCCTCTAGAACTGGTATCTGTACAATAACTCTTCAATCATTTTGCTGGTCTAAAATATTTTTATCCTTGGAAAATAAAATTACAGAATTCTAAAAGCAAACCTTAGGTTAATGAAGAAAGTTTCCAACAGAGACAATTGAATTTGTAAATACAACAAGCTTTATTGCATACCATCTCATAATATCATTGACTTAGTTATAACTGGATTAATTATTTTACTGAAAACTTTTGTAAATGAGGACACAATTTTATGATAATACAGGATACTTATAGCCTCTGGTATTTATGCGTTTTCTCTAGTACCATTGTGTCTTGGTTTTTTAGTCCAAATTCTAATGTGAGTGTTAAAGTGTTATTTCACACTCTACAATTTGTTTTATTTTACCGGAGTGGAAGCCTGCTTACTTTTGAGACAGTTTCACAGTGTTTGCCATTGTATCTGTGTAATGGACTGATCGCATGCGAACCCGGCAGGTGTGGCTGGCAGGCGAACACATCTGGTCATGTTTAGAAGTTCACCATAGATGGGAATAAAGCCAGTCTCCTGCCAGCTGATGGGGCTGGGTACCAAAGGGCGGCGGTGCATTTTCTAAACTCGTGGGATCACATTCAGACTTTCAGCACGGACAGCACACCCAGAGATCGGCACGGTCCCATTCAGGCTCCATCTGCTGTGACGCTCACATTCGCCAGCTTGGGATCCCGGTGCTTTGAGAGTCACAGAATCAGAAGTCATTTTGTCCAATCTTGCTACAACCACCCACAGAACTCGGGCTTTAGAAGCACCGACTCCCAGGTAACGATGGGTTACATTCTTGGTACCACGCGGTGTGACAAAGCGCTGCCGTATGCTGAGCCAAATTCCATGTCCCTTTCATTTCCATTGATCGCTTTGAATGTCAGGTCACTGAAGCTTCTCAGAGCAGCTGCTGTCCCATCTTAGGCCGGAGCTCACTGCCCGGTCATGATGGGCCCCGTGATTTGAAAAAGTGATGGAATCTGAAGTCCGGAAACAGTTCAAACAGCCCTTTGATTTTACAAACAATAATCCACAGAGTTCCCACCTCCCCTCCTGACCCCCGTGGTGCTGCAGCCCCGGGGAAGGTGAGGGCGCAAGTTGTAAGGACAAAGGGAACACTGATGACTTTCCCCTCTTAAAATTGACCCTTTACGGGCCTCTTTACGAGGCGATGGTTGTAAAAGCCAGGCTCTGGGGAAGAAGCAGCGTCTTCAGAAGCCCTTTATGTCCCTGGGATGCTGGCATTTGTCAGCTCCACCAGGACTTTCCTCTTCCTTCTTCCCGACTCTGCCTCCGGGGAGTTAGTCCGGGAAACTGGGCAACAGCACACCTGGGGAAGGTGGGCCCCAGCAGGTGAACCGTGACAGACTCTCCCATCACGGTGATCTCATTTACCTTCCCGGGTTTGTTCCAGGTTGAACGATGCATGAGCGAGGAGGAGCCCTTCCGTAGCTGTGGAAGCAGGATTTCCTGACAAACGAAAAGCCGGTGCTACAGGAAGCAAGCCCGTTTGCGTCCAGGCCCTTCTTACCTGGAGCCTGAGTGGAAGGGTGTGGCACCTCTAAGGCAGTAATTAACTTGTACCCAGAGATGTCAGGCTTCGGGTAGAGCAGCCAGGGTGCTTGAGAAGGAATGGCAGAGGGGTGGTCCTGGGAGACCCGGGGACCTGACAGGCGCACTGCACCAAACCCGAAACCACCTGCCTCCAGACACTTTGACGAGGCAGGAAACGATCTTTCTTCTTCTTTTTCCAGGTGCCATCAACTGGATTCCAACTCAGGGCAACCCCGTGCGTGTCAGAGTGCAACTACTGTTCAGGGTTTGTTGTTTGTTTTGTTGTATTGTGATTTGGGTGAAAGTTCACAGAGCAAACTGGTTTTTCGTTTCAACAATTCATGCCCATTTTGTTTTGTGACATTGATTACAAGCCTCACAATGTAACAACACTCTCTTCCCACTTCCTCCCTGTGTTTGGTGAAGTGCTCGCCAGCTAACTGGAACATCAGTGGTTCGAACCCAAGAGCTTCTCCAGGAGGAAGAAAGATGTGACAGTTTGCTTACATAGGTATTAAAAGCAAACCTCAAACCCACTGCTGTCTGTCAACTCCTGCTTACAGCAACCCTACAGAATAGAGTGGAGCTGCCCCATAAGGTCTCCAAGGTTGTCAATCTTTGTGGAAGCCACGTCTTTCTCCCACGGAGTAGACAGTGGCTTCCAACTGCGACCTCTTGGTTGCAGCCAGGTGCTTGACCACTGTGCAACCAGGGCTCCTTTCCCTGAGGGTTACAGCCTGGGAACCCTGTGGGGCAGTTCTGTTCTGTCCTGTAGGGTGGCTGTGAACCAGAATCAACTTGATGGCACTGGCTTAAAACAATCAAGATTTCGTGCATGCTTATTAATCATTTTCACATTAGCTATATTTTAATGACAGCTTTTGTCCCCCACAAAGTATGTGTTTAATTGAAATTTCTACCCTGCCTATCTCTAAAGTAGTTGGAATTAACTTTTCAATTAAGCACTACTTAAAATAGAACAATCAGAGGGCTACCACTAATCCACCAATCCTTGGGGAGGGGGCAGGACACCAATCAATTGTTAACTGAGAAATGAAACAAAAAACTTCTGTTTGATTAAGAGAACAAGGAAGCTCGAGGGATTTTACAGGATAGCATGCTTCAAATAAATGAATGAATGAATGAGATGAACTGATCACCAGGCTTGATCCAGCTGATCCGACAGCTTAAACAGGTGTGTTCCCTTGTCCATAGGCCTTATGTGACAAAGTGTTTTCGTATGAGAACTTAAAAGTGCTCGGCCCAATGAGCAAAAAGAAAATAAGCAGACACAAGGAACAGTCCTTTCCATGCTTCATAAAATGTGTTAAAAATCTCATCGGTTTATTTGTCCAGCCGTCGCTAGGCTGAGGGGCCAGGGTGGAGTCAGGACCCAGCAGTGCTTTTGGCTGTGGCTACACAGTGGACAGGAAACACATGGAGGCCCAGCGCTTCAGTGCCAGGCCCTGCGGCCAGTCACGGTTTAGCACCCGGCCCACGCTCAGTGCGCATCCCTGCAGCTATCTGTGACTCAGCGCCTGGGGCCCGCTGGTGCTATAGATCCATGCGGTCGTGCGTGTCTCAGTGCCCAGGGCCTGTTCTGAATCTCCAGGCTGTGAAAAGGACCCTGCTACCCAGTCAAGTGCAAAAATCATTCTCTAAGTGTTCATTGTACTTTTGTCTAGATGCAATTTGCTGAAACACCATTTCTGACTGACAGAACTGTGGAACCTAAAACTATTGGCCAATATTATCCATTATCCTGAGGTCTGGGGAAACCCAGAGGGCTTCCAATGGCCTAATCAGAATGCACTCACACCTCTGACCTGGGCATAAGGTCTTTTCCCCAAACAGCCCCCTGACCACAGGGACAGATGCAATTCCTGCTCATCGCTGATGGTAGGTTCCGATTCTCTGCCAGCTGGTGGAGTTATTCCAAGTGGATTCCATCCTTCCTGGACACCAGGCGGCACCCTGCCCTGTTATTACTACAGAGCCTGCCTTCCGCAGCTCCGGCTGCTCACTCTGCGGCCGAGTGCAGCCCGTGTGGCCCTGCGTGGCTGCGCATATACGTGACTAATGCACGTCTGTCCATCCGTGAGGTCAGGTGATGGATATACAACTATCACACAGCCCCAGGGTGGGTTCTGCCCTTTTGCCAACGTGGTAAAGTGTTGTTGGCAGCTATCGTGTTGGCCCCTGACCCACGGAGAACCCCCATGCGACAGGACCAATCAGCTCCCAGTCCTGCACCGTCCACATGAGTGCTGTGGCTCTGACCCTTGTGCGTAATTTCAGAAGCAGACCACCAGGCATTTCTTCCCAGTCTGTCTCAGTCTGAAAGTGCGATTAAAGCCTGTTCAGCGCCACAGCAATGTGCAAGCCTCCACTGACGACAGGTGGTGGCCATACATGAGATACGTGGGTAGGGAACGGAACCCGTCTCCTGTGTGGAAGGCGAGAATGGTACCAAGGCACTGCTAGTGCCCTCTCATGTGGGGATGATTACAATAAGTGCCCAACCAAGAAAGAAGTGGACAGTGTTTGGGTCAAGAGCCATTGACTCAGGAAAGAAAAGCTCTGCGGAGGGTCAAACCGACAAGACACCGACGGAGACGGGAGACCAGTGGGCTGGTCAACAGTCCTCTCCCACGGTGTGTGAGCACAACTCCCTTACTCCTTAGATTTGCCTCTGAATCACCAATGAAAGGGGGCCAAGAGGGTCACGGGTATTTCCCTGCACCATCTACAAAAAGGACGAGCATAACATCAACTTAGATTTGTGCGGTTCTGCTCAGAACAGACACAGCGGCACTTAGTACTTGCAAAGCAGAAAAGCCTAAGCAGAGCCACACCATTTTTGCCAAAGAACAAATCCATCCCTCTAAACAGCTGTCTAATTGGAGACTGTGTATCTTCAGAATAGCACTTTGGACTTGATCTAGAGCCGTCTGCGTCCACGTTGGCCGACCTCCAAGTCTGACGTCTGATTCTGCATTTCACTCCCAATATTTTAATATGCGTATTTCTAGCAGCTCTAAGGATTTCTTTGAGAAGTGAGCCCTGCACCTGATGGCCCGTGAGAACAGTAACGTGGCAGTCACTCGAGGAGCGGCCTGGCGGGCAGGGCAAGTGGAGGCTTTGCGTGTTGTGGTTCTTAGGGTGCAACGCAAGGACACACGCCAGGCTGTGAGAGCACCCTTTTACCCCTGGGCTTTGTGAGGGTGGAAGGCTCTTCACTGTTTCCCAGTAACTGTGTCAACGCATCCTGTCCACACAGTCAGCACGTCTGCTGTATCTGGCCATTTGGAGGTTATTTAATCCAAGGCAATTGGCCACGTGAGCCCAGCCACCTGTCCCACCCTTGTCTCGGGCACTACCTTGTACGGAAGTAGGGGCTGGAAGAGTGCCCCTCAGGCGGCTGGCGTGAGAGAAGTGGACTCCATCTCTCCCAGGAAGGGTCAACTGGCCTTTTCTTCGAAATGCCATCTATCACTATAGCAGCATTTTCTTTATTTCAGTATAAATGCACTATTTATCTATGCTTTAAAACATCCCATTAAAAAAATACAGTGTTTGGAAACCCTTCTCATGTCGATACCAGTTCTCCTGGGTTTATAGTAATGAGCCACAAAATAGGCCTGGATGACAGCCGCGTTCCTCCAGGTGTCCCTTGGAAGGAGTGCGCCTAACACCTGGGCTGTTGTGTTTGCTGGGCGCTGTCAAGTTGATTCCGACTCAGAGCAGCCCCATGCGATAGAGCGGAACTGCCCCTCCGGGTTTCCCAGGCTGCCAGCTTTACAGGAGCTGATCTGCTCTTTCTCCTGCCAGCCATGGGGTGGTTTTGAACCGCCAGCCTTTCAGTTAGCAGCCGAGAGCTTAGCTGCTGCGTCCCCTGGACTCCTTGCCCAGGAACCTGGACGTGAAGATGTTTCTACCTCTACCTACTGCATTGTAATGCTCCATGTGCTGCTTTAAAAAAAATGCTTGGTTCCTTTTGGCAGTCCCCCACGCGAGGGCAGAAGTTCCTGAACCTATAGAGTTTGTGACGCAGCCCACAGACACGAGTCACCAGATTTCAACTACAACGTAGAAATGACAAACCAGTAACAGGAGGAACCCGCACGAGCCTGTGGGCAGCGGGCACTGCTCACCCGGCCCCGCGGCCTCTGCAGCCCCCGAGCACCCACGCTGAGCTGAGCGGCCCACCGGCTCTTACGTTCCCCCCCGACGCTGCAGAGCGCCTGGCTCCAGCCCAGCGGCCTTCCCTGACACCGCCTGCCGTCGCGCAGCGTGTCACTGGGGACTCCATCGCTGTGGTGACTTGCGTGAGAGTTGATGGAGCAAATTGGTTTTCCATCCAACAGTTCGTACCTGTTGTTTGGGGACGCTGAATGCCGCGCCTCCGTGAAACAGCTGTCTTCCCACTTCCTCCCTGGGTTGACCGTTTCCCTCTGTCCTTCTTTCCTAGTCCTTCCTGCCTTCTGAGCCTTATCCCCGGGCACATGCTGGCCTTAGGATTCGAGTGAGCAATCGCTCTATGGCGCGTGGGCCTCGCTGGGGGTACTGTTCCCCCCACAAGGATAGGAGCCATTTCCCTCAACAGAAGCCTACTCCCACTGAAAGGCTTTCTCCAGACCTTGTCCTGAACACATATGCTTGTGGTCATCCGTTCACTGTCCCCGACTGTACGCTGGTACTCATTGTCGCTGCTGGAATGGACGGGATCGCACCAGGTGTTCAGGGTCCCACCGAAATCCTACTGTGAGACCTGAAGCCCTGTGAGGTTATTAAAGCAACGCGGGCGTGCCCTCTGATAGGCTACCAGCAGCAAATGTTTATGGACATAGAACCTCTTGAGATCACGTTTGGATTAGTCTGCGGTTACTGGGAGCTGGCGTCCGCTGGCCCGAGCTCACGGCGGCCCTGTGGACGGCCACCCTGTGGAGGACACATCGCCTGTTAGACGACACATCGCCCAGCTGGGCACCATTACTCTGTGGTCACTGGGACATGGCGTCCGCCGGCCCCAGCTCATGGCGGCCCTGTGGACTGCCACCCTGTGCAGGACACATCGCCCAGCTGGGCTCCGCAGCCATGATGGTCCGTATGCCGGGGTCCACGCCGGGCCCCCTGCGGGCCCCCGTCTTCCAGCACCAGCCTGAGAATCGTCGCGGGGGCCAGAGGTGGAGCGGATGACCCAACGAGCCAGGCGAGCACAGCTCTCTTGCAGCTGTTCCTGACGGATTAGTGAGTGAGCTCAGCTCGGGGGCCCTTGCTGACTGGGTGCCCCGTCCTGTCAGGCCCTGTAAATGTGGAAACAGGCTGTGACCCCACAGGAAGGTGCTGAGTTAGCAGAGAGACAGGCGCCCGCCATGCCTACAAGCAGAATGTTCGTGGGGACCAACTGAAATTTTAGATGCGTCAGCAAGCCTGTGCTTCCCTGGTGGGTAACCGACGCGGTCTGCAGGGCTTCATTGACTAACCTTCGGAAGCAGACCCCCCGGACCTTCTCCTAGCCTCTGAGCGTCTGTGAGCTCAAACCTGCCCACCCCGGGTGACCCTGCAGGTACCGGAAAAACTGGCGGCCTGGCTGCCGGCGCACAGCGGCACGCGGCCACCGCAGTCTGACAGCTGGCCAGCCGCTGACGGAAGGTAGCCTGCAAGGTGACCGGTCCATTCCACTCCGTTTCTACAAGAGGGAAGCGAACAAAACGAAGCTAGGTTGTCTCTCTCCTCCTCATTCATGCGTTCACTCACTCACTCATTCATCTAACAAACGTGGAGCACATCCCAGCCGTATTTCAAGGAGCCTTTCTGGTGCTAACCTAAACGTGGGCGTTTGACCCCGTAAGCGGCCCTGTGGGAGAAACATCTGGCTTCTGTAAAGATCACAGCCTAGAACCCCGTGGACCGTGGGAATCCAGTCGACTGCACACGACGACGACCACAGTTGTGCAAGGTCCCTAGGGGGCGCAAACGCTCTGTCATGACCTAACGTCAAGCCTGCTGGTTCGAACCCACCCAGCAGAAGAGACCCGGCCATCTGCTTCTGCAGAGACGACGGCCGGGGAAACCCCACGCAGCAGGCCCGCTCC
>NW_006922138.1:1240288-1246609 GCF_000298275.1 Orycteropus afer afer
CTATGAGTCGGGCCGACTCGACGGCATATAATAACAACAACAACAACATCTCTTTACCCAACACACGTTAGAAAGACCCTTGGAATAATTGGTCTATTGTCCTTACTTAACAGGTGATAAAACTATAAACTAAAACTCAGAGATGTTACATGGCTTCTTCAAGAATGCCCAGTTGATATGAAAAATGGGACAAAACCCTGGTATTTTAAGGCAGTTACACAAAGAATTAATGCATTTGCGTTGTAGTGTTGGTGAAGAATGTTGAATATACCGTGGCCTGTCCAAAGAACTAACCAATCTGTCTTGGAAGAAGTGCAGACAGAATGCTCCTTAGAAGCAAGGATGGCCAGACTTCACCTCACCTACTTTGGACATGTTCTCAGGAGCAACCGGTCCCAGGAGAAGGACAGAATGCTTGGCAAAATACAAGGTCACCGAAAACGAGGACGACCCTCGGCAAGATTGACACAGTGGCTGCAACTATGGGCTCAGAGCAGCAATGATTTGGAGCGTGGAGCAGGCTGGTTTTATATCAGGTGGAACTGACTTGAGAGCAGCTAACAACAAGGACAACAATAATACGAACACTGACGACTGTTACAGTGCCATACAGACTACTGCAAGCTGTGAGCTTGATTTATGTTCAGTTTAAAAAATAACATCATGGATCAAACAGCGGCAGCTACTGAATAAGGGGGGCGGAACAGGGCGGAAATATTCCTGGACTACGTCAAAGTGATGTTTGCACAGAGACCATTTCCTGTTCCTGAAAGTCCATTCTTCTTCCCTTACAGGGTGCACTTGAGTTATTCTTGCATTGACTATGCTAAGGGACACTTATAGGGCATAGATCTAAGCCAAGGTGGCTGGGCTGCCCACGCCCACGTGCTGACTAAGGCCCCTCCTCCTGGGCCACTCTAAGCCACAGTCCTGAGCGCCGCGCTCTGGTCGCAGGTGAGTCATTGCGTTTCAGATCCTGTCTTCCCAGCAAGGGCCAGAGAAATCGATGGTTGTAGACGTGCTGGGGCCTGTGGAGGCATTAACTTCCCCCCTCCTGCTAAGGCTCGCGGGGAGCATTCCAGTGTCTCCCTGGGCTTTCACGAAGGGGCCGGAAGAGCCTTTGGGTTGGCAGCAGGATTTTGTGAAAGGTCTGTTTTGAAGCACCATCCCATCGTCGCCCCTTCTAAGGACCCAAATCCCAGTCACCTGAAATCCATACATTGAAATCAGCATTCTGGTCAATGAAGGACACACTCCTCTCTGTCCCGCAGGAAATAATCCGTTCAACAAGGCAAGCACATGGGATCTTTCAGGGGGAAATAGAAAGGCACAGAGTGGGGGAGGGAATTCAGCAGCCTTCCTCTGATGCTGGCAAAACTCAACTGCAAAATGCTTCCTTAGGGAGCCAAGGAGTTCCTCTGACTAGAGAGCCCGGCGCCCGCTTGGTGTGTTCTAAGGCTTTGCTTCCATAAAAATGTAAATGTTATCTGGGTACACAAAGCATATTTCATGGCTATAATGAATCGGTTGACACACTGCTCGTACTTCATTGTACACATTTTAGTGACACATTTGCCAGCGAGGCAAGCAGCGGACAGGCATGTGCTGGGTGGGTGCTAAGCTCTCCTGTTCTGGGCGGACAGCTGCTGGCCTCTGCCCTTGGCGTGGGGCCGTCGGGCCGCCTTTGTTTAATCAATCAAGGCACTGTGGACTTTGGGAGGGGCATGGTGGCATCCTGCAATCTGAGCTAATCTGACTGCTTTTGAGTAGGAACTAGGAGCTGAGGTACTTTTAAAGCGATAGTCATTCATTTCAAATTCCAATGGATTTATAAGCAATCAGGGGAGGCCTGGTGTCACAGTGGCTTAGCATTCGGCTGCTATTCAAAAGGTCAGTGGTTGCAGCCCACCAGCCCCTCTGTGGGAGAAAGATGCCTCAGTCTGCTTCTGTGAAGACTTGACAGCCTTGGAAACCCTGTGGGGCAGTTCCACTCTGTCCTCTAGGGGCGCTGTGAGTAGGGATCGACATTAATGAGTCTGGTCTTTTGTTGTTGTTTTTTTTCATTCAGGTGTGGCAGAATGTGTGTGAAGTGGGTGAAAAGACCATCCGTTTAGGAGGTTAGAGGCAGCCTTGTTCCCAGGCTGTGCTTGCAAGAGGAGGTGACAGTATTGTTGCTTGTGACATCATGTTGGGGGCCTAGAGAAAAACGAAAGGCCCGCCTGGGTAACTCTTGAGAATTTCAAGGCAGTGGTGGCCGACTTAAAGCCAGCCCGGGCCCCGTGGGCCTGCAGCTCTCAGGCCCAGCCAGCCCTGCCTGCGGGGTTCCAAGGCTGTGGATCGGTGCCCTCCGCGTGTCGGGAAAGACCGATTCTCCTCCCCGGCACCAAGGCTGCCGCACCTTTCACTCTCCTGGCCCTGGTCAGAGAATCCACGCTGGGTCTCTCTGTGCATCTTGTCACAAATAAATGAGCACGTAGTAACTCTATGGCAGAAGCTCTTTGCTGACCATGGCCTTGCTCTTGGCTTAGCGGAACTGCTCCCAGAACCCAAAGCACGCCTGCTTCCTTTGAGCCGCTTTGGACTCACAGCGCCCCTAGCGGACAGAAGAGAACTGCCCCACAGGGTGCAAGGCCATCCATCTTTCCAGAAGCCAACTGCTTCGTTTTGCTCCCCCCAGAGGCTCTGAGCTCCCACCGCCCAACTTTCGGTTAGCTGCCCAGCACTTTAAGCACTGCGCTGCCAAGGCTTGGTACCCAAAGGCACGGTAAAGAGCCAGAAGATTCCTCGGGTGCAATTTCAGTTGCATGAGTCTATTTCTTGCCCCGGCTGCACACTAAACCCTCTTCCGTTGCTTCTGGTTCTAATTGTTTTTTGCCTTTCAAAATAAGAGTGCTGTGAACTTTCCAGCAGGCCTTCTGGGTGCAGTTGCTTCTAGCACACTCTAGGGGCGCTGCACCGGGTCACAGTGATGGCGTTACCAGAAGAGCAATGCCAGAGACCCCGTGGGAACATCACAGGGGAGCACGGAGGCCCGGAGAAGGCTGGCAGAAGCGCCTCATTCAGATGGCATTTCCCCGGACGCCTTGTCTGTGAGGACAGAATTGTAATCAAAGGAGGCAGCGGTTGATTTTGCTCATGGCTGGCTTTTGTCGTCCTACTTTCAAACTGGAGTCGCCAGATGGTGGAAACGGTTAATACCGTTAACTGTTTGGTTAATGTCGCTGGATGGTGGAAACGGTGGCTCTCTGAAAGCTTGGAAGCTCCAGTCCCTCAGAGGCCCCTCAGAAGAAAGGCGTGGAAATCTGCGTCTGAAAATCAGCCTAGAAAACCCTGCGGGTTACAGTTTTAGTCTGACCATGGGGTCCCAGGAGGCAGGGGCTGCTTGCAACTTTCATCCATTTATTTTTAACTTGAATTCACTTATTTTACTTTCATGGTGATGGAAACTCCTACATGAATCCCAGAGGCCTTGCCCCCTCCCCCTTTTCTCTTGAACCTCAGGCATATGAGATAAACAGCGGTTGCATGAATTAATGAAGGAACGAGTGACAAGTATCTCACAAGGGCCGAGTCCAGAGTCCCCTCCAGGCAAAGAAGTCTCTGTTTCTATATTTTATCATCTAATTTTAGCAAACTGAAAAGTCTTGCAACAAGCCCTTTGCCACATAAAAATCCAACCCCACTCACTGAGTGGACAGTGACCCTACAGAACAGAACAGCCCCATAGCCAAACCTGTCAATCTTCACAGAAGCAAAGCCCAAAACAAGCCCACTGCCACTTACTAGGTTCTACCCCACAGCGCCCCTAGAGAACGGGGGAGAGCTGCTCCATAGAGTTTCCAAGGAGCTCTGGTAGCATAGTGCCTAAGGCACTTGACTGCTAACCAGAAGGCTGGCGGTTTAAACCCACCAGCCACTCCTCAAAAGGAAGGTTGGGCAATCTACTTCCCTAGTGATGCCGCCTAGGAAACCCAAGGAGGGGTCACTATGAGTGGGGTCCGACTCCATGGCAGTGTGTTTGGTTTTGGTTAATCGTTAGGGACATGAACTGCCTGCCTTGCTTTTCTCCCTCCGAGCTGCCAACCTTTGATTAGCAGCCAAATGCATTAACCGCTGTGACACTAGGACTCCTTTTAGTTCACACATAGAAGGTATGGTACAGGTCTGTGGTGTGTAAATTACCCGTTGCCCAGAAAGTGATTAAACACTTACATTACCTACAGGGCCTCCAGTTTCTTTCTCCATAACCCTGAATTGTAGGTTATTCAGACTTCTTGAGTGGGTGCAGGCAGACACTTATCAATACCAGGCATGAAACAGCAGCGAGGATTGGGGAGAAGATGGATAACGGGTTCATCTGCGGCGAAGGCAAGCCCTGGAATGAGCAGGTGAGCCCTACCTGCACCACACACACACACACACACACACACACACAGCAAAGACAACAGGGGAAAGGAGCTGAGCTCGGAAAGGCTGACTCCTCCTCGGTCCTACAGCTTTCCTTAGGAGTTACGGGCTTTGAAATGTACGCAAGTCAGTGTCCTCCTGACCACCAAACATCTAAACTCTGGGAGAATGGCGGTCCCATGGCCACTAGGGCCAGAAGGAAGAAGGGAGCCCAGTGGGGGTGGGGCTGACCTGCAGGGAAGCTGAGACTGGAAGAACCCCAATGAAGTCCGGGCTGGGCATTAGGACAGGGCAGGCAAGGAGGCCTGCGGATGGCTCTTCCCGGAGGAGTTGGATCTGCTGCCAAGGGGAGTTGGAGTGATGCATGTGTGTGTGTGTGTGGGGGGGGGCAGTGGGACTGCTGGGAGCTGTGCAGGGAATCCTCCCGTCAGTCCCCGGCCTCCCCATATCTCCCCGTCCGTAGTAGTAGGGAAGATGGCCTGCAGACCCCAGGCTGGAGCTCCGAGGGCCAGAGGCCGGGGTGAGTGACCAACGCCGCCTCCCCGGTGATCTCCGCGTAGCTGTGCCACCCCACACCCAATACCTGGGGCCAGCAGCAAGCATTAGCTGCTACTAAAAATAGATGAGCTGGGAGGCTCCCGGCCATCTCGGTGCTTGGCCCTGCGGTCACAGGTCACGAAGCCACCCAGGGCACACCCAGGAGGGGTCTGGGGGACGGGTGGGCAGCTGGCGAAGGCCTCCGAGGTCCCAGGCGGTGCCTGGAGTGCAGGATCCGGAGTGCAGGTCGCTCCTGCCTGCTGCACTGGGGTGAATCCAAAGCCGGCCCCTCCGTGGACTGCCGGGGGCCTGAGAACGGCGGGCCACCGCCTAGAAGCCTTAGGGGAAGGCTTCCAGGGGGAGCTGGGGTGGGCCTACAAGGCCTGGCAGCGCGGGGACAGTGCTCAACACGCAGAAGTCGGGCTCCCAGGGAGAGGGGCGCTGCGTCCCCCGCCGCCGGGCGGCGACACTGCTCCCAAACATCCACCCCCTCGCGGCCCAGCCTCCTCGCGCGACTCAGTCCCCAAGGTGGCATCGCAGCGGCCTAGGCCCAGAGCAGCCCGCCCGCTCCGGCGCCGGGCCGCGTGCCCAGGGCGCCCCCCACCGCCCGCAGAGCTGCCACACGAACAGCGGGACCCAGCCTACACCTCTGCGGGTGATTCTGGCAGAAAGTGGAGGACGGGCGGGGTGTCCACGGCGTCCCCGCTGCTGTCCTCAGCTGCGCACTGGGGGCCTGAGCGGAGCTTGGCCTTCTGGCCCCGGCAGGGCACTTGCGCGCCCTCGGAGCTGGAGGGCGGCGCGGGGCTGCGCCCCCGCGGAGGGACCTGGAAGCCAAGGCTGCGGGGGGGAGGGGTGCAGGCCAGAGGCCCCCCCGTCCCCCCGGCGCGGTGGGAGACGGGAGTCGGGGACGGGCCCACTCTGAGGGGAAGACAGGGGAAGGCCCCCATGTGTTCTGAGAGAGCGGAGGGCAGGGCGGGCGCCCCTTCCTGGAGTAACCACGAGGAGAGTGGGAGCCCCAAGGACGGTGGAGGGAGGGCGCCCCTCCCCGAGATACTGGAGGGGAGGCGCGCACCCCCTAAGACAGTGGAGAGCCGCCCCCCAAGACATACTGGAGGGGAGGGGAGCCCCCGAAACGCTGGAGAGCCGCTGCCCCCTCCCTGAGATACTGGAGAGGAGGTGGGGACCCCCCCCACAGAAGAGAGCCGCCGCCCCACCACATACTGGAGAGGAGGGCAGCCCCCGAGACGCTGGAGGGCCGTGGGGAGGCCCCCCAAAGCAGTGGAGAGCCGCTGCCCCCGCCTTGAGACACTGGAGGGGAGCCGCCCCCCACCACCCACCGGAGAGCCGGCGCCCCCTTCCTGATCCGCCGCCAGCCGG
>NW_006922138.1:1247314-1259804 GCF_000298275.1 Orycteropus afer afer
GCCTGGCCCTCCGCCGCGCGGCCGGAGGTGGCCGTGCAGCTGGGCTCGGGCGTTCCTGACTGCGCCGGGAGCCCGCCCGGGCCGGTGCTTAAGGGCCAGGAAGGTGAAGTACTCGGTCCTCGCACGGCGTTGCTCTAGACAGGACCTGTCTAGCTCGCCTTCGAGACAGAAGGGATGGGAAGAATGTCCTCAGTGGGGCCCCCAGGGAGCAGCGTTCGGAGGCCGCGCGGCCCGCCTTTGCCTGGAGCGGTGGTGGCGCGAGCCTGCCGTGCCGTCCGCGTCGGTAAAGTGGGTTTCAGCGCTGCCAGCGTCCTGCAACTCAACGCCGAGGTCACTTTTGCCGGTTTGCGTTTTCGAAGCAGCAGTCCGTGGCTCGCTCCCGCCAGCAGCCAGGGGCCCTGTAGGTGGCGGTACACTTCCTGGGATGGTGTCTCGGTGCGTGGGGTTCAAACTTTTGCACTGCCGGTGTTATGTAGGTGCAGACCTGTGCTGGGCATCTGGTCACCCAAGCGAGGTGCCGCCAGTGCCTTGTTGGTCTGGGGGTGTCTCCATTGCAGGATCGTGTTTGAGCTTAGGAAAGGAACTTGCACCACGCAAGCCTCTATGCCTGGGCTGTCGGCCTCACTTCCACCAGGCGTACCAGATAGCTGGCCTTGGCATTTGGTAATTTGCTGCTGAAATCCTAGGCCAGATGGTGGTCAGATTTTACGCAGGGAACACTTGTTACCACCGTGGGGTCCTTTCAAAAATGTTTTCTTTTTCTGTACATGATGCCTTCTGAACAAGGCGGCCTGGTGGCACAGTGGTGAAGTGCTCAGCTGCTCACCCAAAGGTTGGCTGTTCAAACCTCCCATCTACTCTGCAGAAGGAAGATGTGGCAGGCTGCTTCCATAAAGATCCACAGCCTTGGAAGCCATGTGGGGCAGTTCCACTGTGCCCTGCAGGATGGGCTGTGAGCCTGAATGACTTAATGAGTGGATTTGGTTTGTTTTTTGCTGTCATTGGATGGAGTTTCATGACAGACAGGAAGAATGCAAAATAGAATGCGAGAGGTGATGACATCATCACAGGTCACAGCAGGTTTGCACTATCAACTGGAGCAGGGGCACCCGGCCATCTGGGCAGGCCCCCACAATGGTAGTCCCATGGTAGCCCCACGTCTCTGTACTGCCGTGCCACTGGGAAGCACTTAAATTAGTGTCATTGGTAAGCAGGGTCCCTAAAATCATTTCCTCTTCCTTCCCTGCTTGCAAGAACCCACTGCCATTGAGTGCATTCCGGCTCATAAAAAACCAAACCAGACCCACTGCCGTCCAGTCAATTCCAATTCGCAGATGTTGAAAAAGCCTGAGTTGGCTCTGGAGCTCTGTTCGCTTGGGGCCTTTGTTGATGCTTGTAATCCCATCAGTCTGTAATTCAAAGCCCCAGGCTTGTCCTCTCCTACTGGAAAGGGCAGCAGGTGATGGCCTATTTATAGCACGTTAATATATTTATTTTCACACTTCCCCCCACGGCTGCTTTATTTTCTCTGAGACAGACTCTAATTTGTTAAGTCCCATGATGCAAACCTTCCTTAAGAGGTCAGAGATGCAGTTTAATCCAGCCTCAAGCAGGCATCTTACACTTTTTTCCATTTGTATTTATGCTCCACTTGGTGCGGGGAGCTCTGCTGGCACAGTGGTTAAAGCATTTGGTTGCTAAGGAAAAGGTTAGCAGTTCAAACACACCAGCCCCTCCTAGCCCGTCCTAGGGAAAAAGATGAGGCTGATGGCCTCCATAAACATTGACAGCCTTGGAGACCCTGTAGTGCAGTTCCACTCTGTCCTCTAGGGGCGCTGTGAGTCAGACTAGAATCTAAGGCAGTGGGTGTGGTTTGGGCTTTGCTTCAGTGAAGATGGAACTAAAAAACCAAACTCACCCACGTGAAGTCGGATCCGACTCATAGCAACCCCTCCTTGTATTTCTGAGGCAGTATCACTACAGAAGTAGATTGCCCAATCTTGCTTCTCAGGAGTGGCTGGTGGGTTTGAACTACCAGCCTTCTGATTAGCAGTCAAATACCTTAGTCACTTGGAAACCCTCTGTGGCAGTTCCACTGTGTCCTCTAGGGGCGCTGTGAGTCGCAGTCCACGCAGTGGCGGTGGGTGTGCCTTCCTTAGTACACAGGTTAGAGTGGTTCCCTTTTAAAACAATGTATCCAGACGTCTTTGCTTTTCCTTTATTAACCCATGGTTCGGGCACTCTCCTTGCATTCTGCTCAATCTGCCTTCAGCAGTAAGTGGCATTTCCCAGGACAAGGCTGTGGCCCAGGGCGAGGTCTAGGCACAGGAGAATGGGGCCCGTTCTTGGCTGCGCTTTGGCTCTGAACTTCACGGAGAGGCTGCCTTCAGCTGGAGACCCTGACCGGGGCTGGGCGGGGCAGCAAGGCAGGCACGGGAAATGTCTGGAGCAAGTGAGGTGGGGCCCTTCCAGACCTGACCTTAGCAAGCAGGGGGCCCACTCGAGCCCAGCAGCTCTTGTTTGTTCAGTAATACCATGGACAGGAGACCCTGGGCAGCCCAGACGCTTAAGCACTCATCGACTAACCTGAAGATTGGCAGTTGGAATCCACCCCGAGGTGCCTTGGGAAACGCCCGGAGGTCGGCTTCCATAAGATCACAGCCATCGGAACCGTGCAGGGCACGGCTCCAACACCATGGGGTCACCGTGAGTCGCAGTCGACTCGGCAGCCGTGGCTTTGGATTTCATGCCATAAACAACATGGTCACGTTCTAAATCTCGGCTCAGTCTGGATCATCCCAGATGGTCGGGGTAGGGACACCTGAAGAGGGGGCGGTGCTGACCATAACCGCACTCCGTGGAGTGGGACTGAGTTCCTCGCAGACTGAGGAGAGCCCTGCCCCTCCACCTGCCTGGGGTTGGGGGGATAGCCGCCTTGGAGCTCGGCCCGGTTTCCGCCTTGGAGCCCTCCGCTGGCCTAACTGGGCCGTGACGTAATTCAAGAGTGAGCACGTCTGTTTCTGCGGCCTGGAGCACTGGCCTGATGCCTTTTATGCTGAGTCTGCCGGGTTTTGACTCCCATTAGACTTTCACTGGGGTTGTGATGCACAAGGCTGTGGGCATACATCTGTGGTTCCGTAAGCAGGTGGGCCACACGATGCTGCTTCTGGCTTACTCTGAGTACACTGTGGCTTCGCTATATGGCATGCCTTTGTATGAGGTGATTTGAAATTATTAAAAAGCTAGAAGGCTTTGCTTGGTGTGACGTTTTCTTTTCTTTTTTAAATTTTATTGTGATTTGGGCTAAAGTTTACAGAGCAAATTCACTTTCCATACAGCAGCTCACACACACTTTGTCTCATGACATTGACTGCGGTTTCCCACAATGCAACAGCTCCCCTCCCACTTCCTCCCCATGGTTACCTGTTCCCTGTGCCCTTTCCTCCCATGCAGTCCTGCCCCCTGAGCTGTGTCCCTGTGTATTCACAGCCCTTCTTTTTCCCATGATTGATCCCTCCAAGGGAAGGAGTGTATCTACCTAATATAAATGTTCAGCTCATATGCCTGTCTTTTGTTTGGCTGGAAGCCACAGGGTGGGTTCCGTTCCAGACCTGAAGGGCAGCTATGGGCCATAATGGTCTCTGGGGTTACACCAGCCTCTTTCAGACCAGCAAACCTAGTCCCTTATTTTATTTTATGATTTTCAGTTTTGTTCCACATTGTTCTCCCACTCTATCCAGGATCTCCTACACAGATCCCTCTCTGAGTGGTGGACAGTGCTAGCTGGGTACCATCTAGTTCTTCTGGTCTCATAGTTGGATTGGCTGAGGATCACATGGTCACTTGGACTAATTGTTTCCATCCATCTTTGGTTTTCTTCATTCTTTTTTGCTCTGGATGAGAAAAAACCCATCGTTGCATCTAGATGGCTGTTTGCAAGCTTTTAAGGTCCTAGGTGCTACTCACCATAGTAGGATATGGAACAGTATTTTTGTGTACTATGTTATGCCAATTGAGCTCAATGTCCCCTGTGACCATGACGAGCCCACAGGTCCACTCTCTCTTGGTAGCTGGCTGTGGCCAAGAAGCCACCACAACCTTGCCCCTTGTCAGCTCTACTATATACCTGGGAATTCTTACAGAACATGCAAATACACTTGTAGAAACATGGTTTGCCAACCCTATTCACGGTCTTGGGCACACTCCCCCCACCTAGACATACCTAATCGTTCAGCCTGCCCATCCATCTATCCACCTGTAGATCAATGTTTGCCTTCACTGACAATGCAGTACTGAATGTGCAAAGGGGTTCATCTTTGTCTGTCCCTCCTATGCACCTCTCTATGTCTTCCTCTTCCTCGGTGCCACCGTGTTGATCTAGATGTGACATTTCCTTAATTGCCCTAGTTCACAACATGACTATGCTTAGTAATAATAAATATATGGTCAATCTGCCTTACATTGTTAATCATTACATATATATGTTAAAGAATCCAAAAGGTACTGCAAAAACAAAGCCTGAACAGATGCTTCCCAGTCCTGCTTAGTTATTTTCCATGTGAAAATCTACATTGCAGGCTTCATATATCTTAAAAATATCTGGAGACATGAAACAAAGCAAATGAAACATTTGACAGCATGTCTTGAATCTTACTAGTCTGTTTACTCAGTGGAGAGTTATCTTCTGCTGCTTATCATCCCAAAACCAAATCTGTTGCCATCCAGGGATTCCAACTCACAGCGCCCCTAGGGACCAGGGTGAAACTCCGGCCCAGGGTTTGCAAGACTGTCAATCTTTACGGGAGTAAAGCCCAGACCACGCCCACTGCATAAAGCGATTAGGCTCACAGCTCCCCTAGGGCCCAGAATGGAACTGCCACACAGGGTTCTCAAGGCTGTCAGTCTTCAGGGAAGCAAAGCCCCAGCCAAACCCACTGCCATGGAATTGATTCTGACCCACAGCGCCCCTAGAGGACAGAGTGGAACTGCTCCATAGGGGTTCCAAGACTCAGTCTTCACAGAAACTGACTACCATCTTTCTCCCACCAAGTGGCTAGTGATTTTGAACCACTGACCTTTGAGTTAGCAGCTGAGAGCTTAACCACTGCACCACCAGGCCTCCTTGCTGCTTCCCATAGAGGATTTGTAGTGAAAACAGTCACGTTTCTATTTTCTTCAACATGAGTTCCTTGAGTACTGACCACACGCCAGTGCTGTGTGAGGGGAGGATGAACCCCACCATAACCATGCCTAGAACGAACGAGCCCTACCTGGCCCCGTTAGTCGTTGCACGTCACCGCGCTTCCTGAACTGGTTCTCTGGTTCTCATCGCTAAATGCCCGGGAGCGCTTTCCCAGAATGAAACACCCGTCAGGTAACTTGTCCAGTTGGCCAGCTGCTCCCAGAACTGCCCAATGCTGTGATGGATGGTTGACGCAAATTTTCAGGTTATCAGAATCATACGTGGCCCAGCCTGACTGGTTTTGGCTAAAAGCTATGATTAGAAATAGCACTTGAATTTTAATGGACAACGTCTATTCCCATACATTGTAAACAGCCAGTTATTGAAATGAATGGATTGCTTTCACAGGCTACTGAAAGCTGCGAGTGTCCACTTGGCTTCACTGTGGGAAGGGATGTGGCTGGCTGAGCGGGTGGCCCACCTTCCTGCTTTGGGGGGATTTGAAAAGCTAGATCCTCGAGAAGCCACCAGACCGCTTCTCCTCACAAGTCCGTTTTCCAGCCTCGGGCTTGGTTCTTGGGACGGGTGTGTACCTGCAGGAGGGGCGTAAGCCGCTCCCAGACAGCCGGTGGTTTGTATGGGGGGACATGTCAGTCACTCCGGACGCTCTTTGCGCCCCAGTGGATGGAAGGACGTCAGTGAGGAGAGGTCAGCCCCTGACTGTCACCGAGGGTGGAGGACGGAACGGGCTGGTGCTGGGCCTTCTCCTCTAAGGAGCTGGGGACCCTGCACCTCCTTCCCATGTGCCTAGTTCTGGGGTGGTGGTCTTAGGTAGCAGAGGGAAAAAGTAAATCGTTTTCGGGCCTTGACCCGTGCCGCCCTGCGTGCACTGCTCGGGCCGAGTTTTCTGAGGACCGCTGGGTACATTGAGCGCCCGGCCTTTTGATGGCTGGCTGAGCGTGACAGCTGGAGGCAGCACAGAGGCACTCGGGTATCGGAGGAAAGGTGGCCACGGACACAGCTTTAGGTCCATTTCTCTACATCCAGGAAGTGCTTCTGTGGCAGGTGTTTGTAATTTGCAACCAACAATCAGCAAATCAGTGTAGTTAGAATTGAACTGTGTACACACAAAGACCAAGGAAAAACTGCAGTTTTCTGAGGAAAGGTGGTTGCAATTTACAGGGCTAGCAAGAAAGGATTTGGAAGCATCCTTTGCACATTAAAATGCACAATTAAGTGTGTGCAGGGTGCGTTGCCTTCCATTTTAAAAGGACTGTAACACCAGAGGGGTGTGTGCTCCTTAGCCCAGCCAAGCATGGCACATCAAAAGGGTGGTATTTGTCCAAGGACAAAGCTCAGAAGGTGAGATTGGTGTGAGTGAAGGACAGACGGAAAGGGCTAAGTACTGGGAGGAAGTGGGAAGAGACCTGCGACATTGTGGGGACTGCAGTCGGTGTCACAAAACAAAATGCCTGTCAGTTGTTGGATGGAAACCAGTTTTCTCTGTCAACTTTCACCCAAATCACTGAACAAAAAAAAGAGGCCGTGGCACGTAACGGGTAAGGACAGCTGCCTGAGTGGGAAGCTTGGCTTCGTGCCTGTCTGCCTTCGCGACTTTGGACACTTTGTTGGCCGTCCCAGTTTCCTTAGTTGTTAAATGGAACAGCACCCCTCTCTTAAGTCGGTGGTCAGAGCTAGTCCAGGAGGGCGCTCTGGGAAGGAGTCCTCAGAGCTGGCGGCCATTAGCAGGCTGTCTCTAGTTACAATGTAGCTGTGAAAATATGAAGACCTACAGTCACGTATCATGAGAAGGGCACATTTTACAGCTGTGCCAACTGGGACCTGGCGGGGCAAGGTGGGCTCCTCAAGGTCATGCCTCTGAAGAGCTGGGCCCAGGACAGATCCCCTAGAGAACCGTGGGGGCTGGGGCCCGGCGCTGGTCCTGGCATGGGCGCACTGTTCCTGCTGAAAGCCGACACTGACGTACGTGAGCTTCCTCAGTCTTTGGTCACTTTTGGAATCCAAGAAAAACGCAGTCACATTTTGGTTTGTTTATTACTTTTTTTTAATGTAGAGAGCAATTTGGGTAGAAATGCCTTCCCAGGATTGACTCAGAAGCGGTGGCATTGTTGCTTTTCATTTTACTAAATATTTCCAGCATCTTCTGGTCTTGGTTCTCTGGTGCTCTTGTCACAGAAATGCCACACATGGGGGGCTCTGACAAGCAAATTAATTTTCTCCTGGTGTAGGAGGTTTCAAGTCCGACCTCCGGCTCTGAGGGAAGGCTGTCTCTCCGTGGGCTCTGGGGGAAAGTCCTTGTTCCTGGCTTTCCTGGTGCCCGTCGTGTGAGGTGGCATGTCTCCCCCAGCTGGGGTTCCTTCCTGCCTTAACTTGCTCTTTCATATGTCAGAAGGGGTTGGTTTAAGACACACCTTACACTGACGCTGCCTCATAAGGAAAACCCATTCCCAAATGGCATTACAGCCACGCCGTAGGCGTTACGATTTACCACACATATTTGGGGGGCCCCAGTTCAATCTGTAACACTTCCCGTCAAACAGAGGCTCAGCGTGGAAGTCCTTCGTGTGCGGCCTGTGCTTGGAAGAACCATCTCTGTTAGGCTGTCTGTGAAGCTCCTTGGTTCTGACGTTTTATTATCAGAACTTCTGTTTTAAGGACAGTGATTGGGTTGTCACCGTTGTTGTTAGCTGCTGTGGAGTCAGCCCTGATTCATGCACAACAGAATCGGACCGTCGTCCTCCACGGGGTCCCCCGGCTGTTTTCCAGAGGTAGGTCTCCAGGCCTTAGTTCTAATGGTTGGGTTAATGCCGACGTATGACTGTTAAAGGTGCTTAATGGTTGTCCGAATCCGTATGTTTGACCAGTACGTGCTGGTGACAGGAGAGCTAACGCTGGAGGCTCAGGCCTCGCATGTCTGCGACGTGATGTTGCTGCAGGGGCAGTTCATGCACTTGGTTCTTTCCTCTCTTCCTCAGGGACTTGCCGAGCGCCTCTTGGGACTGAGCGCTGGGACTGTGGCATTCTATCGGGAGCGTCTGATGGCTGATGGGGAATTTACCCTGATGCTGCCTCTCTGTTGTTTCTGGGTGCTGTCATGTCAATTCCGACTCACAGCGACCCGTGTGACAGTCGACCTACCCCACAGGTTTTTAGGCCGTCATCTTTCTCGGAGCAGATATCCAGGCGGGATCCAGGCGGGATAGGGCAAACCATTGCTGACCAGGCTCCTTCTCACTTCTCCCAGGCGTCTATTTGCTTGGACGCGTGCACTCGGAACATCTGCATCCGGTCTCCCCAGCGCGGAGTCCTCCCTCGGGGCCCCTGTCACCTGAAGGCCCTCCTCTGCCAGGTGCACACCCGCACCCAGCCTGCCTTCGTAGCTGAGCAGCCAGTCGCAGTGAACACTCCTCTCTGTGTTGTTTCTGCTCTGATTCCTGCAGAGCTCTGGGACCCTCCAGCGTCATTTAACCACGTGTCACCTGGAGATGTCACCTGGAGCTCACGGTCGCTTCGTGCATTGGTCCTGTCAGTGCAGCCGATTGTTGGCTCTGCGCAGGCGGAACCTTGGTGCTCCCGTGCTAAGGCGGTACGGCCATATTGCAGGCGTTGAAAACCTGTGAAGGAGCCCAGCTGCCTCAGTGTTGACGCGCTCAGCTAACAGAAGGGTGCCGGGCAGCCCACCCAGCAGCCCCACAGGAGAAAGGCCTGCCCCTGTAAGGATTGTTGTTGTTGTGCTGGGCGCCCTTGAGCCATTCCGCCTCACGGTGACCCCAAGTTCAGCAGAAGAAACCGGCCAGTCGTGTGCCGTCCTCCCAGTCGGTGCCGCTGTGTCGGTGCATCTCGGGAGGCCCTGCCTCCTGTTTGCTGACCCTCCACTCTACCAGGCATGGTGGCCTCCTCTAGGGACTGTCCCTTCTGACAACACAACCAGAACCTCTGAGCTGAAGGCTCTCCCTCCTTGCTTCTAAGTGGCGTTCTGGCTGTACGTCTTCCAAGACAGACATGTCCATTCTTCTGGCAGTGCATGGCACATTCCAAACTATTGACCAACACCTTGAAGATTACAGCCTAGAGAGTTCTGTGGGCCAGTTCTCCTCTGGCAGATGCAGTCGCCATGAGTTAGAGTGGACTGGATGGCCCCTAACCCTGACCACAACAGTGCACATATGTCTGACGTCCCCTAACCATGACCACAACAACCATGACCACAGCAGTGAACGTATGTCTGACAGCCCCTAACCAAGACCACAACACTGAACATATGTCTGACGTCCCCTAACTATGAGCACAACACTGAACATATGTCTGACGGCCCCTAACCATGACCACAACAATGCACATATGTCTGATGGCCCCTAAACATGACCACAACAATGAACATATGTCTGATGGCCCCTAACTAACATGACCACAGCAATGCACATATGTGTGACATCCCCTGACCATGACCACAACCACCATGACCACAGCAGTGAGCGTATCTCTGACGGCCCCTGACCATGACCACAAGAATGAATGTGTGTCTGACGGCCCCTGACATGACCACAACAATGAATGTGTGTCTGACGGCCCCTCACATGACCACAACAATGAATGTGTGTCTGACGGCCCCTCACATGACCACAACAGTGACCATATGTCTGACATACTGGTAATTGCATTTTCCTCAGGTGGTGCAGATGGTGAGTGCACTGCTAACTGAAAGGCTGGCGGATTGAACGCACCGGAAGTGCCTCAGAGGAACGCTCTGGTGACCTGCTTCCGATCAACCGGCCCCTGAAAACGCTGTGGGGCCAGTTGACTGGGACACATGGCGGGTCCGAGGTTGGGGTCGCCTGGGCGGCACCTGGTGGTGGCCCGGTTTCCTCAGTGGCTGCCGCTGCCATCGTGTGGCTCTATCGGCAGACTGGGTGCGGGCCCAGTCGCCGCACTTGCTGTGTGTCTCGGACGGCGGTGTGGGTCCTGACGGCCGACTGATCTGCCCCTGCCTTGGAGGCAGCACCGGCGGCCCAGCGGAAACAGAGCCCGGCGGGGGCAAAGGAGGTGGGGCCTAGGACCCACGGGCGACCCCGCGCCGGTGCCTGTCCCCGCGGAGCGTCTGTGCGCGGAGCAGAGGGCGCCTGGCCGTGCTGTCTTGTGGGTGGCTTCAGGTAAAACCCGGGCAGGAACGGAGGCGGGGCCCTGCCGTCACACGTGACTCACAGCGGGGCACAGTAGGGCGGCCCCACCGGCTGTTCGCGGCTCTGAGCTTCCGGGGGCGGTTGCCAGCCTTTCTCGACAGACGCGTCTGGCTGGTTTGCCGCTCTTCCGGCCGTGAGACAGCGCTTCAGGCTTTGCCAGGCTGCGGCTGGTAGCTGTCCCAGGCTGCTGCCCGCTGCCCGTGGCCCCGCGTCCAACGACCACAACGGCTCCTGGCCCTGCACGGCCCTCACAGGCCTTGCCCTGCGCGAGCCCGTCTTGCCGAGGTCTTCCTCTTTCTTGCTGACCCTCCAGCAAGCATGATGTGCGTCTCCAGGGACGGGTCCTTCCCGATAACACGTCAGGAATAGGAGAGGCGAAGGCTCGCCGTCTTCGGGTCTAGGAGTCAGCGGTGAGCCTCCTCCGGGACGGACTGCTTGGATCTCCCGACAGCCCGTGGTGTATCGGGCCTTCTTCACCAGCACCGCCGTTCCGAGGCATGCCTCCTTCTCGTCTTTGGTCATTGTCCAGCTTTCACGCGTGTGTGGGACGACTGAGCACCCCACGGCTTGGGCGGAGCGCACCGTAGTCCTCACGGCGACCTCTCTGCCTTCTGTCACTTTCTAACACAGGTCTTCCGCAGCAGACTCGCCCAATGCAAAACCTGTTCCACCTGGTATTAGCATGGGTGTTGACCGTGGGTTGCAGTAAAATGAAGTCTCTGACGACTTCAGTCTTCTCTCTGTTTATCATAATATTGTTTACTCACCCAGTTGTGAGAACTTTGTTTGCTTCTTGTTGAGGTATAATCCATACTGAAGGCTGCAGTCTTCGATGGTCATCAGTAAGTACAGGTCCTCATTACTTTCAGCAAAAAGGGTTGTGTCATCTGCGTATCACAAGTTGTTAATGAGTTTTCCTCCTATCCAGATGTGGTTTTTCTTCATGTAGTCCAGGTTCTTGGATTATTTGCTCATCATTCAGATTGAGTAAGTGAGGCCGTCATCTTTCTCGGAGCAGATATCCAGGCGGCATACGGCGAACCATTGCTGACCAGGCTCCTTCTCACTTCTCCCAGGCGTCTATTTACTTGGACCCATGCACTTGGAACAACTGCATCTGGTCTCCCCAGCACGGAGTCCTCCCTCGGGGCCCCTGTCACCTGAAGGCCCTCCTCTGCCAGGTGCACACCCGCACCCAGCCTGCCTTCGTAGCTGAGCAGCCGGTCACAGTGAACACTCCTCTCTGTGACACATACCTTTCTTCATGTTAAACTATACAGTATCCCCTTGTTCTGTTTGAATAACAGCCTCTTGCTCTACATACAGATTCCTCATGAGTACCATTAAGTGTTTTGGAATTCCCACTCTTCTAGTTGTTATCCGTAATATGTCGTGATCCACATTGTCGAATGCCTTTGCATAGTCAATGAAACATGGAAACATCTTTGCAGTCTTCTCTACTTTCAATGAAGATTCCTCTGACATCAGCAATAATATCCCCCACTCCACATCCTCTTCTGAATTTGACTTGAATTGCTGACAATTCCCTGGCTGTATATAGCTACAGTGGTTTTTAAATTATCTTTAGCAAAATTTTGCTTGCATGCGATATTAATGATATTGTTAAATAATTTCCTCATTCTGTGGGATCACTTTTCCTTGGAATGGGCTCTTCCAGCCAGCTGGCCAGGTGGCGGTCTTCCAAGGTTCTTGGCACAGATGAGTGTGCATTTCCAATTTTTCCTGTTTGTTGAAATGTCTCACTTGGTATTCTGTCAATCCCCGGAGTCTTGTTTTTCACAAAGAGCTCTGGAGCAGCAGTAGTTAAAGCATTCAGCTGCTAACCAGAAGGTGGGCTGTTGGAATCCACCAGCCACTCCATAGAAGAACGATGAAGCAGTCTGCTTCCATACAGATCACAGCCTTGGATGCCCTGCGGGGCAGTTCCACTGTGTCCTCCAGGGGCGCTGTGAGTGGGAATTGACTCCAGGCAGTGGAGGTGGTTTGGCCTTTGCTTCCATAAAGATTGACAGCCTTGGAAAGAAACCCTGTGGGCAGTTCCACTCTGTCCTCTAGGGGCGCTGTGGGTCAGAATGGACTCCAGGCA
>NW_006922138.1:1260732-1261562 GCF_000298275.1 Orycteropus afer afer
AGGGGCGCTGTGGGTCAGAATGGACTCCACAGCAGTGGGTTTTGTTGGTTTTCACAAATGCTTTCAGTGCAGCTTGGACTCCTTCCTTCAACATCGTGGGTTCTTGTGCAATAGGATTTCTAGTTCTGGCCATGAAAGAGCAGGTGACGTGTTCCTATGCAGGTGGTCCATAGTGCCCACATACTTTTCAGTTGTTTACATAAAAGGAGATGGAGCAACACAGATGGTTTAATTAAAAGTTATATGTTGACTTGAGCATAACTGCCACTCGCTAGCACTAAAAGTCTCACCAAGTCGACAAACATACTTACCCCCATATTTCTCAATTTCATTGCCTTCGGCTAATTTCACACAAAATCCCCAAGAGTAATAAGACGACCCTTACTGGGCGGTTCCTTGGTGTGGAACTAGGAATTTGATGTCTGGCCATCTTCGTCTGTGCCCGCCAGGTGTGTTAGGGTGGAAAGACAAGGGTTGCTGTAACAGCTCCTGCATTTGGTCTTTGCCAAGTTAAGCCTGTGCCGATGCTATTCCAAGGAGCCCTAGAGGCGCAGTGGTTAAGTGCTTGAATGCTAATTAAAAGGTCCACAGTTCTTACCATGGTAACATTAGGAAAAGGGAGGACACCGAGTTGTTCACAAAAGAGATAGCCGACAGATGCTAATACCAACCAGTGTGCCCACAATACTGCATTGCCATCAACACCAAACACCAGGCTACAGATAAACACATAAGCATCTGAGAAGATCAGATGGGGGTCAGTGAACAGGAGTATACTCTAGACCAAGGATAGATTCAGTGGAGGCTAATCTTGTACAGATACCAGTGAT
>NW_006922138.1:1261957-1263591 GCF_000298275.1 Orycteropus afer afer
CCACCAGCTACTCCTCGGAAGGAAGGTTGGGCAATCCTACTTCCGTAGTGATACTGCCTCGGAAACCCAAGGAGGGGTCGCTATGAGTCGGGGCCGACTCCACGGCACATAACAACAACAACAACAAAAGCTTTTAAGCGGCCATCTAAGATGCTGCTAGTGGTCTCCTATCGTCGGAAGCGAAGAAGAGTGCAACGAAACAAAAAACAACAGGGGCATTTGGAAGCAGGCAGCCCTAGGACACGATGGCCCCTGAGACCAGAAGAACTAGATGGTGCCCAGCTACCGGTGCCAACCACTCAGGAAAGGATCAAATCTGGAGATCCTGGACAGAGGGGGAGGGAAAACGTGGAACGAAGTCCAAAAACTCAGTAATGACCAGAATTACTGGTTGGATGGACTCTGGTGAGACCCCCAAAACTATGGCCCTGGAAAACATTCTGGGCCTGGAATAAAGCTCACTGCCCGGGGCTGGCTCTCAGCCCAGTAGTAAACAAGATGTCCACGCAGACCACTCAGCCCTGGGTGACGCACCCACATGCCCTGTGGAGATGCATCCCTGGAGCAGTTGACCACAGGGCACCAGAGGGGCAGCATTTGCCGGAGGAAATGCAGGACACAGGAGGGCAGAACTGTGAGGGGCACGGGGGAGGGGCTGGGGGCAGGGAGGGGAGGAGACTGGGGTAGGGTTGGACACGGTAACTGGGGAGTGAAACTAAACATACCCGTAATCTTGAATGTAAAACAAACTGCTCTGTAAACTTGCACCTAAAGCACAATTAAAACAAAAAAAAGTCAGCGTTTCTAACTTGCCAGCTGCTCCACAGGCAAAAGACGTGGCTGTCTGTTTCCGTAAAGATTCCAGCCTTGGGAAGCCTGTGGGGGCACTTTCGCTGTCCTACAGGGTCACTATTCCTGGAGTCCCCTCGACGACAATGGATGATACTGCCGCTCTTAGTGTAAAATCAGTGAGCCCGAGGAGCAGAGGCTGGGAGGCAGCCTTCCCATGTCCAGCCGCGCCTGGAGATGCCGCTGAGTAATTCTTTGTTCCCTTTCTGAGATCCACTTACACGTCGCCTCTGGGGAGCCGGCCTCGGGCGTGAGAGCTTTGGGCACGACGCTCTTTCGTGCTTCCACCTGAAGCGGTGAGCCCTTCTGCCGGCTGGCTTTCCCTTCTACCGGCTGGCTTTCCCTTCTACTCAGGTTCTGAAACGCTGGTGCCGGGCAGCCGGGGAGTGTTCAGGCCTGCTCACGGCTGCTGGGGTTGCATGAGCAGATTGTATCCCCAAGGCCAACAGAGCCACGTTCTAACAACTTGATGCTTTACCTGGGAGTTTGCTGTTATTAGCACAGTTGTGGCTGATTGAATGAATAGTTTATCGCATTTGCAGCATGCAGCCCTGAAGTACAAGGGCTTCTGTTGGACACTGACTATCCTGAAGATGGTTGCGGAGGTCATGGGTGTCAGAGAGAACCCTGTGAGTAAATGAGGTACCTGGGGTCAATGTTCACCATCAGTGCTGGAGGGAATCCCATGAGTGAATGAGGTGTCTGGGGTCAGCGCCCTTCATGGTTGACTGAGAGAACCCCATGAGTGGATCATGTGTCTGGGGTTAGCATCCTTCATGGGTGTC
>NW_006922138.1:1263961-1266160 GCF_000298275.1 Orycteropus afer afer
TGAGAGAACCCCATGAGTGAATGAGGTGTCTGGGGTCAACTCCCACCATGAGTGTTGGAGAGAACTCCGTCAATGAATGAGGTGTCTGGGGTCAGTGCCCTTACAGCAACCAAGTGCTGAGAGAACCCCATGAGTGGATCATGTGTCTGGGGTTACCATCCTCCATGGGTGTCTGAGCGAACCCCATGTGTGAGTGAGGTGTCTGGGGTCAGTGCCCACCATGAGTGTCTGAGAGAACCTTCGTGGTTACTGAGAGAACCCCATGAGTGAATCAGGTGTCTAGGGTCAATACCTGGCAGAACATTTCTGGTGGAGAAAGCTCATAGCTTGGTACTGGAAACTCATGACTGCAGACCCTTGTGATGGATCAAATTGTGTCCCCTCCAATACGTGTTGAAATGCTAACACCTAGCTCTGGTAGCATAGTGCCTAAGGCACTTGACTGCTAACCAGAAGGCTGGCAGTTCAAACCCACCAGCCACTCCTCAGAAGGAAGGTTGGGCAATCTACTTCCGTAGTGATACTGCCTCAGAAACCCAAGGAGGGGTTGCTATGAGTCAGATCCAACTCCATGGCAATGGTTGCCTTGCGTACCTCTGGGCCCAGTTTGGAAAATGGATGTTTCTTTTGTTATGCAAATGGGTCATTTCAGAGTAGGGTTGGTCCTCCACGTACTCCCTTCTGAGATAGAACGAGAGCAGGAGAGACACAGGAACATGCAAGAGGGAAGACAGACGCCATGGTAGGATTGCCTAGCCCCGGAGCCAAGGACGCCAAGAGTTGCCAACAGGACAGAAGCTGGCAGAGAGGCCTTAGAAGGAATCAGCCCAGGCAAGACCCAGATTCGGAATTTTAGCCCATAGAACTGTGAGAATATATATATATATATTTTTTTCTTTAAAGCCAGCCACTTGTGATATTTCTGTTGTGGCAACACTTGGTAAGAGACCACCTTGGAATTAGAATTGCTACCCGTTTGCCTCAGCATCCTTTGTGTTCTGACACTGGGCTGTCTCTTGCTCTGTTTGTGAGATGGGCACCAGGCTTCACCCAGGCTCAAGCAAAGCGGCCCAGAGCCTTACTCGGTGGAGGCAGTACCAACCACAGCCGGGACGGGGTGGGGTCTGGCGTGGCCCCTCTCTACGGTGGAGGTGCTACCACACATAGCACCTCGTTTAGCTATGCCAAACATCCACATGCCTGGACGGATGATGGATCAGTTAGCTTTTGCTATGTGACAAACCACCCCTAAAGGTTCCTCAAATATAGCACCTTGGGGCCACCGATGTTCCCCTTTGCTCACGGTTCTGTGGGTTACTGCTTCATTCTTCTGGTGAAGTTCAGCCCATTGGAGTTCTACTGGCTGATCTCATGTTTGCGTGGTCACCTGACAGGTCAGTTGGAAGCCGGGTCACTTGGATGGCCTCACCGACATCCATGTGGCCTGTTGGAAGCTGTCCCCCAAGGCTGATGGGGGTGATGGTAGTTACTGGGCTGTTTGTCTCCCGTCACCCAAAAGGCTGGCCTTGGGCTGCTCTGCCTTGAGTTCTCCGGGTGCTGAAGAGCAGCAGACAAGATTGCAAGCCTCGACACTCAAGCATTTTCAAGTCTTTGCTTGTGACATTCAGCTTTCATCAGCATGGCCAGTCAGTTATGTGACCAGGAGTAGCGTCAGTGAGTGTGGGGAGGAACTACCCCAGGGCATACAGAGATACAGGAAAGGGCATCACCGCAGCAAATTTAGCCAGGAAAGCAGCCACAGCGGTGAGCAGGAACATTGAGCAGCCAGATGACTGCCACTGGGAGCTCTGGTGGTGCTGTGCTTAAAGCATTCAGTTGCTAACCTAAACATCCACAGTCCGAACCCACCAGCAGCTGCATGGGAGAAAGATGACGCCTTGGAGACCCTATGGGCAGTTCCACTCTGTCCTCTAGGGGCGCTGTGGGTTGGAATGGACTCCATGGCAGTGAGATTGGTTTGGGCTTTGCTTCTGTGAAGACTGACAGCCTTAGAGACCCTGTGGGCAGTTGCACTCTGTCCTCTAGGGGCGCTGTGGGTCAGAATGGACTCCACGGCAGTGGGTGTGGTTTGGGCTTTGCTTCCGTGAAGACTGACAGCCTTGGACACCCTGTGGGCAGTTCCACTCTGTCCTCTAGGGGCGCTGTGGGTCAGAATGGACTCCAGGCAGTGGGTGTGGT
>NW_006922138.1:1266260-1275037 GCF_000298275.1 Orycteropus afer afer
AGAATGGACTCCAGGGCAGTGGGTGTGGTTTGGGCTTTGCTTCTGTGAAGACTGACAGCCTGGGAGACCCTGTGGGCAGTTGCACTCTGTCCTCTAGGGGCGCTGTGGGCCGGCATAAACTGGACAGTAGTGGGTGTTTGGGTAACCACTTCTGTGTTGACACGGGGAAGTACTTCCTTCTTGGGACTGAGCAGCGGTGTCAGCCTGCACCTGACAAGGTGGTAGGGCCCGGTGTCTGCTTTATGTCCCCAGCAGCTGGTGGTCACCTTGGTATTTCTCTTGGAGAGAAGTATTTCTCAGGACTAACTAGCCTCTTACCTGTTTGATTTCAGTCTTTGGGAGTCAGTGTTCACGCCCACGATTGTTTTGCAGCCCTGCTTCTTGGCTTGACTCTATCCCTCCGTTTATTGTCCCAGGCCCCTCTCTTGGGCTCTCATTCAGCTTGTACGCCTCTGACTGCAGGAGAAAGATCCTGTCGCGGTCCCTTCTCCCGGGGTCACTTTGTCCCGCTGAATTTACTACTGCATTTACCAGTTGCACGTGCTTCCCGGGCTTTGACGCCGAGGCCCCTGCGCCCGTCCGTGATGAACGCTGGGCGGCCTTGCTCTCCTGGGCGGGCTTCGTTTCGGTCAGGCTCTGTCTGTCCGGAACCCAAGCTTTACAGTTGGTGATAGGGCCAGAGTCACAGGCCCTGTTCGCAGCCTGGCAGACCCACGCGGTGCTGGACTCTGTCGCCTTCCTGCCCTTCCTCCTTGTCTTCTTTTCTGCTCTTATCTCTCGCGTACAGTACTTTGAAGAATGCCGTCCACAAAGCCCGTTTCCAACATTTTCTTTCACGACCTCCTTTTCCTGAGCCCACCATTCATGTCTCAGCGTGGAGGCTCGCCACTGCGTCATGCTGGGAGCTGTGTCCACAGTGTGTAACTGGGTCGCCCGTGGCGGGCAGGTTTCAGTGGCTTCCAGACAACGACAGCCCAGGAAGAGCCGGCCCAGGAACCTCCCGGGTGGGCCGGGAGGAGCGTCCCGTCTGCAGGGCGCCATCCTGCCCGGAAGGTGCGGGAGACCTGGGGCCGCCCTGCGCGGTGGCCCCCGTGAGCGCGACCGGAGCCGGCAGCCTGAGGTCTCCGCGTCGGAGCCGGTTTCTGCATCTCCTGGGTTTGCAGTCGTGCCGCGGGGCAGAGCTGGTGCGTGGGGGGCCCGGCTGCACACGCCCTCGAACCCTTGCTATTGTGCCCCGTAGAGAAGCTGGCCGGCCGTGCCGCAGCTGCCCGTCTGTCTGGCCAGGGTGTCTCTGGTTTCCAGTCACCCGTTTTGGACGCTTGCGTGACTCAGGCTGCCCTTTCCTGCTGATACCGGTGGCCGCCCTCACTCCCACCTGCCGGCGCCGCACCTCTTCCGGTCCGGCCCGCACTTACTCGTTCCGGGTGCCACGGTCTGTCTGTCTGTCTTAAACTGTGATTTAAGCGGAAGCTTCCAGAGCAAGTTGGCTTCCACTCGGCAGCTCACGCGTGTTCGGTCCCCGGCCCTCAGTGCGCTGCCTGCCCTCTCCCGGCTTCCTCCCAGGGTCCCCGCTCCCCTCCATCCTGACTGCTGCCCCTCGCTGCTCTCTCAGCTTTCTCCCTGAGCAAATGCTGCCCTTGTGAGGCTCATTGTTCTAAAGACTGCGTTCCTTCCTGGTGTTGCCTTCATCTTACGGGCCTGGTGTTTGGCTGAGAGTTGAGGTACGGGGCGAGTTCAGCTCTAGGCTGGAAGGGTGTCTGAGCGCCAGGGGTGAGGTGATGCGTCATCGCTGTGGCTCGAATTTGCATCTCCCAGTGGCCCTCCAGGAGAAAGATCTGGTGCTCTGCTCCTGTCAAGGTCACAGCCAAGGAACTCCTGTGGGGTTGCCTGTTGTTGTTGTTGGGTGCCGTCGAGCCGTCTCTGACTCATAGCAAATCGTGTACAACGCAACAAAATACTGCCCGCTCCTGGGCCGGCCCCACAAGCCCTGTTGTACCCGAGCCCAACTTTGCAGCCACTGTGTCAATCCATCTCGTTGAGGGCCTTTCCCTCTTTCATTGACCCTCCACCTTACCAAGCATGACGTCCTTCTCCAGGGAATGGTCCTTTCTGACAACATGACTAATGCAAGTGAGACAAAGTCCAGCCATTCTTGATTCCAAGGAGCATTCCATCTGCACTTCTTCCAGGACAGATTTGTGAGTTCTTCTCGCAGTCTATGACACTTCCAGTAGTTTTTGCCAACACCACAACTCCAAAGCATCAACTCTTCTTTGGTCTTCCTTTTTCATTGTCCAGCTCTCACATGCATATGAGGCTATTGAACATACCATGGCTTGGGTTAGGGGCGTCTTAGTCTTCAAGGAAACATCCGTGTTCTTCAGCACTTGAAAGAGGTCTTGTGCAGCAGATAGGCCCAATGCAATACGTCGTTTGATGTCTTGACTGCTGCTTCCATTGGTGTTGATTATAGAACCAAGTAATATGAAATCCTTGACAGCTTCGATCTTTTCTCCATTTATTGTGATGCTGCTTACTAGTCCAGTTGTGAGGATTTTCATTTTCTTTATGTTGAGGGGTGTATGATTTGGAAGCAACTTGACTGCACCCAACAGCAGAAACAACGGCTAATGATGTTGACTGTCTTTTCATGTGTTGTTGGCCGTTTGAGTATCCTCTTTGCTGAATGTCTGTTCAAGTCCTTTACCTGGTTTTTGACTGGGTAGTTCGTGTTTTTGTTATGTTGTGCTTGTTATTAATATATTTTAGGGATCAGGCTCTGCTGGTCGTGGTTCCCCGGCATTTCTTCCCAGCCTATAGGTTGTCTTTTCACTTTGTTGATATAGTCCTTTGATGAACAAAAGTATTTAACTTTTATAAAGTCCTATTTACTTTCTTCCAGTTTTCAAACACTTTAAAATTGAGACTATTAAGAAATACTTAGGAGCCCCTAAGAGTATTGTGAGAGTTCTGGTGGCATAGGGCCAAAGGCATTTGACTGCTAACCAGAAGGCTGGTGGTTCAAACCCACCAGCCACTCCTCAGAAGGAAGACTTGGGCAATCTACTTCTGTAGTGATACTGCCTCAGAAACCCAAGGAGGGGTCGCCAAGAGTTGGAACTGTCTTGACAGCAGTGAGTTTGGTTTTGCTTTGGTTGCCTGGTGAAGAAATCACCTGCAGCCCACACACGACCATTTCTGCAGCAGTCGCATCCACAGGATGAGAAGAAAAGGCAGACAGAGAAAGACTACAATATTCGAAACCAAGGAAGAGAAATCAATGTCTTAGTCTCTTAGCACTAAAGTAGGTGGTTCAGGCGGGTGGCTTAAAGGACATAACCTTTATTTCTCACGGTTCAGCGGCGAGAAGTCCAGGTCCAGAGGGTGGCTCTGGGAAGGTCCCTCCTGGTCTTTTTCAATGTCTTAGTCTCTTAGTGCTAAACCAGGTGGTTCAGGCGGGTGGCTTAAAGGACATAACCTTTATTTCTCACGGTTCAGCGGCGAGAAGTCCAGGTCCGGAGGGTGGCTCTGGGAAGGTCCCTCCTGGTCTGTTCCAGTGTCAGGAGCTGCTGCTACACCTCGTCTTCCTCTTCCCTGTGTGTGTCTGTGTCTAGTCTGCTCCTTTGCTAGCTCAGAAGTGAGGAGGCTGAGAACTCACCCAAGAACAGGAAGCCTTTCTCCTGACACCGTCCCATTGATGGGTATGGCCGCTGGTGGGCTCAGGGTGGCCCCGTGTGTGTCAGGGTACAACTCCCTCCGAGGGTTTCAGCGGCTGGTATTTTCGAAGTGAATTGCTAAGCTTTCTCCGTGGCACCTTGGGGTGGACTCGAACTTGTAGCCTCTGGTGGGTGGCTGAGCGCTCTGACTGCTGCGTCACTCAGGGACTTCTTTGCCGTCGTTGGCGTTGCTCTTGGCTCGTCCCCAGACATCACTGAGCACGTAGGTGACTGTGGGGGAGAAAGGAAATGGGATCGGTTGGGGGAGGGGCTTGAGCCCACGGTCCGCTGATGCGTTGACTGGACTAGTGGGCGCTGTGCTCTCCTGCCTCCGTCCCTGCAGCTGGTTGCCTGGGATCTGGGGGTGCTGTCTCCGGGGTAATGGGACCAGCTGGACCATGTCCGCACAGGAAAGGTTGACAGTATTCCACGAGTCCAAGATTTTCCAACTATTTCAATATCATAAGACATCAGTGGAAGTTGTTTGGGGTTTTTGACCTAAAGTCTTTGGGTGTTTCAGATGCTGGGTGAGTGTCACGGGCCTGACACGGGTCTCTTCCCACAGTGAACGCTTTTGGTACCAAGGCCCCAGGGCAGTGTTTTGCGGAAGCCAGCCCCTCATGCACACTTGTCTAAGTCCAGGAAACATCCCCACTGCATTGTATCAGACTGTGTAGGATTGAGATACTGTGTGTGCGTATGTTTGCGCGCATGTGTGTGCGTACATGCACCCAGAAGGAGGTAACTAGGAAGGCAGTGTTCATGTGCACAATGAGGTTTTGAAAGAGGCATGATTCCTCAGAGGCTAATAATCAAAATGCCCGTTTTGTTTTTGCTTCTGGAGGCCCAGGGAGGGGAGTGGACGAGATAGTGCGGGCTGTTCTGCGAAGCGTTTCCCATCTTCTCAGTGTCTGTATTTAGCTGTGGCCCTTTTCCATTAGTCTGTGGCCCTGTTAGAACATTAATTGCCAGGGAGTAGAATGCAAGTCCATCACTTTACAGGCTGAGAGGGTATGCATTTATTTAAATAGGGCCGTTCAGATCCCTTTGGAAGATGTGAAATCCCTTTAATCTTCTGAGGATGGAACATTTCCGACCCTCTGACCCAGGTGGTAAGGTGGGCTTCCTTATTTTCTCTGGGTGGTGTATCCCCCTGTTCACTCTTCTTGCTCCCACTTCTGAATACAATCCATTTTTCCACTGATGAGGGAAGAGTTAAAATGGAGGTTACATCCATTAATTGAAGCATCCAGTGTTGGGTTGTTTGTACAGGAAGATGATTTTGGAACTGAGAGTTAAGCTTTTACAACTTCACAGTATTCTACTTTGGAAGTAATTCTTGAAAAGCCACCGTCTTCTGATACTGATTCCAAACTCCAAGCCAAACCCGCTGCCGTCGAGTCGTTTCTGACTCATGGCGACCCCCGCTGGGTTTCTGAGGCTGTAGATCTCCCAGTCTCCCATCTGCGGAGCAGCTGGTGGGGCGTGTTGGTAAAATTCTGATCACAGTAATGGCTGGTCTCGGTGTCTTGGGCTGTAACCTCTTGGCATGTTTTCCTGTCCTTAGGAGGTCGAGGACCACGTGGCGTTCCTCATAACGGTCCCCACTGCCCTGGCCATCTTCTTTGCGATCTTCGTCCTCGTCTGCATCGAGGCCGTGTTCAAGAAGCTGCTCCGTCTCTTCTCCCTGGTGATCTGGGCATGCCTCGTCGCCATGGGCTACCTGTTCATGTGCTTTGGGGGCACCATCTCCCCTTGGGACCAGGTAAGGCGTCAGGATATTTATGTGTTTTCTTTGTCGGGCACCTTGCTTTGGGTCAGACTCTGTTTGATAAACTCAGTTCTGAACTGCAGGCCGGAGACCTCTAGCTGAGAAGAAAGTCCTTTGACTTGGCTGCCTGTGGTGGTTTGAGGGAGTTTGGGGCTGGTCAGAGAGAAGGAGGACAACGAGGGAGCCTAGCACAGCGCCCCGTTTCCTGGGCTGGGGCACTGGCCACTGCTTGCATGGCTTGGTCCCACAGCAGGGGTCCTTCCAGAGACAGGTGGCTCGGAGACGCCGGACGGAGATGAAGGCAAAGGTGCACACCAGGAGAGGGGAGAGGAGTGGTGGGTGGTCTCCGCCCTGTGATGTCCTGCAGGAAGGTGCGGCGTCTCTGTCAGAGGGCACCCAGGGCAGCGTGGCCCGGGGCCCTGGAGCCACACGTTTGTCTTCGTTAAGGAGACCTGGGGGTGCAGTGGTTAAGTGCACGGCTGCTAACTGCAAAGTCGGTGGTTGAAACCCACCAGTGGCTCCGTGGGCGAAAAGACCAGGTGAGCTGTTCCCACGCAGAGTTCCAGCCCAGGGGACCCTGAGAGGCAGCTTGGCTCTGTCCTATAGGGTCGCTATGAGTCAGAATCGCCGTGATGGCACGCAGCAACGCCACAACCTGACCAGCAGGTGTTGGGTGCAGTTGCACAGGGTTTGCAAAGCAGGCAGGCTCCGGGTGCCTAAAAGTCTCCTGCTTTGGGCTGTTTGGAAAACAAACGTGGGTACAGATTTGAATTTGGTGCCAGCAGACTGTCTTGGGCTAAGGTACCTCAGGGCGCCATGAAGAAGTCAGCAGCCTGAGGCCGACTCACAGGGACTGTCTTCTGCCCATTCCTGTGACACTGTCTTGGCTGTGCCCCCTTGAGGGCTGAGCGTGGAATGCACATCAGTGCGCCCACTTGCTGGTGCTGGGCCCTGTCTGGGTCTCCTCCTGTTGCTTGTTTTAGGTGGCGGAACTTGTGGGGCCCACAGTTCTTCCCTTGTGCCCTAAGTGCCACAGCCAAGGTCCCTGTCATTCCAGACCCCTCTGGTCTGGGTGCCTCTCACCCTCTCAGCCGGGTCCGTCCCTTGAATTCTAGCTCCGGGACTGGAGTCTGCCTCCAGCAGACAGATCCGGGATCTGGGATTCGAGTTTTGCATCATCGTGGCTGCATCGCTGCGGTATCTCTGACCCACGGACATGTCGCAGGCCCCTCGTTCTTTACTTCTGAACCTGAAAGGCTTTGGAAATGACTGGCTCTGAGTGATGTCATACCTTCAGGAGAGTTAGTCTAGTGGGGCTTTTCCCTAGTGCTGCTCCCATCCCATCGGGGTGGCTTCCCCAGGGTCTTCCCCTGGCTGGCTGGGTGTCCCTTTCTGCTGTCTAGGAGACAGGTCTGGGCAGGAGATATGGACGGAGGAGTATGGACCCAGGCCATGGTCTTCTCAGTCACCTCCTGTGCATGTGACACCTGGACAGTGAAGACGGAAGGCAGAATTCCTGCCTTGGACTTGTGCTGAGAAAGAACACTGATGATCTTGTGCGCTCCCGGGAGGAACAAGTCTGCTTTAGAAGAGATCCAGCCAGAGCGCCCCTTAGAGGTGAGGATGGCGAGCCTTCAGCTTCTTGCTTCGGACACATCATCAGAAAGACCAATCGCTAGACTAGGACGTTACGTTTGGTAAGTAGAGAGGCACCGAGAGTGCGGGCAGCCTTCAGTGAGGTGGACTGACACATGGCTTCCACCGCAGACTCAGCAGGTCAAAGGTCCTGAAGATGGTGCAGGACCAGGCCGCGCCTCGCTGGCCCCTGACAGAGCCACGGAGCGGTCAGAAGGGCCATGAGGCTCTGCCACCGTCCAGGGAGAAGGTGAATGAGCAGCAGGGGCCACCACAGAGTTGACGGGACATTGAGAGCCCGAGGTGCAGAGGACCAGGCACCAGGCATGGAGGAGGAGAAGCCCTCAGGGGAGCAGAGGACTAGCGAGGGGGCGCTGTTCTCAAGGTTAAAGGAGGAGAAAGCCCCAAGATGACAGTGGACAAGGTTCTGAGTCCAGTGGGGAACGGGGCAGAACACTGTTGGTGTCTGTATCGGGAAGGAGGTGTGTTCTGGCGGCCAGGTGTCGTGCCCTCGACCTGGTCAGAGGCCGGCCTGCGTGAGCTCTGGATGATGTTGTCTGAGACAGCAGACAAATTGGCAGACAGATATGTGTCTTCAGCACCACTGATGAGGCCCTAGTGGTTAGGGAAGCTCACTTGGTCCCTGTTTTCATGTTTCTCTAATGCACACCCGCAGTCTTCCACGGCCTGGCCAGACCGTTCCTGCCTCACCTCCCCGTCTCTTCTTCACAAAGCATGCCCCTGCCACAGCCACGGTGGTCCACATCTCCTCTGCCCTCCAGGCGGCACCCCCAGTGCATCACGTGGGAAGAGGGACCACGGGCTTGCTGTCCCCTGACCTTGACATCCTTGTGTGCCCTTCACTGGAACTGTAGCACTTCTCTAACACTGAGTTTTAGTCTCCTAGTGTTGCTGTAACACAAATATCTCAAGGGGCTGGCTTCAGAGAACAGTTATCTTCTCACGGGAGCAGCGGCATTGCTTGGTGGCCCTCACGTGGTGTCTGTTATTCCCCATCGCGGCTTCTGTGTCTGCTTTGCTTTCTCCATAACTCACAAGTCATCGGGTTGAGGGTCCACTCTTCAGCCACATGACCTCACTCACAAAATAGAGAAAACGCTGTTCCCAAATGGGCTCACACCCACGGCACAGAGGTCAGGACTCCAGCGCATGGTTCTGGGGACAGTTAGTCCATAACGAGCATATAAGTGTAACAAGTTCGAGAAGCCTCCTCCCTGGATGAACAAGACCCTGAGCTCCTGGCTTTTCTTTCCTTTTGTTCAGAATCGTCTTACTCACTTTTCCAACTGAATTACACAACCAGCTTGTCATGTTCAATGGAAAATCCAGTCAGAATCTGAATCAAAATTATATCGCATCACTGAGGTTTTGCTTTGAAAAGTATTTAAAATGTAGGGAATAATGCAAGAAGCTATTATATGCATCTACCTATCTATCTATATAGGAGTTCTGGTAGCATAGTGGCTAAGACACTTGACTGCTAACCAGAAGGCTGGCGGTTCAAACCCAACAACCACTCCTCGGAAGTAAGATGGGTCAATCTACTTCTGTAGTGATACTGCCTCGGAAACCCAAGGAGGGGTCACTATGAGTCGGGTCCGACTCGAGGGCACATAACAACAACAACATATATA
>NW_006922138.1:1275137-1279360 GCF_000298275.1 Orycteropus afer afer
TCTTCCCATGGTGTAACTTGGCATACCTCTTCCATAACTCTACTCTTAAAGCCTTTCTTAATTCCCCCATAAAACCAGCAGCAATTTTCCTGAGATTTGTCTTGAGGTACCCCAAGTGTTGTGTTGATTGACACGTGAGATTTTTTCTCCGGGTTTTTCTGAATTGGTTATTCTACATGTGTAAAATCACTCTTCCGTGCTCACCTGTGTCCAGCAGTCATGGTGAGTCTGATTGGTTCCAGGCATTTACCTGAGGGCTTCTTAGACTTTTTTATTACCACGCACAGATAATGAAAGCCTTCTTTCTCCCTTTCGCATCCCTTTCTTCTGCTCTGTGTGGCCTAACGGTACCTCCAGGGTTGCTCGTCTGGAGGTGAGCGAGTCACGGTCCTAGGTGTCCCGCCCGCGCCGAGTCACGGTCCTAGGTGTCCCGCCCGCGCCGAGGCCCGCCCGCGCCGAGGCCCTGGGTCAGCTGAGATCTCACGGCGCCATGCTTGTGCATTTTTAAAGCGGAGCCTTTTCACCCGGATGAGCACTTCCCCGAGTCTGGAATGTTCTTCCACGTGACGCCGGCTCAGCCTTACCTTCCTTCCCTCCGCCATCTCCTGGGACAGCTCGCCGGGTCAACCCCAGTCCGCCCCCATCAGGAGACACTAGGGCGGCTCCCAGCCGCTGACGTCACACGACGCACGCCTGGCGTTACTTACCTTCCGGGACAGCTGGCCCACCCGACACCCCCAGGCTCCGTCCCGTCGGGTGGCGCACCCCTCTGCATCAGTGCCGCCGCCCCAGAAACCCCAGGACGCAGGTCTCTGGTTCTGTCAGTTGTGGTAAGCAAAGCCTGGCCTTTGCACCATCCTTCACTCAGCGAATCAGTGACGTTAATGACGTGTGTCCTGTTGTCCAACCACTGCCATTATCGCGATTGCCCCATCTCCCTCACAAGCAGGACATTGCAGGGCCTAGGGGGTCACCTCCTGGGAGCCCAGGGCCAAGGCCAGGCATCTGTGTGAGGCTGATGTGTGACAGGAACAGACGGGGCGCACCTGGAACACCAGACTCTGCCGGGCTCTGTTCTGGGGCTTCCCGCACCTTTAACCCCACACTCCACCAACAGCTCCAGCGGACGGCGCCATCTCGTGCAGATGCCGCTGCTCTCGGTGTGTGCCATCAAGTGCACTCTGACTCACCGACCCTGTCGCACACCGTAGACGCGACCCAGAAGGTTTCCTAGGCTCTGATCTTTTTTCCTTTTTTTAAAAAATTTTTATTGTGATTTGGGTGGAAGTTTACAGAGCAAATTCGTGTTCATACAGCAGCTCACATACACGTTGCCTCATGACACTGACTACAATTTCCCACAATGCAACAGCTCCCCTCCCGCTTCCTGCCCATAGTTACCTCTTCCCTGTGTCCTTCCCTCCCATGCACTCCTGCCCTCCCTCAAGCTGTCTCCCTGTGCAAACACAGCCTTTCTAGTCTCCCATGATTGTTCTCTCCAAGGAGTGTACCTACCTAAATGTAAATGTTCATCTCATATGCCTGTCTTTTGTTTGGCTGGAAGCCACAGGAGTGGGTTCAATTCTAGACCTGAAGGGCAGCTAGAGGCCATAATTTCAGGGGTTCCACCAGGCCCTATCAGACCACCAAACCCAGTCTTTTTTTCTTTCCTCCAAATGATTTTTGTTCCACATTGTTTTCCCTCTCTATTCAGAATCTCCTACATACATGCCCCTTCGAGTGGTTGACAGTGGTAGCCGGGCACCAGCTAGTTCTTCTGGTCTCATAGTTGTATAGGTCTCATAGTTGATCCTTGGAGGATCGCATGGTGTACTAGTCTCTTGGACTAACTGTTTCCATGCATCTTCATTCTTTTTTGCTCTGGACAAGGAGAGACCTTCATAGCATCTAGATGCCTGCTTGCAAGCTTTTAAGATCCCGGTCACTACTCGCCAAAGTACGATGTGGAACAGTGTTTTGTGTAGTATGTTATGCCAATTGAGCTTGACGTCCCCTGAGACCAGAGTTCTGAGGCCTAGGCTGTGATCTTTAGGGGAGCACATCGCTGGGTCTTTCTTTATCTGGAAGAACCACAGTTGGGTTTGAACCACCAACCTCTAGATTAGAAGCTGAATAGTACTTAACCACTGCACCACCAGAAACAAAGACAGAGGGGGATGGTGTCTCTTGCCCAAGGCCAAACTGCGAGTAAGCGGTGGAGAATATTTGAACTGGGGGCTTCACGCCCCAGGCTGGCTTCTGTTCCTTTGATCGGCGGTTCTTGGACAGGAATGCTTTGCCCCCCAGGCAAGATGACAGTGTCTGGAGTTACCAGGGTGAGTGAGGACATGCTGCCAGCCTCCAGGGGATGGAGGCCAGGGAGCCCGTTGAAGATTCTGCAATGTCCAGGGCAGCCGCCACTCCCCACATCAGGGAATGTTCCAGCGCCACATGGCAGCGGTGCTGGCAGACACTGCCCTACACGACGCCGGCCCTTGGTGATGACCTGCAACCTCAGGCAGCACACTGGACGCAGGGCCAGGCTGCGTGCCAGGAGCAGGGTGGGCCGACTCAGGCAGGAGTGGATTGCAGTGGGTGCTGCTAAGCTACAGCAGGTGCGTGTGGCAGGGTCTGGGAGGGCAGCAGGCAGGTTTGAAGAGTGACTCGGGAAATAAGGACCATGTGGAAACCCCAGCAGGGGATCTGCCACCAGTGCCTGGCTCCATGCTGTGTCCTCCTGACCTGACTGTTTTAATTAACACAAGGCGACCCCTCGGAGACCCCTTCTCTCTGTCCAGGGGTGCTGTGGGTCAGACTGGACTCCAGGGCAGTGGATGTGGTTTGGGCTTTGCTTCCGTGAAGACTGATAGCCTTGGAGACCCTGTGGGCAGTTCCACTCTGTCCTCTAGGGGCGCTGTGGGTCAGAATCGACTCCATGGCAGTGGGTGTGGTTTGGGCTTTGCTTCTGTGAAGACTGACAGCCTTGGAGACCCTGTGGGCAGTTCCACTCTGTCCTCTAGGGGCGCTGTGAGTCAGAATCGACTCTGGGCAGTGGGTTTTGGTGTTTGGTTCCCCTCTGTACTTCTGCATCCACGCCCATTGCTCCCACACCTCTGCCTCCCGAGTGAAAAGTCCTTCTGGGCGGTATTTTGCTGATGGGTCCCTGAGCTCTGAGGGAGGCCTGGCCGTGTTGCAGAGGTTGGGGACAGCCTTTATGTTGGGTCAGAGGGCCTGTGTGCTGACGTCTTGCTCCAACACCTTGCGTTGGTGCCACCACTTCACCATTACAAGAGGGGTCTCCAGGAGAAGAGAGTGAGGATAAAGAGAGTAGCTTCCTTATTTTTCAGAATGGCTTACAACACTTGAACAATTTTGAGCTCCAAATCTGTAGAGGAATGTAGAAGGTATTTTTCCTTCTTTGTCCTTTTGTTGTTGTTACTTGTGTCGAGTCAGCCCCGACTCATGGTGACCCCAAGCGCGACAGGACCGAGCGCTGCCTGCCCTGCACCAGCCCCCTGCCCGGTGCTGATGTGGCCGCTGAGATCCGCAGGCTCTGCGCTGGCCGGGCTTCAGGAGTCAGTCGCCGGGCCCGTCTTCCTCGTGCCGAGTCTGGAAGCCGCACTGAGACCTGTGCAGTGTCACGACAGCACACGGCCCCCCGACATGTGCATGAGGTGCGTCGGCTGGGACTGAGCCCGGTGTCCCACACAGAGGGCGAGAATCTGCCCCTGAGCCACACTGCCTCGTTTTGCCCTGTTTGGTCAAGTCAGTGGGATCACTTTCATTTGTTTAGAATCCAGGGGGAATGCACATGGCCCAGGGCAGTGGCCCGGCCCAGCCTGTGACTCCTGCTCAGCAGTCTCCGGCACGTGGCGCCTGCCAGCGTCCTGGTGGGTGGGGCCCTCCTGAAGGCCGGCGTGGAATCTGGCGGACGGAGCCCAGGGAGGATACTTCACTACGATGGCCCCTGGTGCCCAGGAGACCAGGTGAGCAGGAGCAGGGAGACTGGGACGTGGAAGATGGGCCTGAGGGGGCACATCACTGACTCTGACCCTGAAAAGCAGCCGCCGTCCACATCGGTGCTGTTTCACCCTCTGCACCAGGGCCGTTTCACTGAGAGCCAGAGCATGGTGGGCACTGTCCACGTCAGGGCCGTTCGCTGAGAGTCAGAGCGTACAGCCACCGTCCACATCGGGGCCGTTTCACTGAGAGCCAGAGCGTGG
>NW_006922138.1:1280176-1283427 GCF_000298275.1 Orycteropus afer afer
TCTGGCCTGATGAACCCTTCCAGTGTTGTCAGTTCTTCTAGCAAAGGCCTGAGGTTTTATGTTATGTCTGAATGAATGGATTTCTGACAAGGGTGAGTGGTTTCACCTTGGCTGCTACCTGCCCACTGCTGATGGGAGTGTCTTCTGAAAGGGAATGGCATTCAAGATGCAAAGGGGACATCAGGTGCCCGGGCGGGAGGCAGCACCTCTAACTGCCAGGCTTCTGAAGGTGCTGAAGTTACAGGAGGCCCAGTGCCCGTAGCCAGCCAGGCGGACCTGCCTCAGACTCCTGCCTCCTGCTGCCCGGTCAGCCAGCCCGCAGAGTTCATCAGACCTCCCTGCCCGGCTGGCAGACCGTGCTGAAGTGAGTGACTTCGCCGAATCGCCACCCCCAGAGGCTGAGGCTTGGCTTCATGAAGAAGAGGCTTTGTTTGTCCTACTCGAGCAGGGCACCGAATGTTGGCCATGTGCCAACATACGTTTTCCTGAGAAACAGAACCTCACTGTGCGAACACCTTTTCTTCTTTCCCTGGAGATGAGAGTAGATGAAGGCCTCGTACTGCTTTGCAATGGTGCAGAAGTGGCTCGCCCTTCTTGGCACCGTCCTTCAGAACGCTGACGAAGCCTGTGCTTGCCCCAGGCGGGCCCTCGCGGTGCCAGGACGCAGGGAGAGAAGGCCCGCCCAGCGAGCCTGTCAGTGTGGATCGTGAACCCCATCCCCGTCTGCGTGCTGCTGCGCCAGAGTGATCTCCAAGGGGAGTGTTTTGGACTAACAGGGAGGAGTCCTCACTTACAAAATGAAGAGTATTTTCAAACTTAGTAATTCAGTTAACAACAAAGATGACAGTTGTTGGCTTGGCTTTTTCTTTCTGTATTAATCGACCTTAGTGTCCCCCGAGACCATGGATGATGGTCAGTTCACTCTTGGGAGCCCCTGTGGTTTGCACCCATGTTTGTCTCAGCATTCCACCTACCTTACTTAGCCTTGAATCATGGAAGCTCTTTTTATGTCCACAGGACTGTGTTTAAGGGAATTGGTAAATCATCCACCTTTTGTACCACCAGGGGTGTGTGTATGTCTGAGTATGTGTAAGTGTCTGTGCATTCGTATGGTGTGTATATGTGTATGTGTGTGAGTGGCTGAGTGCATGTATACACATGATTGTGTGAGTGGAAAAGTGTATATGAATATGTATGGCTGAGTGTGTGTGAGTGGCTCAGTGTGAGCATGCACACATGTACTGAGTGTGTGTGTGCATGGATGTGAGTGTGTGTGAGCTGCTGAGTGATGTGGACACATGTACTGAGGGTATATGAATGACTGCATTCATGTGACTGAGTGGCTGAGTGATGTGTGCAAGTGTCTGAGTGTGTGAGAGTGCTGAGTGAGAGTATGCACACATGTACTGCTAGTATGTGAGTAGCTGAGTGTGTGGGTGCATGTGACTGAGTGGCTCAGTGATGTGTGCATGTGTCTGAGTGTGTTTGGCTGAGTGTGAGCATGCACACATGTACTGGCTGTGACTGGCTGAGTATGTGTGTGCATGTATGTGATTGTGTGTGACTCACTGTGTGTGTGAATATATGTGATTGTGAGTAGCTGAGTGTGTGTGCATGCATGTGACTGTGAGTGGCTGAGTGATGTGTGCACGTGTCTGAATGTGTGTGTGTGACTGTGAACATGAGCACATGTACTGCTAGTGTCAGTGGCTGAGTGTATGTGCATCTGTATCTGAGTATGTGTAAGTGGTTGAGTGTGCATGTGTGTACATGCATCTGTGTATGTGTGGTGTATTTGTGTATGCATGTGTATAGGAGTGTATGTGAGTGCGTACACAAATATCAGTGACAGGATGCATGTGTGTGCACACATCAGAATGTGTGTACGTGACTGCATGTGTACACATGTGTGTGAGTGCACATGCATGTATCTGTGTGAGTAGCTGAATATGTGCATATATCTGAATGTATGTGAGTGGCTGAGTGTGTGTAGCTGGGTGTGCATGTACATGTGTGTGCTGTCATGTCTCTGTGTGCATGTTAATGCACATGAGTCTCAGTGTGAGCATGTGAATCTGTGTGAGTGGCTGACTGTGCCCATGTGTCTATGTGTGTGTACTTCTGAGTATGTATGAGTTTGTATGTGTGAGTGTGTATGAGGGGCTGAGTGTGTATCTGAATATGAATGGCTGACTGTGCATGTGTGTATGCATGTGGTATATGTCAGAGTGTGTCAATTGCTGTATGTGCATGCATGTGTCTGTTTAACTGTGCACATGTCTGACTATATGTGTGTGTGGCTGCGCATGTGTGTGCACATGTGTCTGAGTGGCTAAGTGTGTATGTGTGCACCTTTCTGAGTGTAAATGAGTGAGTTGTGTAAGTGTCTTAACTGTGTGTGAGTGGTGCATATATATGCAGGTATTCATGTATCCGAGCATGTGTGAGTAGTTAAGTGTGTACATGTGTGTGTATCTGACTGGCTGAGTGTGGGTTTGTATCTGAGTGTATGTTTGTGTTTACACATGTGTCTGAGTGGTTGTGGGTGACTGAGTACATATGCATGTGCATAGTTGAGTGTGAGTAGCTGAGTGTGTGCATGTGCAAGTTAATCTGAGTGTGGCTGAGTGTGTATGCATGTCTGAGTGTGTGTGAGTGGTTCATAGGTGTGCAGATGTGTATGTGTCTGAATGTGTGAGAGAGCTGAGTGTGCATGTATTTATCTGAGTGTGACTGGCTGAGTGTGCATGTGTATCTGTGTGTGAGTGTGTATGTTTGCACATGTTCCTGAGTGGTTATGGGTGACTGTTTATGCATATGCCTATCTGTGTGAGTCCCTGAATGTGTGCATGTGCAAGTATATCCGAGCATGAGTGGCTGAGTGGGTGTGTGCACACGTGCCTGCAAGTGTGTGCATGTGTGTGCGTGTGCCTTTCCAAATGAATGTGAGTGGCTGAGTAGGTGTGTGCACACATGTCTGTGATTGTGCGTGTGTGCGCATGTGAATGAGCATGAGTTGCTGAGTGGGTGTGTGTGTCTCTGTGTGTGTGTGTATGAATGGCCGTGGGTGTGTGCACGTGTCTGAATGAGCATGAGTGGCTGAGTGGGTGTGCGCACACATGTCTGTGCATGTGTGTGTGTGCGTGTCTAAATGACCGTGGTGGCTGTGTCCACATGTGTGTGTGAGTGTGTATGTATGAGTGGGCATGTGTGTGCATGCATTTGAATGTGCGTGTGTGTGTCTGTGTGTG
>NW_006922138.1:1283527-1291932 GCF_000298275.1 Orycteropus afer afer
GTGTGTGTGTGCATGTGGCTGGATGAACGTGAGTGTACATGTCTGTGAGTGTGTGTGTGAGTGTGAGTACATGCCTGAATGAGCATGAGTGGCTGGGTGTGTGCCTGTGTGTGCACGTGTGTGTCGTGGCTGAGTGGATGTGTGCGCATGGGTCTGTGAGTGTGTGTATGTGTGTGCGTGTGTCCGAGCATGAGCCTCTGAGTGGGTGTCTGTGTGTGTTTCGGTGTGTGTGCGCATGTCTGAATGAGCACGAGTGGCTGAGTGTGTTCGGATGTGTCTGTGTGTGTTTGCATGTGTCTGAATGAGCATGAGCAGCTGAGTGGGTGTGTGCACGTGTGTCTGTGTGTGCACATGTCTGAGCACGAGTGGTTGAGTGGGTGTGTGCCCACGTGTCTGTGAGTGTGTACATGTCTGAATGAGCGTGAGCGGCTGGGTGTGTGCATGTGTGTGTGCGTGTGCACATGTCTGTCTGAATGAGCGTGAGCGGCTGGGTGTACTAGGAGTGGAATTTCTGGAATGAAGGGGAGGAGGACATTCTAGACTCTAGGCTGGAGCAGCATCTTCTTGGAAGAAAAAAATCAGAGTTTAAATTCCTTCCTGTTAAGGGTTGCTAGGCAACAGCTCACTCGGCTTCTCTGGTAGTCAGCATTTGGAATCTCCTGTTCTCAGCAGCCGCTCATATCCTCGCCCAAGTCTTTAAGAAGGGACGAGTCACACCTGCAAGTCAAACGCAGGTGCTTTCCCGAGGACACTCCCAAGCAAAGTCAGGTTTGTGGCAGCCAGGTGGTTTAGTCAGCCCCACAGTACTCTTCGCGGTGCTTGGTTCCTGCGCCTCTTCCTCCAGCTGTAACTCTCCTGTTTGTAGGACAGCTTAGCGCTTCCCAAGCGCCGGGGGTCTTCTTTGTCCTGTCAAGCGCACTGTGGGCTCTTTTGGGGCTGGGGCTCTTGCCATCTGCTGGAAGTCCTGCTGCCAGCCTCAGCCCATGGCAGACCTGTGCGAAGTGGGTGGGGCTTAGGTGTTGTTAAGTTGGCTGTGACTCATGGTGACCCCACGTGCAACATAAGGAAATGCTGCCCTGTCCACGGCATCCTCACAGTCGTGGCAGTTTGAGCCCCTTGTTGCAGCCAGTGTGTCAACCCATTTCATTGAGGGTGGGGTGGAGGGTGAACAATTGCAGCAGGAAGGCTGTGAGAAGGCCTGGGGCGGGCGGTGCAGAAGTCGTGGAGTGGACATAAGAAGAGATGTCCCTTCTGCCCAAGCACTCTACCTAATGCTTTTAAACAGTGCATTGATCAGTCTGTTGTTGACTGCCAGGGAGTCAATTCTGACCCACAGCGCCCCTAGAGCACAGAGTGGAACTGCCCACAGGGTCTCCCAGGCTGTCAGTCTTCACAGAAGCAAAGCCCAAACCACACCCACTGCCTGGAGTCCATTCTGACCCACAGCGCCCCTAGAGGACAGAGTGGAACTGCCCCATAGCATTTGCTAGGCTGCCCAGGTTATCTGTGGGGTCCAGTGCCACATGCACATGTGACCCCTAGTTTAGGATGATTAAGGATTTCTAAATGGCAGCTGCAGAGTGTTCAGTCCTCTGGGTGCGTGCAGTGGGACTGGGGTGAAGGGGAGGCGGCCACCACGCTGCAGGCTGTGGGCGTGAGTGCTGGAGCAGCTTGTGGAAAGCTCGGGAGCGCCTAAGCTCCCTGTTCTGAGACCTACTTCAGGGCCTGGATGGTCGATGCCGCAGGAGGGGCTGTGCAGCCAGCCAGCTCAGGGGTGAGAAGGACACACACGGAGGACTGCAAAGCAGATGGGGTGGGGAGAAGTGGTCGGTCGGGGGAGAGAGGGATGGAGAGAGACAGAGACAGAGAGGGGGAGACAGGAGAGGAGAGGGAGAGGGAGAGACAGGGAGGGAGACGGAGAGGGAGATGGACGAGGAGCTAGAGGGACGGAGAGAGAGGGGAGAGAGCCTTCCCTAGAGCCGGTGCCCTGAATTCCGAGTAGCCTCCTCAATAGTGAGAAAATGCATTTCTCTTCATCAAGTCACCGCTCGTGTTTCTGTCACTGTTTGGGCCCTGGGGCTCTCAGGGCAGCGCAATGGGGCTGCCTCAGGCCACCGCTTCTGTGCCTTTTTTGTTAGGATCCCTGCCTGTGCTACCCTGGGACAGAATCTAGAAACCATGATTGCATGCATTGCTCTCATTTTTCAGTGTAAAATGGGAGGCAAATCCAGTCTCCACTACTCATTGTGATCAGAAGCAGAAGTCAAAATGCTATCAGCTTTGGGCAGAATTACCACATCACTGATTTTAAAAGAATATTTATTAATCTTAGCTTCGAATTTACTGAAAGATAAAAAGGCCAAGACAAGCTTACTGCAAAACAATTAATTTAACATAATTTGTACTAATATACAAGGAGTGGTGGTAGTGTAGTGCTAAGGCATCTGACTGCTAACCAAAGGCTTGGTGGTTCAAACCCACCAGCCGCTCCACGAAAGGAATACTGGGACACCTACTTCCATAAAGATTTACTGCCTTGGAAACCCAAAGGGGGTCACTGTGACTCTGAATCGACTCGATGGCAGGGAGTTGGGTTTTTTTTTTTTTGTTTGATTCTGATATACAAAGTGGTGCCCCTGAGGGGGATAAATGATCAAGTACTGGACTACAGTCCAAAGGTTGACCCAGGGTCCTGGCCATCTGCTTCCCAAAGGGCACAGCCTGAAAACCCTAGGGAGCAGCTGTCCTCTGAATCAACAGAATCAACAGAGAGACAGAGACAGAGATAGACAGAGGGAGAGAGAGACAGAGACAGACAGAGAGACAGAGAAATTGAGAGACAGAAAGACAGAGGCAGAGAGAGATGGAGAGACAGAGAGACGGAGAAGGAGAGACTCAGACAGAGATGGCCACTCCTAGCAACTTCATGCTAATCAATTACACAATTTAGATGAAATGGACAAATCCATTGAAGAACAACAAATCTCACTCAAGAAGAAGTAGATAGCCCAAGTAGCCCTATGTGTAGAAAGTAGTTTGCATTTCTGTTCAAATACCTCCACACAAAGAAAATTGTAGGTCTAGATGGTTTCCCTGGAGAATCCTACCAAAACTAAAGGAAGAAATACCCTAATTTCCACAAAATAGAGAAGGAACATTTCCTCCTCATTTAAGAAGGCCATCACTACTCTGATACTAAAATCAGACGAAAACATCACAAGGAAAGAAGGCTGACGTCCAGTGTCTCTTGAAAACATGGACATGGATATTAGCACGATGTATGAATTGAATACATTAAAAAGATACATGTCGTAAGCAGTGGACCTTACCTCAAGAACACAAACTTGATTTAACTTTCAAAATCAACGTGTGCAACCCACCACACAAACGGGTTATTTCAGTAATGTGTGATGTATGATCATTTCACCAGATGCTCAGACATTTCATAGTCACATCTCTCAGCAGGTGAGGAAAAAGAGAGATCAGTTTCACACTGATAAAAGGTAATTAAAAAAATAGATTTCATCACACTAAATGGTGAAAGACTGAGTCAGCCCAAGACCAAGACCAGAATAAGGAAGTTCACTCCCACCTCTTATTTTCAACATAGTGCAGAAAACAGGAGAACCCAAGAAGCCGGTATGATGAAAAGGAAGGAAGTTACCTCCACTGTTTATCATGGAGGCCATGGGCCAATGTGCCCATTGAGCACATCCAGTGTGGCCTTGTGCATTGAGATGTGCTCCAAGTGTAAAACATACAGTGCATTTTGAAGACAAAGTGTGAAGAAAATCATGTAAGCTGTTTCTTTAATAAAAATATGACACGTTACCTGGTAAAAGAAAAATATCTCGGAGAAACAGGTTAAATAAAACATTAGTGGAATTAATTTTACCTACATTTTAATGTGGTCAGGGAACGTAGTGCCTAAGGCATTTGACTGCTAACCAGAAGGCTGATAGTTCAAACCTACTAGCCACTCCTCAGAAGGAAGGTTGGGCAATCTACTTCTGTAGTGATACTGCCTTGGAAACCCAAGGAGGGTGTGGTAGTTAAATTTGTGTGTCAACTTGGCTGGGCCTGCTTGAGTGGCTGGGCAGCTGGTGGTAGTTATTCCCCATGATGAGACTGACAATCAACTCCATGGTGGGATCTGCCACAAACAGCTGTGTAGCTGCCTTAGGGATGTGGCCTGCTTCCCATATATAAGGAGAAGCCTTGGGGATAGTCTCTAACTTATGGCATGATTGGACCCTGCATGTAGCCGTGTCGTTGTTCAGCCGCCTGCCATACTCTGCCGACCTCGGGACTTACAGTGGACTTAAATTAACGGCCTGCTGTGTGGTTTGGTAACATTGGGACTGTGCCATTTTATTTGTCAGCCTTGGGCTTCTTAGCCTCAGCAGCTAGTAGCTGCCTGAGTGAAGAGATGCTTCTAGCTTCAGTGGGCTTGGAGCGAGAGGCAGAGCTAAAGCCCAAGGTTGAGGGGCTTTCACCTAGCCCCTAGAGCCTGGCACTTTGAATTTGGACTTAAAGCCTCCAAACTATAGGAGAATAAACTCCTGTTTGTTCAAGCTGTCCCATTTGTGGTATATTCCTGTCACAGCAGCACTAGGGAACCAGAACAGTGACTTAGGTTTTGGGTTTTGAAGTGGCTGCTAGAAAATTTGAAATCACTCACGTGGCTGCGTTGTATTTCTATGGACAGGACTGATCTATGTTGAAAATCCCAAGGACCCTAGAAAGAGCTATTCCAGCCACTACTAAATTCATGCAGTGAGGTTACAGACTGCAAGGCTGAGTTAATCAGATTCCTATGTATTAAAATAATATTCTTATAAATTGAAAAATATGTAGAGTGTATTTAACATAATAATTAAATATAGCACTTAATTTTTCTTATCGCCGTAAAATATTCATCCGGCATCAGCCAGCCCAACAATTGCCATTCAATTTCTGTAGGAAACTTTGTCAGCTGCCGTCCAGCCGGTCCCGACGTGCAGTGACCCCCGTGGCGGAGTAGGCACCCCGGAGGCTGTTCTACACTGTGATCTTGAGGGAGCAGCTCTCCAGGTGTTCTTCCTGAGGCGCCACTGGGGGTTTGAACCACCGGTCTTTTGGTTACCAGCTGACTGTTTCACCATCGCACTGCCAGTGCTTCTTGTACATAAAACATTCCGGTAAATTTGACTAAATATGTGCAAGTTTTGTTTACTGAGAAGAATGGTACATTCCTGACAGAAATGGAAGAGCTGAGTGAGTGCAGAGGGGTGTTAAAAGATCACACATAGGTCACAACTCAGTGTTGTTTCCACGTCAGTCAGATCTCAGCAGGCTTTTGCCTTTTGCAGAAACTGAGCTGATTCTGAGAAAGTGAGCTGGAAACAGCACACCTAGACCAGCAGGACTGAGGAGTGGGCCAGGGGGTTCTCCCACTACCGGACTTCAAGATGGGGTGTAAAGCTACAGGGATCAAGATAGTGGAGTGTTGGCATAAGGTGGGCATTTAGGCTGATGGAATACAATAGCCTGTCCGGAAATAGCTGCACACATGCATGGCCGATTTCTTTTTAACAAAGCACCAAGCCAGTCCAATGAGGAAAACATAAGCTTTTCGACTATTGCTGCTGAAAAGTGGACGGTCGTGTGCAAAAATTAAACGTCCCCCCTGGTCTCAGGCAGAGTGGGAAAGGGCTCTCAGAAGGGACCCTCGACTTCAGTGTGAGGTCTGAATACTAATGGTCCACAAAAACCCGGGGAAGGATCTTAGTGACTGTGGGTTAGGGAACCAGTTCGTAAACAGGACACAGAGTCACATGCGTGCGAGAGAAGAAAAACCCTGATAGATAGGATTTTGTCAAAATTAAAAGCTTTTTATAAAATGTGTTTTTTATTGTGATTTGGGTGAAAGTTTGCAGAGCCGATTGGTCTTCTGTTCAACGATCCGTGCACGTTCAACTCTGTGGTGTTGCCTGCACTCCCCACACTGTAGCAGCCTTCTTCCCGCTTCTCTGCACCCGGCCCTTCCCTCTGTCCTTCCCTTCGCTCCTGCCTTCCTAGCTCTTCCTTCTCACTCCCTCCCCCTTCCTAGCTCTGTGCCGGGCCAGCGCTGTCCTCCGGATCTCATGTGCTCGCTTGTTCTCGCAAGTGCACGCCCTCCTGGTGTTACTGGTCACCTGACAGGTTTTTTCTGTTGTTTGGCTGCCCCCTGAGTCACGGTGGTAAAGTTCAGGTCCCAGCTTGAAGGGCGGCAAAGGGCCGTAATCTCGGGGTTCCACCAGTCTCTGTCAGAGCAGTAAGCCTGGTCTTTTGCATGCTTTTGAGTTTTGTTCTGCATTTCCCCCCACTCTATCCAGGACCTCCTGTTACGATCCGTGTCAGAGTGGTCAGCAGTGGTAGCCGGGCACCACCTAGTTCTTCTGGTCTCAGGGTCACGGAGCTGGGGGTTCACGTGCCCCGTTAGCCTTTCCGACTAATTGTTTCTTAGTGTCTTTGATTCTTTCCTCCGGATGGGGAGAGACCAATAGTTATGGCTAAAAAATTAGAAAGCTTTGCTATTCAAAGACACTGGTATGTAAAAGAAAAATGCAAAATAGTGCTATGGAGAAGCTTACAGAAGGCTTCTACTTAAAGTCTATGACGGACTGTGACATCTCAGCCATCAGACGACAGTGCAGCAGCATTTGAAGAAATGCTTCAGCAAAGAAGCCAGAGGGCTGGCAGGCACACACGTGAGAAGACGCTCGACGTTGTTGGCCGTTCCTGTGGCCGCGCCGACTCCGACTGCTGGCAACCCCCGGTGTGTCACCGCAGAGCTGGGCTCCACGGGTCCCCAGTGCAGGCGTTTGAGAAGGAGCTCGCTAGGCCTGGCCCCCTCGGCCCCTCCCGTGGACTGGAGCCCGCACTCTTTCAGTTAGCAGCTGAGTGTCACTGTTTGCTCTGCCGTGGGACTCCATATTAGCCGTTTGGGTTATTGTGGTTGAAAAGTCCAGTGAGAAACCGCCACACACTCAGCAGAGATGCTGAGGTAAAAGCTGATTGTCCGATATCTTGGCAGGAATATCGAGGGAGGGGTGCAAGGAACACGAGGAAGCTTTGGGGGTTTGTTTATTTTCTTGATGGTGGTGATGTTTACAAGTGTCAGAACTCGTCCGACTTTACGTTCCACACAGGCCAGGTTGATTGGTTGTCACACTCAACAAGAGTGTGACAGTGTGTGCCGAGTGGAGTCCTCTCCTACACTCCATCCCACATATTACCAATACCGTGTCCTCCAAGGGGGTGTTACCGTTCCAACATGAGAAGAGACTGAGCTTGGACAAGACACTTGTGGGTGGCTGTAAATGTGCGACACACCTGGGGCTGGACCTACTGTTCCTTCCTTCTGTCCCAGACATGCCAGCTCATCAACCTTGACTCCTCCTTCCCCTGCGGTAATGGGTGAGGGTACCGTGACAGAGACGTTCTAGGGCATTGGAGATAGTTCCGTTTCTGTCAGGGCCAATGGGGACATGAGTCCTTGAGCAAGAGGACCTGTAAATTTCCTGAAACATCAGCAAATCAATTCCTGAGCCACTTGAAATTGAATCTCAGTTCAGCTCATCGTTTCAAAGAATGTTTTCTTTGTCGAAAATGGCAAGCACACACACACAGTGGCTGGGTCAGTTAGCTGTATCTCTTGTAATGCCCTGGATATATAAAATACACTTTAACCCTAGCTTTTTACGTCCATGGAGATAGGACTAAACTGAGCATTCTGAGAAATGTGTAAATGGACAATGTGCTGCTCCAGAAACTGTGACCCAAGCGGAGCATTTGTGTTTCTGTGGACAATGTGGGCTTCCCATGCCAGGTGGATGAGTGTGGGGTAAGTAAAAAGTGAGATGCCTAAGACAATCAAGTCAGGCGTATTGGCCCAGATGTGGCGGAATTGTCCTAGGAGATGAAGGGGGAGCCTGTCAGACACCTGACTTACACAGTGGGGGCAGATGACAGCTTCCCCGTGTCAGCTCCTGATTGTGGTGACCCCCCACATGACGGAACAGCATGCTGCCTGCTCTCCTACTGCCTTTGGGTCATCAGTCTGCTTGAGTCCATGTGGCGGCAGCTGCGTGCGTTGGGTGCCTTCGAGCCTAGAGGGCTCATCTTCCAGCCGGTGTCGGACAGCGGTCTGTTGTGAGCTGGAGGGTTGGCGGCTGCTTTTCTAGATCTCCAGGCCTGTGTTCCTAATGTGTCTTTGTCTGGAAGCTCCGTGGAACCTGTCCACCCTGAGTGACTCTGCTGACGTGAGGTACTGATGCCACGGCTTTCAGCATCACGGCGACACGCAAGCTGCTGCCTGAGGACAGACGGACAGAGGGGGAAACAAATGAGGAAAGGGAAAAGTGGCTTTCCTGTGGAAATCG
>NW_006922138.1:1293672-1294468 GCF_000298275.1 Orycteropus afer afer
GCAGTGTCCCCTTGTTCTGTTCAGATAACAGCATGAGCACAGTCAAGTTGTCTGGAATTCCCGTTCTTCACCACGTTATCCATTTTATGATCCACATAGTCAAATGCCTTTGCATACTCAGTCAAACACAAGGAAACATCTTTCTCATAGTCTTCATGTTCTGGTTACCTAGAGCCACTCTGACAGGAATATACCACAAATGTGGATGGCCTCAATAAACAGGAGTCTATTCTCTTACAGTTCATCATGGGGAATAACTACCACCAGCTGCCCAGCTGCTCAACCAGGCCCAGCCAAGATGACACACAAATTTAACTGCCACACTTTGCTCTCAGCCAAGATGCATCTGACATAGCTATGATATCCCTCAATCCAAGTCCTCTTCTGAATCCTGCTTGAATTTCTGGCAGTTCCCTGTTTTATGCTGATGCAACTATTTTTGAATTGTCTTCAAAACTTTATTTGCATGTGTTATTACTGATATTTTTGATAATTTATGCATTGCATTGGATCACTGTTCTTTGGAATGGGCACAAATTTTGGCCATTTCTATTGGCCAGGTATCTGTCTTCCGAATCTCTTGGTGAAGATGACTGGGTGCTCCCAGCATCGTGTCCGTTTGTTGAAATGGCTCGGTTGGTGTTCTGCCAACCCCTCAAGTCTTGTTTTTCTCCAGTTCCTTCAGTGCAGCTTGAGCTGCTTCTTTAATACCGTTGGGTCTTGATCGTATGCTGCCTCCTGAAGAGGTTGAATGTCGACCAGTTCTTTTTGGTGCAGTGACTCTGTGTTCTTTCCT
>NW_006922138.1:1295193-1296284 GCF_000298275.1 Orycteropus afer afer
ACTGGCCCCTGTCCTGGGACACCCCCGATCGGATGCTGAGCACCTCATTGTGACCCACGGGGTGTCACTGGCCCCTGTCCTGGGACATCCCGTGATAGGACACTGAGTGACCCATTGTGACCCATGGGGTGTTACTGGCCCCTGTCCTGGGACACCCCCTGATAGGATGCTGAGCACCTCATTGTGACCCACAGGGTGTCACTGGCCCCTGTCCTGGGACACCCCATGATCGCATGCTGGGTGACCCATTGTGACCCACAGGGTGTCACTGGCTGATTTTCAGAAGGGGGTCACCAGGCCTTTTTCTGAGTCACCCTAGAGGCTCCGCTGATACCTGTTCAGCGTCATAGCGACACACAGGCCCCCACTGACAGACGGAGGTGATGCTGACCGTTGGGTGGATGGCTGACTAACAAACAGCGGGCGCTTCTGAGGAGGCTGTGGGCCACCCCCACAGAACGCCAGTGTAGGACAGAAAGGGCACGGTGCCATCCCACTTTGCTGGCTACACTTGAGGTGTGCTGGCCAGGAATCGAACCCGGGTGTCTTGAGAATTCACGCCTGAACCAGTGCTGTCCTCACAAGTTGTGTGGGATGTTCCAGGTGCCAGGAATCATGAGCCTAAGTGACAGCAGGGTTTTATGACTGGGACCTACACTTAATGTGAATGAAAACCAGTCAGAATGTCCAAATAACAGGATCGTTTAAATGTCATTATATCTACTCAGAGCAAACTGTTAGCAAAATGAAATAGTGGCTACAGTTCTTCAAGCCTATAAACCTTGTCATTATTGAATGTTACCTGAGTTTTTTCACAATAATTTATTTAAACTATCCAAGTAAACAAAACGCTGTTCACACAAAAATCATGACTAAACCAAAACACCAAACCCACTGCCATGGAGTCAGTCCTGACACACAGCGCCCCTACAGGATGGACTGCCCCACTGGGTCTCCAAGGTTGTCAATCTTCACAGAAGTAAAGCGCAAACCACACCCCCTACTGTGCAGTGGATTCCAACCCACAGCGCCCCTAGAGAACATAGTAGAACTGCCCCACAGGGTCTCCAAGGCTGTCAATCTTCACAGAA
>NW_006922138.1:1297689-1299313 GCF_000298275.1 Orycteropus afer afer
TGTCTCCACCCTTGGTGGTTAAAAAGTGCTGGTCATTCAGCCAGGATTTTCTGGGCATCTGTCCTGTGGGGAGGTCTGTGTGGGTCCAGAATCTCTGTAGCTTTACAGGCGTGACTTGACTGTGGAAAACGAATTCTCTTTCATCCACAATGCCAGTTGACAGTGCTCCTGTCTGCAACCCAATGCTATCTTGCTGGTGAGAGGTCACCTGTGATACCTGTTCAGCTGGGCGTGTTGGGGGGTAAGATAAGAACAAATCGAGGTGTGATCTCGCCTTGGGCATCTGATCTCAGCTGCAGGGTCTGAAGAGTCCCTGTGTGCCACCAGCCCTTGCAGGATACATTGGACAGCAGTTGCGGGTATGTCACTGGACTTTCTGTGGTATCCATCTGAACCTCACTCCTGCATTTCCATTGAAACGGTTTGGGTCTCCTATGCGAAGCATTGCCGTCAGTCGATGCCAGCTCATGGCAACCTCGGGGTCAGAGTGGAACTGTGCTCCACAAGGCTTTCAGAAGGGGTCACCAGGCCATTCTTGAGGGACTCTGTGTGGACTTGCTGGGCAGGCAGAGCACATGGCTGCCCACAGGAAGCTTGCCTGTCGGAATCCACCCAGAGGTACCTCGGAGAATGGCCAGCAATGCACTTCCAAAACCAGCCATTGAAGACACCGGAGAATAGCTCTGCTGTGACACGTATGAAGTCACCATGAGCCAGAATTGACTCGAGGGCAGGTGGTCCGTGTGAGGGGGAACGGCTCGACTCTCACACACAGGGCTGCAGTGTGGCGGGGTCCACTCGAGGGCAGGTGGTCCGTGTGATGCAGTACAGCCCTCCTCTCACCACATGTTGGGGTGGACTTGAGGGCAGGTGGTTCATGTGCAGTATGTCTCAGGGCAGGTGATGGATGTTGTTAGAATAGAAGCTTTGTTTGCCCTCACGTGGCATGATTTCTTTTGGCATCTTCTCTTCTGGGTACCCCTTTCCATGACTTAGCAAATGTCCCAGTGTAGGACCCTGTCCTTTTGGTCCTATCATATGATCAGAATTTCCAGCTGGGGTGGCCAGCAGTAGCTGGAGTCTGTGGCCAGCAAGCAACAGCTCAGGTGTAAACCACTTCTGTCCTTGGAGAACTTCCCATTGCACGGAAACTTCTCTAACCAAGGGGCTTTACTTTTCCTCAAGAGTCCACACGGTTTCTGATTCGTTCCAGTTGAAGAACCATGGCCCCAGGAGCTATGCGAGAATGTCTGATGACCAATGGGACAGGCTTGGTTTTGAGCAACACTCTGTTTTGAATAGAGGACGCTGTGTGACCAACAGTGTGGCCTGTGCCCTGACACATGGTGACCAAACAGGTTGCAGGTTTGCTTGTCCTGCTGAGACATTTGTGTTCAAAGTAACTTAACTGCAGAGCTGCGAGCATTTATAAGGGCGAGACATCCACAGATTTTACTATCAGAAAACTGATTTTACTATCAGAAAATCGAGAAACCAGGGCCAGGCGAAGTATCAGGGCCTGCAGGATTGAGTTCCCAGCTGAGGCCCTGCAGTCGGGATGCCCCTAGTGCGCTGTGTAACGTGAGGGGTGCAGTGGAGTGGGAGGAATGAGCAGCAGACAGCA
>NW_006922138.1:1318837-1328831 GCF_000298275.1 Orycteropus afer afer
CCTCTCGTATCCCCCCCACCTGGGTCCCTGTGGCTGACTGTTCCTCTGTCTAGCTTCCTGTCTTAAGGGCAGCTATGGAAATGATAAATTAGGCCATGACTTTTGTCTTCGTGGAAAACACAAGACTGGCTCTGCCAGAAAGTGAAAGCCATACTTTAATGAAGGAATGGCCTCAGTTTGGGAAGGGGAGGCGTTCGCAGGCGTCCCTGCAAGAGGCTGCAGTGCTCTGAACTGAGTGGGGACCCGGGAGGGGTTAAGAAGGTGTAGGAAGCAAAGGTCGGGGCTCACAGGCTGGCGGGGACTGGGGGAGAATTACAGAAGCTACAGACCGAAACACTGTCAGTTCTGTTCCTCAGCCTGCTGCAGACCCAGGTGCCTTCTTTGGGGCCAGCTGCCAACCTGACCCCCAGCCCCCAGGTCACTCTCTCCCTGGGTTAGAAATCTGCCTTCTGCCTGCTGTGTTTTCCAGACAGTGAAACTGTGACAAGAAGGCTGAGTGGTTTCTTTAGGAAAGTAGACATGAAAATTGAAGTTAAATTCCAAATGGAGTTTCAGTTTAGGTCTCTAGTCCCCAGTTCAGGTGTCCACACCTCCGTTTTTAAGATTCATATCCACAGTATGGACAGAGTGAATTCCCCTTAGATAGCTGTATGCTTTCAGACACTCACTGTACTGTAAATGTTCCAATAAATGCACAGATTGGGGAAGACTGGACAGAAATAATTGTATGTACTGTAAAAAATGTGCCAAAGGCATTTGACTGCTAACCAGAAGGCTGGCGGTTCAAACTCACCAGCCACTCCTCAGAAGGAAGACTGGGCAATCTACTTCCATAGAGAGACCACCTCGGAAACCTAAGGGGGTCGCTACCAGTCAGAATTGACTCCACGTAAGTGAGTTTGGTTTCTGGGAAAAATATGTCAGGAGTGACAGCCCATAAACTCGGAGCATTGGGGAATGCAGACATATGTAAGTTACTGGAGTAAGACATTTGACTGAAAGTGTATTCATGCTGTGAGCCGTGGCCGGCGTTGGAAGCGTGCATCATGTCTGGAGTCTTCCTGGCTGCAGCCCCCGTGCAGATGTCAGCTGTTGAGGGAAGCACCGTCTCTACTGCTGTCATCTCTCACGTAACGTGTATTCTTCAGAACACGAACCCACGTCCCGGCTTCACTGCCGCTGACCTGGTTGCAGGAGGGATAGTCTAGCACTGATCGTGCCCACAGAGTCTGAATGAAGGATTCAGCTCACTCCCTGTGTACTGAGCTCTGATGGGGTCCAGCCTCTGATGGGACTTTCAGAGACGTGCCTCTTAAGTTTGGTGAGAACACTGTGCCACTGGGAAGTCTTCTGTTTGCATTGTCGTTGGTAAGGTAGACATGATGTTCAGAGTGGGGCCACGTGGGTGGCATCAGCCCCACCTGGGACCTGTCGCACACGGTACACAGCCTCAGCCTCCCCCCTGCCCTAGACCGTCAGTCTGAGCCTGTGGGCTGGCCTCTAGCAGTCCATGCTTAAGCAGAGCCCCGGGTGACTCCGGAGCCTGATGGCACAGAGGGTTGAACACTCGGCTGCTGACCAGAAGGTGGAGGTTCGAGTCCTCCCTCCTCTGACGTGCCTCAGAAGGAAGGCCTGGGGTTTGCTTCCGGAAAGTCAGCTGCTGAAAACCGTGTGGAGCGCAGTTTGCTTGACACATGAGGTCACCACGAGTCCGACTGGACGACTGGCTTTCCGGGTGATTGTGACGTTCCATTCCATTTGGGAACCACTGGTTTTGAATTCTCCACAGAATATTTCCAGCTGCGATTCCCTTTCCCGCTCTTCTCCATCGATGCCTCCTGGTGTTTGGGAATTGATTACTTCAAGTTTAGGAAGAAAACCTGGCTTTTCAACTGCCTTTGGTAGTGTAACCCATCACCCAGCATTTAGTCTAAAAATAACCGTGTGGGCTTAGCCAGGCAGTTCTCCTGCTGTGGCTGGGCCCCCTCTCACCGTGGTCAGCTGCTGGCCGGCTGGGGTGGCTGGCGTGAGAGGCTGCAGCAAGGGCGGCCTGTCTGTCTTCTCTGTGGTGTCCTGGCCCCAGGAGGACCCCAGAGCAGGCTCTCCCCCCGCCTCCACACTGTGCGGAGTCTCACGGTCAGCCCAGCACTAGACAGTGGAGACATGAACGTCACCTCTTGCTGGGAGGTGGACCGTAAGGGGCCAAGGATATGAGCAGGGGATAACAGGATATTCTTTGCCTATAATACCTGATCGTCACCACCCCTGAAGATCAGGGCCAAAACGGAAGATTTCCTGGCTAAAGTCTTCTCATTCTGCTTTCCATGGTCCGTTCACTCGGGAGCCGTGGACCGAAGGCGTCCCGACGCCTCTGAGGCTGAGAAGCACGGCGTGCAGGAGAGAGAGCTGCGGCGCCTTCAGAGGCCCCCGTGCTGCGGGGAGTGAGCGGCGTCAGCATGCTTGCAGGGAGCCAGTGTTGTTGGGCACTGTGCTGACTGGCTTGTGACTGGCTCCCGGCCGCCTCGGGCGTGCAGAGCAGGACTGCGCAGGGTTTCCAAGGCTGTGGGAGCCGATCACCAAGTTTCCTTCTGAGGCACCTCTGGGTGAGTGCAGACCACCAGCCTCTCAGCTAGTAATTGAGTGCTTGACTGCACCACCTGGGACTCCAGAGTTGACCCATAAAGCCATAGACAGCACCCCAGGAATTCTCAAGGTGTGTCTTGTATGACCGTAGAAACAAGTCAAGGTGTGGACTTCCTTTCCAGCTCTGTTTCCTCGTCACAGCCCTGTATGTCCTATAGGATTTCTAGAACGTCCTCTCACACCGTGTGACCTGCTCAAGGCCCTACTGGTTTACCTGAAGCACATTGTGGTCTTAGGGAGACTGAGGTGATACTAGCCAGTCACTGCACTGGATTCCTGTGGCTGCTGTAACATAACCCACACGCTGGGTGGTGTCAGTGACAGACACTTATTCTCCTACGGTTCTGGAGGCTGGTGTCTGACCTCGGGCCGTGGCCAGGCCCTGCTCTCCCTGAAGGTTGCACGAGGATCCTTCCTTGACTTTCCAGCATCTGTGGCTCCAGGTGTCCTTACTGTGGGGCAGCATCACTCCAGTCTCTGCCTTCATCTTCCTACGAGTCTCCCTTCAGCTTAATTTCTCTCTCACCTCCTCCTCTTGTAAGGACATCAATCAGAAGGGGTTAAGACCCACCCACTCCAGCAAGATATTATGGATAACACTGCAAAGAATGGGAATTCCAGAACACTTAACTGTGCTCATGAGGAACCCATACATCGACCAAGAGGCGGTCATTTGAACAGAACAAGGGAATACTGCATGGTTTAAAATCAGGAAGGGAGTGCGTCGGGGTTGTATCCTTTCACCATTCTTAATCAATCTGTATGCTAAGCAAATAATCCAAGAAGCTGTAAAATATGAAGAAGGATGTGATATCAAGATCAGAAGAAGTCTCATTAACAACCTGCCATATGCAGAGGACACAACCTTGTTTGCTGAAACTGAAGGAGACTTACTTGTAAAGATCAAAGACTACAGCCTTACAGTATGGATTACACTTCAACATAAAGAAAACAAAAATCCTCACAACTGGACCAAGAAGCAACATCATGATAAATAGAGAAAAGAATGAAGTTGTTGGGGATTTCATTTTACTTGGATCTACAGTTGACACTCACGGAAGCAGCAGTTAGGAAATAAAACAACATATTGCACTGGGCAGATCTGCAAAAGCCCTCCTTCAGGTGTTTAAAAGATCATGTTTTTCTGGAATGGGCACAGATAGGGATATATTCCAGCCCAGCAGCCAGGGATCTGTCTTCCAAATTCCTTGACATGGGCACATCAGTGCTTCCAATGTTGCATCCATTTGTTGAAACATCTCAATGGGTAGGTATTCCATCGATTCCTAGAGACTTGATTTTGGCAGTTCCTTCAGTGCAGCTTGGACTTCTTCCTTCAGTACTGTCAGTTCTTGATTATATGGTGCCTCCTGAAATGGTTGAACATAGACCAGTTCTTTTTTGTATAGTGACTCCATGTATTCCTTCCATTTTCTTTTGATGCTTCCTGCATCATTCAATATTTTGCCCACAGAATCCTTCAATATTGCAACTCAAGGCTTGAATGTTTTCCTCAGTTCTTTCAGCTTGAGAAATGCTGAGTGTGTTCTTCCCTTTTGGTTTTCTAACTCCAGGTCATTGCACATTTCATTATAATAATTGACTTTGTCTTCTCAAGCCATCCTTGGAAATCTTTTGTTCAACTCTTTTACTTAATCATTTCTTCCATTTGCTTTAGCTACTCTCTGTTTAAGAGCAAGTGTCCGAGTCTCTTCTGACATCCATTTTCGTCTTTTCTTTATTCTCTTTTTATTGGTTTTTGCTTTTTTTGTATGATGTTCTTGATGACATCCCACAACTGTCCTGTCTTTGTTGTTGTTGTTATGTGCCGTTGAGTCAGACCCGACTCATAGTGACCCCTCCTTGGGTTTCTGAGGCAGTATCACTATGGAAGTAGATTGCCCAACCTTCCTTCAGAGGAGTGGCTGGTGGGTTTGAACCGCCAGCCTTCTGGTTAGCAGTCAAGTGCCTTAGCCACTATGCTACCAGAGCTCCTGTCTTTAGTCATTAGTATTCAGTGTGTCAAATCTATTCTTCACATGGTTTCTAAATTCAGGTGGAGTATGCTTGGGCTCTTATAATTTTCCTCCGCTTCAGCTGGAACTTATGTGTGAGCAGTTGGTGGTCTGTACCTCTGGCCTCATCCTGACTGATGTTATTGAACTTCTCCGTTGTCTTTTTCTGCAGCGCAGCTGATTTGATTCCTGTATATCCCGTGTGGTGAGGTTCACATTTACAGTTGCCATCTATGTTGTTGAAAAAGGGTATTCCCAATGGGTAGGATGTTGGTCTTGCAAAATTTCATTGTCTGATCTCTGGCATTTTCCCTGTCAGCAAGGCCCTATCTTCCAGCTATTGGTGCTTCTCCTTTGTGTCCAGCTCTCCCATTCCAATCACCAGTAATTGTCAACGCATCTCAATTCCTTGTTTGATCAATTTCAGACTGTGGAAGTTGGTAAAATCTTTGATTCCTTCATCTTTCATATTAATAAGTTGGAATGTGAATTTGAGTAATAGTTGAAGTAACTAGTTTTCCTTGTAGGCATATGGATATTATCCTATCACTGACGGCATTGTACTTCAGGATAGATCTTGAAACTTGACTGTGATACTATTCCTCTTCAGTTTTCATTCCTGGCTTAGTAGACCACATGATTTTTGGATCCCAAATGGCAAAAACTAGTCCATTTTATGTCACTGATGGCTAGGATATCAATCTGTGCATTCTTTTTCCTTTTTTGACAACTTTCAGTTGCCCTAGATTCATACTTCCTTCATTCCACATTCTGATTATTGATGGATGTTTGCAGTTGTTTCTTCCCATTTTGAGTTGCACTATATCAGCAGATGAAGATCCTGAAAGCTTTACCCCATCACATCATGAAGATCCACTCTACAAGACCAGGTCACTCTTCTCCAGTGACGTTTGAGTGTCTTCCCATCTGTGAGGGCTGAGGTGGCACTACCTGAAATAGTTTTGCTCCTGCATACTTGTGAGACTGTTTGTGTAAGTGAAACAGTAGCAAATTAAGTAAACTCTTGATTCATAAGCTTTGTAGAAAAGTATGATCTTCTATTTACCACAGATGTGGCAGTTTTGACTAGTTCACACTATAAGTAAAATTGTTGATGGCAGTAAGAAACATTTTGTTCAATGATTTCACCTCATGGGGAGACAAGCTGTACCTGTCTTCTCATGGAGCTTTCTAGTGTTGCATTAAAGCGTCATCAGATACATTCAGCTGACACGTGTTCCTTGAAATGAGGGTCTGTGTTTGTAAACCACCTCTTTGTTTTCTCCCATGAATGTTTAAGCACAGGGAGAGGTGTGTGCTGTGGTGCCATGATTCTGCTCTGAACTTCAGCTGGCTGGGACTGAAGTTCTAACAGTCCAGCCAGCACTTGGCAAATGACTTTTCTGTCTAAAACTGACGCTCTGTAGAAAGTAGAAGGAAAAATCTGTGTCCCCAGGAAGTTTGTATGTGACTCATAAGATACAACGTGGGTGATTCCATTGTCACAGAAACACGAGGCTGTCACAAAGGGCCCAATAACATGGAAGGACTTAGCTAGCCGTGAGGGTGCCTGGAGCATGGAAAACCTGGGCCGTTTGGGAGGAGTTGTGGTCGTTTTCAGGTGACCTGAAGAGAACTGTCCAGAGTGAAGTCATTGGACTCAAGGCCAGAAGGATGGACACTGGCCAGGCCAGAAGGATGGTGACAGCCTGGGAGGTGGACAGGCATTCCGGAGCCAGGCCAGTGGGATGATGACGGCCTGGGAGGTGGACAGACACTCCAGGGCCAAGCCAGAACTGCTTTGAAGAATTTATCTGTCAGCTGTTGTCAAGACAGTGCTGTAAAACAAACCACTGCAGGCCCAGGAGCTTCCATCCTGAAGAATCTCTTGCTCACTCATGTCTGTGGGTCAGCTAACCGTGGTTGACCCCAAGTCTGCATTGTGGTGGGTTCCGATGTGCCCCACATACCTCCACCTTCCCCATGGTGCAGCAACAGTGAGGGGTGTTTACTCTAGGTGGGTCACCGGAACACAGGAGCCACGCTGAGTTATGAGCGTCCTTCAAGGCCTCTGCTGACTGTCCACTGCCCAGAGCAGATGACCAGCACACCTCCATGGAGGGGTGGGCTGTGCTTTCACAGTGCTGGGGGTGGGAGTTCAGAGTAAACATTTCTGAGCCATAGTCCAGATGGGTACAAGGACTGTGTGATGGACCACAATGTGTCCTCTAAAATCATGTTATAAGCCCTAAAGCTTTGACTGGTTCTTGCATTCCCATTTGGAAAGGCATTTTCTTTGTTATGTTGAAGGAAGGATTAGTCTAGGGTGTGGTGTGTTTTAAGTGGATCTTTTCTTGAGATACAACAGCAGATTAAGAAGATTGAAACAAGCAGAGATGGGGAACAGAGATGCCATAGCTCATGCAGGTCACCAAGAGTGCAGGACCCTAAGCTGCGAGGAGACTAGGATCTTCCTCCAGAGTCTACACCCAGAAAGCCCTCCCCTGGAGCCACTGATCTGAATTCTGACTTTCAGCCCCCTAAGCTAAAGTCACTGTCTGTTTAAGCCACCCACTTGTGATATTTCTGCTATAACAGCCCTAGACAAGTAAGAATTGGAGAGTCGGGGGTTTCATGAAGCTGGTGTTTATTATTGATGGTGTAGACAGTAATGGGTTTAGCTGCTAACTGTAGCTTATTGGTTCAGGTCCACCCGGAGGGATCTTGGAAGAAAGGACTGGTGATGTACTTCTGAAAATCAGCCATTGGAACCCCATAGAGTACAATTCTAGTCTGACACACATGGGGCCACCTTGAGTCAGAATCGACTTGAAGGCACCTGAAGAGCACACACACATACAGATACAGTACGACACACACACTAATGCAAAATTCATTGTCATTTGTCCTCCTGATTATTCTCTTCAAGTCCCTAGCTCACACTTTGAAGAGGCCGTGAGATTTATTTTTTTTCTTGACACAGTCACCTCTAAGCCAGTGGTCTTTATTAGTAGCAGAGATTTTGAAACGATGGCTGAGTTTTTCTATGAGTGATCTTGGCAACTTGAAGAGTAGATGAGATCAGATTTTCTCTTGTTGGGCTCAAAAAAGAATGAGCTGTAGTTCTTGTGTTCTCTAGGGAATGTATAGTTGACCCTTGACACTGTGGGCATCAGGGCACCTCACCCTGTGCAGTCAGAAATCCACATACCATGTTTGACTCCCCCCAAACTGAGTTGCTAACAGCCTACTGTTGACTGGAAGCCTTACCATCAACTCCAACAATCCTGATCACACATCCACTGCATTTGCTCAGAGCAGTCTCATCAGCCTGTCCCTCCTGCCTTCTCTTCCTTACTAATCATTGTGGCATTCTTTTCCAGAACAGGGCACTTAGATCTGCATGAAAAGCCCATGCAGGCAGATTGCCTTTCTCCTCAGGAATTTTTCTTAATGGCTTCTGGCAGCTTGTCTGCTTCCTCTTGGTTGGTGGAAGCTGCATCTCCCGTTATCGTGACATTTCCAAGCCAAACGTCTTTCTAAAATTATCAAACCATCCTTTGCTGGCATTAAATTCTCCAGCTTTAGGTCTTTCACCTTCCTTTTGCTTTAAGTTGTCATAGAATGACTTCACTTTTTCTAGAATCATATTAGAGTCTATAGGTATGCCTTTCTTATGGCATTCTGCACTCACATAAGGGCCACATTTTCAATAAGAATAAAAAGTGCAAGGCTTCATGCCTGCTGTTGTAGCAGCAGGGACGGATTCTCAAATTTCTCTTTTCACAGTGGTGCCTACACTGGATTCATTGATTTTGAAATGGCAGCAAGCCACAGCTGCAGACCTCAATCCACAGTTCACAGAGAGCAACCCAGCTGTTTCTTGTAATGTCATAATGTTCACCTGCTTCTTGGGACACTTCTAGCATCGCTAGTGGCACTTAGTATGGGTCCCATGGTGTTACTCAGGGTTTATAGTATTGCACTAAACAAGACAGAAATATGCAAGAACCACAAGACATCATTTTTTACTGTGCTGTGCAATTTACTGGAGAGGCTGGCTGACTGGGAGGAGATGATTAGTATCATGTGGCATTTTAAGTGGGTGCTCACGACACTTGCACTCACTGCAACAGCAGCAGGGGTGGCTATGAAATGAGGCCAGTGGTACGGTATGTACTACAGTTGATTGAGTGCAGTTATGACTTAATTCTGCCTCTAACTTTGTTTACCTTTCTCTGGACTGCAAGTGGCACCATGCAAGGTCTCTGTGTGCATTAGTTTTGATAAATTCTAACTTTTGATAATATATCTGTGTGTATTTTATGGGAGAAAGTAACAAAATAGACTACTGTCTCCATCGGATGCATTCATGACAGAGCTGACTTATTCTTAGTTTTTTCAATATTTCTGTGCTATGTGGTTTGTCTGCATGTTTTTTCAAATTGTCACAAGCCTCCAAAAATTTTCCAATATATTTAATGGAAAAAGTTGACATGTAAGTGGACCCATGCAGTTCAAACCCATGTTGTTCAGGGCTCAACTGTGTATTAAAAAGAATGAGCTGTTGTTACTGCTGTATTTAATACAAAAAAAAAAAAAAAAAAAACACCTCACTGCCATCGAGTCAGTTCTGAGTCATAACAACCCCCATTGGGTTTCTAATGCTTTAAATCTTTACAGAATTAGGTCACCTCATCTTTCTTCCATGGAGCAGCTGGTGGGTTTGAACTTCCAACCTTATGATTAGTATCCAGATGCCTTACCCACTGTGCCACCAGAGCTCCTTTGTTTTATTTAATGGAGAATACATATTAAAGAATAAATCGGAAACCCTCACAAATCCTGTGTGCCGGAGCAGAACTGTTCTCCGTAGCCTTCCCGTGGCTGGAAGTAGGTTTTCAGGCCTCTCCTAGGAGGAGCCTCTGGCTGGACTTGAGCTGCCAGCTTTTTGATTATACAGCTGAGTACCCAAGGGTTCCTTGAAAACTCTAGATACATAAATAGCATTCAACAAGATGTAAGGTTAACAGCATACAACATTAGCAATATGCAACATTACGAAGATATAACATTAACAACGCACATTAGCAGTATGTAACACTAACAAGATATAAAATTAACTACATTCAACATTAGCAATATGTAACATTAAGACGATATAAAATTAACAAAATACATTAGCAGTATGTAACATTAACAAGATATAAAATTAAGAGGTCTCACAGTGCTGGATCTCAAAACCTGCTATACAGCCACAGTAGTCAAAACTGCCTGGTATTGGTTTAATGACAGATACAAGACCAATGGAATAGAATTGAGAACCCAGAAATAGA
>NW_006922138.1:1330904-1335594 GCF_000298275.1 Orycteropus afer afer
TGGCTACCACTGTCATCCACTTGGAAGGGGATCTATGTAGGAGATCCTTGATAGAGAGGGAAAACAATGTGGAACAAAACTCAAAATCATTGGAGGATAAAAAGGGGGGGACCAGGTTGGCTGGTCTGATAGAGCCGGGTGGAACCCTGAGACTATGTATGGTCCCTAGCTGCCCTTCAGGTTTGGAATTGAACTCACACCTGTGGTTTCCAGCCAAGCAAAAGACATGCATAGGAACTGAACATTTACCTGAGGTAGATACACTCCTTGAAAAGAACAATCATGGGAGAAAGAAGGGCTGCTTATGTACAGGGAGACAGCCCATGGGGCAGGAGCCCATGGAGGGATGGACACTGGGAAGAGGTAACTGTGGGGAGGAGGTGGGAGGGGAGCTGTTACATTATGGTAAACTGTGGTCAATGTCACGAGACAAAGTGTATGTGAACTGCTGTATGGAAAGTAAATTTGCTCGTAAATCTTCACCCAAATCAGAATAATAAAAAAAAAAAGATATAAAATTTACTATATACAACATTAGCAATATGTCACAAGTTGAATGTAGTACCCATACAAGCTTGAAAGTTTTTTTTTTTAAGAGCTTGTTTTACTTTCAATGTTATGTGTACATTTAGTTTCACTCCCCAGTTACCATCTCCAGCCCTAACCCAGTCTCCTCCCCTCCCTGCCCTGTAACCCTCCCCTGTGCCCCTCATATTGAAGCATTCCTGTTTGTCCTGCATTTCCTCAATTGGAATGTTGGTCAAGAGGCTGTTTTCTTTGCACAGTGAAGGCAGAATTTTGGTAAATGTACAAGACAACTTGTGCATTTGGAAAATTGAAATCACTACAGTTGACTATCTTTTATATACAGTGGGAAGAATGAAAATGTTTATTTTAACCTAAAAATAGAAACAATACGATTATTCAGCATTTTAAAAATCAGGAGTTCTGAGTGGTGGTTTTGATATGTAGTGACAGTGTCCCAGGAGCGCGATGTGAGCTGGCCCATGACTAGGGCTGTCCTCAGGCTGTTTCCTAGGGACATCTTATGACACAGGTGTCAAGAAGGACGAAACCCTAACTGTGGGCTCCCTTTGCAACTTTGCATTGATCTGTGTTGAGCTGTTTTAATATTAACTGTACTTTTACCCAGATTACATTTTAACTTTTTTCTGTAGCTGTGTGTACTGTGCATGACTGTTGTGTTTCTGTGTGGGCACTGTTACAGGGCTGCTAGCCACTCTCCCTGGGAGCGCTGAGCAGATGTTTACAGGAGGAGGCGCAGGTGGGAGGGTGGGGATGGCGATGGGCTTTGGAAGGTCCTTCTTCCAGGGTCCCCTCTATCCATGAATAAAACCAAAAACTAAACTCACTGCTGTTGAGTCGATTCCGACTCATCACAACCCCTCCTTGGGCTTCTGAGGTGGTATCACTAGGGAAGTAGTTTGCCCAACTGTCCTCCTGAGGAGTGGCTGGTGGGTTTGAACCGCCAGCCTTCTGGTTAGCAATCAAGTGCCTTAGGTACTATGCCACCAGAACTCTTATTCATGAATAGGCCTCTGCATTTAGAGAAGAGGTCTGCTGGAACCATTTACACAAGATGTCTGTCTCTAAGGAGCTCTGCTGGCATAGTGCCTAAGGCATGTGATTGCTAACCAGAAGGCTGGCAGTTCAAACCCACCAGCCACTGTGCGGAAGGAAGATTGGGCAATCTACTTCTGTAGAGAAACTGCCTCCGAAACCCAAAAGGGGCCACTGTGAGTTGGAATCGAGTCAATGGCAGTGAGTTTGGTTAGGCTGGTCTGCCTCTAATGTCCAGGACAGGAGTCCAGTGGTAGCTGCCAGCATTGGTGACGTTGCTTGAGGCAGCCAGCCCCGACCTGCCTCGTGGACTCACCCCGTCCCCTTCTCAGGTTGTAGCTTCACCTGTGGCCGCCACATGCACCCCAGGTCCTTGTCAGGGGGCTTTTGGGGGAGTAACCAGAGTTACTCTGCCTCCACCCCGTTGGCTGAATTCAGTCACGTGACTGCATATAAACAGGAGAGGCCCTCGGTTTGGGGCGATGCTCACTGCTCACCGAAAGACTGGAGACGAAGTCCACCCCGAGGTGCCTGGGAGAAAGGCCTGGCGCTCTGCAGGATCAGCCATTGCAGACCTGTGGTGTCCAGGTCGCTTGGACATGTGGGCATCTCCAGGAGGGGCCTGCAAGTCCACTGGTTTTAGCCGAGGGAGAGGCGAGCAGTGCTGTCAGTTGCTGAGTAGGCAGAGAACTGAGGTGCTTGTCCCTTTATTGGAAGAAGAATTGGTTGTGGGGCAGCCAGCAAGCCTTGCCTGGATGCACGGCCCGACTTCTTTGGAGGCTGTCCCTCTGGGCAGTTGCCGGGGACGTGCTGTGACATACTGCGGACCCCAGTCTGCCACCTACCTTCACGGGGGCATCACCGTTCGGTGGGATGGTTGCCGCCCCGTAGCTTTTATTTGTTCATGGGCTTCCTTGAAGCCAGAGCTGTTCCCGTGCGTGTGCCCTTGCCACCTCATCTTCGCGTCAACGGAATCAAACCTTGTTTCAACGAAGCTGGGGAGTTACTGAGTTACTGCTCTGCGTGCCTCTTCATGGACGCATTACACCTGGACTTTTGTTTACTTTCCACACTGTTGGGGAGTGGAGCTGCCTCGGGTCAACTTTGAACGTCTCCTATTAAGTGATGAATAGTGGCGGCGCTGCGAGCACACACGCGGCCCCGGTGTTAGCCCTCAAAGCACAGGTGACGGTTACTGGATTGCTAGTCGCTTCACCGTGGCCGGTCAGTAGCCGGTGTTTCCTCCATGAAAACATTTCAGGGAGAGGCCTGTTCTGTGCCGGCTCAGTTGGCACCCTGCCAGCCGTGCAGAAGGCCAAGGCTGCCAGGAGCGCTGCGTGGTGTGCCGGCCTTGCCCGACTTGGTGAGGAAGGGTGGACACTCGCGGCAAAGTGCTTTCTCCGTGTGGGGGCCGTGGCGGCCACACGCTGTGTGTGCACTTGCTACCACGCCCGGCTCTGGTCTAAGAAGAACGAGTTGACTTGATAAACAGCCGTGTGAGCATCCGATTAGCCCGATGCGTTTTAATTAACAGCAGCACAGGAACCCAAACACTGCATGGTACAAGGCCTAACCTTATTATCTTCAAGGAGCAGTTGACTAGCTCTTAGGAGGCAGGCATGAATCTCTCAGACTAATTTAATGGACATGTTTTTCAAGTACTGGCAGATGAAAGCAACAAGCATGTGGGCCCCCAGCGCGTCTGTTGCAGCTGCTTCTTGATCATCCGAGGTCAGCCGCCAAGTCTTCATTTCTGCATGATGCGGCCTCACCTAGGTTGCTGTTTCGTGTGTGTTTGCTCCCGTTAGCACATAAAGTACCTGACGCTCCTCACCTTTTACAGGAAATGTTTCTCTTCCTCATGATGAAGGAGTGCACATTGTCAGACGCAGCTACCAGAAAATCAAACTGTTTGACATCTTATTCCCGAAGACTCAGTGTGTCACATAACTGATGGGAGTCATTACCAAGAGTGCTGACACTTCTGGTGTCTGTGAGTCATCCAATCGGGTGGTTCTCTCAGCATAATTTTAGTCTTTCTTCTCTTTCGGTTTTGTTCTCTGCATCAGGTGCTCATTCACAAGTGCGTGGTCCACGCACACAGGAAAGGTGCAACTACAAGTTGAAAGTTGGTGGTTCGAACTCACAGAAGTACTGAGAAACAATATTTGGCTAATTGACTGGGACTTTTTTTTTTTTTTACAAATTCATGGAAACCATGACTGTGACAACCCAAGACAACAGATGCCAGCACCTTCACTTCTGCCCACGGCCCTGTGCCATGTCGTGGCAGTTGCCCTGGCCCTCCATCGTGGGTTGGCCCTCTGAGCCCTAGAGTGCAGGGGTTTGGTAGCTGTACTTCTGGCACTGGCCGTGGCTTGAGCCAGGCCGCATTGGTGGGCACTGTTTGGCTGCTGTGTGTGGGTTTATGTGGTCTGGAGTCCTTGGCATTCTGCTGAGGAAGGACTCCTCTGATTTGCTTTGTGTCATGAAGAACAACTTCCATTTCCTCTGGAAAACAAAGAACATACAGACCCTTCACCCAGCAGGGCTGGGATTTCTCAAGGAACAGCGTCACTTTGACATCTTGTTGGATGGTGTGGTCTTGAGAGGACAGCATGTCAGGCTCTACCACTACTCAGAGTTTATGGTTCGATAAATCATTACTCCATGTGCCTTTTCTGAATGATTTTCATGCATATTGGGAAATGGCATTTGTAAAACCTTGTCTTAAGATTTTAGTTGGTAAAGGATAGCGCTCATTCACAATTGAAAACCGTACCAGAAAGGATTGTATGCAGAAGTAGAGAAAAGAAAACAACCAAACCCACTACCGTGGGGCCAATTCCGACCCACAGCGCCCCTAGAGGACAAAAGGGAACTGCCCCCCAGGGTTTCCAAGGCTGTCAATCTTCATGGAAATAAAGCCCAAACCACACCCACTGCCGTGGAGTCTATTCTGACTGATAGCGCCCCTAGAGGACAGAGTGGAACTGCACCACAGGGTCTCCAAGGCTGTCAGTCTTCACGGAAGCAAAGCCCAAACCACACCCACTGCCCTGGAGTCCATTCTGACCCACAGCGCCCCTAGAGGACAGAGTGGAACTGC
>NW_006922138.1:1336879-1341943 GCF_000298275.1 Orycteropus afer afer
TTCTGAATTTATATCTATTCACTGAGTTTAAAGCTTCCCACGTGTCCGTCATGTCTGGAAGTTGGTACACGGGACAGGCACCCCAGATTGGGAAGTCAGATTCTGTACAGAAACTCTCTCTCACCATGATTTCAGGAGACACTAACAAACGCCATGTTTTAAGCAAACCCATTGGAGACAGGTGTTAAGACGATGGTGGTAAATGAAGCGCCTTCCCATGTTTGCACATGTATGGCCAGGAAAGTTTGTGTATCACTCAAGCAGCCTTGTGAATAAGTGCTCAAGCTGTGCCAGCACACGTGTGTGACTTGCCCACACTGTGCCCACAGCTGAAGGCCAAGGGTTGGCCTCCACCGCGTTCGTGCCTTCCTAGAGTAAAGTCATAGCCCCAAGGAGTGGCCATCACACTCGTGACTGGATTTACATTTACTGGGAATTTTAACAACTAACATTCATCTTTGTTTTCTTGATTATAAAAGTAATCAATGCTTATTCCAGACCAATCAAAATGCCACCAAGAGGCATAGATAAATAAAAATGACTAGCCACTGGAAGCTCTGGTGGCATAGTACTTAAGGCATTTGACTGCTAGTCAGAAGGCTGCCAGTTCAAACCCACCAGGCCCTCCTCAGAAGGAAGGTTGGGCAATCTACTTCTGTAGAGATACCATCTTGGAAATCCAAGGAGGGGTTGCTATGAGTATGATCCAACTCGACGGTAGTGAGTTTGGTTTTTTGGTTTTTAACTAGCCACCAGCCCATTCATGACTACTGTTAATGTTTTAGTGCAACACCCTGCATGCTTCTGCTGTACACATTTATATACGTATGTGTGTTTACACATAATTAATGCACAAGTATAATTTCATTATACTTCGTTATAATTCATTAAATTCATTATATTTCATTATAATTTGGGAGCTCTGGTAGCATAGTGGCTAAGGCACTTGACTGCTAACCAGAAGGAAGATGGAGCAATCTACTTCTGTAGTGAAGCTCAGAAACCCAAGGAGGGGTTGCTATGGGTCGGGTCCGACTTGACAGCACATAACAACAACAACATAATTTGGTTACTGTATTCACAAACATGGGACCTGATAGTTCATATTGTGAATGACTGATGATGTACTCAGCAGTGACATTCTTCTGATAGACATGGCCACACATTGTCCCTTTCTCTGGGTCATAAATTAGTACTCACTTCCTGTGAGACATCTGAATTGCTTCCAGTCTTATGGTTAGAAACGTGTCTGTATATACGTCTCAGATCATTTCACAGAATGAGCTCCTGCGAGTAGAATTTCTAGAAGGGCAAACACAGTGTTTAAGCTTTGGCTTTACTTGCACTTATCCTTATTTGATATTGGATGATAAAAAGCCTTACTCATTACTCTATTCTTATATCCTGTTGTGATTTATACATTCTGGGGTATTTTTCCTAAGCAACTTGGGCATCATTCTCCTTTAAAAGTTTATTTGAATTGCATAACTTTCACAGTTTAGTAAAGGAATAAACAGATTCACAATGGTGACCCTTCCTGTCTTGCACCTGACCCAAGCTGTGGTGTTCTCAGTCCCCTCATAATGTATGTGAAAGCTGAATAAGGAATAAGGAAGACTGAAGAAGAGTTGATGCTTTGAGTTGTGGTGTTGGTGGAGAACACCAAAAATACCATGGACTTCCAGAAGAATGAACAAATGTGTCCTGAAAGAGGTACAGCCAGAACGGCCCTTAGAAACAAGGGTGGCAGGAGTTTATCTTACGTGTCATTGGGAGGAGCCAGTCCCTGGAGAAGGCCGTCAGACTTGGTGAAGTAGATGGGCAGTGAAAAAGATGAAAACCCTCAATGGGGTGGCGTGACACGGCTGCAGCAGGGGCTCAAGTACAGCTGCATTGTGAGCATGGTGGCGAGCTGAGCAGTGCCGTTCTGTTGGACATGGGTCGCTGAATTGGGACCGACTCGACATCACCCAACAACGGCAACAGAATAACAAGGTCATCTGTGCTTAATCCACAACAACTGGAGCTCAACCAAAAGACACTCAGGTGCGTTTCTTTCTGAAATTTGGCAAAGCTTTGTAGTTTCCTCATAAAATTCCTGTGCATTTCAATTGTTTATTTCTAGACATACCTCATTCCTAAAATCTGAGGATATTTTAGCCAGAATTTGTTATTAATGAAATATAGAAAAGTTATTAGTTTTGTGCATATTTTAAGTAATTAGCCAACTTTATTAATTCTAAAATATTAACATTGTAAAGAATGGGAATTCCAGAAAAATTAACTGTGCTCATGAGGAACCTGTACATAGACCAAGAAGCAGTTCTTCAAAGAGAATTAGGGGATATCCTGTAGTTTAAATCAGGAAAGGTGGCATCAGGGCTGTATCCTTTCACCGTATTTATTCAGTCTGTGTTCTGAGCAAGTAGTCCAAGAAGCTGCACTATAATGAGGAAGAACGTGGCATTGGTATTACAGGGAGACTCGTTAACAACCTGTGACATGTAGATGACACAGCCTTCCTTGCTGAAAGCAAAGATAACTGGAGGCCCTTACTGATGAAGCTCGAAGACTATAATTATCTTCAACATGGATTATTCCTCAACAAAAAGTATGCAAAAAATCCTCAGAACCAGACCAATCATCAACATCATCATAAACAGAAAGAAAAGTGAAGTTGTCAAGGATTCCGTTTGACTTTGACCCACAATCAATGCTCATGGAAACAGTAGTCTAAATCTGATGATGTATTGCACAGGACAAATCTGCTGCAAAAGACCTCTTAAAATGTTAAAAAGCAAAGATGCCACTTTGTGCACTAAGGTGATCCTGACCCAAGCCAAGGTATTTTCAGTTGCCTCATATGCATGTGAAAGCTGGACAGTGAATATGGAAGACCAATGAAGAACTGATGCATTTGAGTTACTGTGTTGGCAAAGAACATTGAGCACTGAACGTAGCGTGAACTGCCAGAAGAATGAACACATCTGCTTGGAAGTACAGTCAGAATGCTTAGAAGTGAGGAGGGCAAGACTTTGTGTCATGTACTTCAGACATGTTATAGGAGGGATCAATCCCTGGAGAAGGACATCATACTTGGTAAAATGGAGGGTCCACGAAAAAGAGGGAGACCTTCAATGACATGGGTTGACAAAAGCGTTGAAACAGTGGACTCGAACGTGGCAGCAGCGGTGAGGGGGTGCAGGAGCAGGCGGTGTTCTTGCTCTGTCTTATGTCGGGTTGCTGTGAGTTGGAACTGACTCGATAGCACCTGACAGTAGCAGCGGGTAATTCTAATACCTGTTCACTTATGTTGTGTGGTCAAATGGAAGGAAGGAGAATTTTTCAGCCATATTCTGCTAGTTATATGTCATATTTTTTTCTCATTTCTTTGGCTTCAGAGAACAATATTAAGAAACACCATTGATGATGCTGTTTGTGTCTGGCGGTAACTTTGCTGGCTGCCTTTCTGGAGTTGGAATACGCGTGACTGTCACATTGATTGCTGACTGTAGTTGCTAGAGAGCCATCCTCGCTCATAACTCACTGTACGTCTCATGCTTCACAGCTTTGCTCTTTTTACATTCTGTGCTACTGTTTTCCCACCATTTTTTGTCCCGCATTTCATGGACTGCACGTAATTGTATATTGTACCCAGATATGGTCCAGAATATCTATTTCATTTGCAATGAAGCATTTTTCCAATTGTGTTGTTATGTTATTAGGTGCCATTAAGTTGGCCCCAACTCGTGGTGACCCCATGCACAACAGAAGGAAACAATGCCTGGTCCTCTGCCAGCCTCACATCATTGATGTTTGAGCCAATTGTTGCCACCATTGTGTCCATCCCTCTGGTAGATCCCTGGGTCTTTCCTCATAGTATGTCTTAGTCTGAACACTCTGTTGAGAGCTGTCCACCGTGGGTGACCTGCTGGTATTGGAAATACCTCCCAGCATCACAGCTCCGTGTCAGCCACTGACCAGTGGTGGTTTTTAATGGTAGGCTCTGAGGGATATTCTCCTCTCCATTTGTTCTGTAGATCATTCTCCGAAGTCCCATAATTCTCTTCTGTACCTTTCTTATTGGTGTCTAGTTTAGTTTAGTTACGGCCAGAGAGCATATTTTATGTACTGTTAATATATAAAATAATTTCCAGTTGTTGATGTTTGTTTTATGGCCAAGAAGGTGACCTATTTTGATGACTGTTCCATGTGTAATTGAAAAAGATGTCTATTCTGTTGTTGTGTAAAGGCCATTTAGGGACATTGTCAATAATATTTTCCAAGTCCTCTTTACTATTACTGATTTTGTGTCCACTCACTATATTAACTACTAAGAGATGGCTGTGAAGATACTAACCACAGTTTGGGTGTAGTTACTTTGCTAAATATACACAGGCCAGGATTCATTTATTTGGAAGCTGTGTTGCTAGGTACATGCACATTTCAATTGTTTCATAAATTGACTCTTTTATGATTATGTAATGTTTTTGTTAATATACCTTATTCTAAAATACATTTTTTTTTTCTGATGAACTAGCTTTCTGTACATGAGGACTCATGTATTTCATCTTTTTCCTTGTGTTTGCTCATCCTCTTTCTGCCCTTATATTTAAATTGTGTTTCTGGTAGACACAGAAAGTTGGATCCTACTTTGTATCCAGTTGACAATCTCTGTCTTTTAAATGGTATGTTTTGTCTATTTGCATTTGATATAATTATTGATGTGGTTGGATCAAAGTCCCTTATCTTGTTAACTGTTTCCTATGTGTTCAGTCTGTTCTTCTTTCACTAAAAAAAATCTATATTTTTGTGAAGTTTGATTGAGTAGATTTATCAAGAAACCAGATGTTCTTTGCACTAAGCAAATCTTCTGCAGAAGACCTCTTTAAAGTGTTAAAGAGCAATGATGTCCCTTTGAGGAAAAAGGTTTGCCTAACCCAAGGCATGGTATTTTCAATCACCTCATATGCACGGGAAAGCTGGACAATGAACAAGGAAGACCAAAGAAGACTTGATTCCTTTGATTTATTGTGTTAGTGAAGAATAATGAAAATACCATGG
>NW_006922138.1:1347188-1349004 GCF_000298275.1 Orycteropus afer afer
AGCATCATGGACTCCTAAAAGAACTAACAGATCTGTCCTGGAGGAAGTGCAGCCAGAATGCTCCTTGGAAGCAAGAATGGCCAGACTTCATCTCACCTAGTTTGGTCATGTTGTCAGAAGGGACTGTTCCCTGGAGAAGGATGTCATTCTTGGTAAGGTGGAGGAGCCACAAAAGAGTGGAAGGCCCTCAAAACAGTGGCTACGGTGATGGGCTCAGGCATACCAAGGGTCATGGCACTGGCACGGGACCGGGCATTGTTTCTGTTATGCATACGGCTGCTATGAGTTGGAAATGACTCTATGGCACCTAACAACAACAAAAGGCCTTGGGGTGGGGCTCTCTCAGTGACCCAGCCCCTGAGCCCCCAACACACACGCACACAAAAAGGCTTCTGACGAATGGAAGCAGGATTTTTCCTGACCTTCAGTTAAAGGCCGAGCGTCTTGTTTTTCTCTCCTCCTCTGTGTGCAATGTATCAGTGGCTCATCAATGCCCCAGAATAACCCAAAGAGCAGATGCAGGGCATCCTGGAATTCCTTCACGTCAGGACCTTCCAGGTGGTCCCATTGCTCCCTCACCTGAAGAGCTGTCTAGAGGCTTTCTTTAATGCCCATACCTCAGGACCTTCCAGGGCCCTATGCCCTATGCACAGCAGAAACACTGCCCGGTCCCGTACCAGCACCATGATCCTTGCTGTACTTGAGCCCATCACCATGGCCACTGTGTTGAGGGTCTTCCCCTCTTTCGGCAATCCTCCACTTTACCAATAATGACATCCTTTTCCAGGGAATGGTCCCTTGTGACAGCGTGACCAAAACAGGTGGGACGAAGTCTGGCCCTTCTCGCCTCCAGGGGGCATTGTGGCTGCACTTCCTCCAGCCCGGATTTGGTAGTTCTTTTAGCAGTCCACGGCACCTTCAGCACTCTTTGCCAGGACAACTCAAAAGCATCAGCTCTTCCAGGACTGTTGCCTGTCGCTCAGTGTCCGGTGTGAGAAGCGTGTGTCTGATGGGAACACAGCTTGTGACGCTCACCATATTTTATCATCTGCAGTCAGTAGTAATGTCGAGGGATCAGACAAGCAATGGAGCAGCAGGAAAAGAAGCTTCCGTTTTCTTGTGTGACGGCACCACTGCGCGTCCAGGAAATGTACCAGTGCTTCTTGAGAACCATTCAGGTTTAGGTGGGCCCACAGTTCCTCAGAGTTCAGTTTGTCTGGCTTGCTCTGCATTTAACGCCATCTCTCTCCTGTCTGCCTTCATTTATCCTGATGTCCTTCTGTGCTTCCTCTGCCATAGTGTAAAGGCAGTGGGGTCTCTACACAGTAGAGAGTCAGGGTTTTCTCCAGAGCGCCCAAGGAAGCGGGCCAGGCCATGCTAGGAGGCAGAGGATATTGAATTATTTTTCTAAAAACTAGAAGGATGATGTGGTTTCTGGTATCCTCAAGCCCAGTGTGTTTTCTTACCGGCCTCCAGCAGACGCGGCCGAGTGCTGTTGGCACGAATCTGGGCTGTTTGTGTCATAGTCACAATAACGGCATGCTTGCTGCTGTTCTGAGGAGTTGTCAACATCCACTTGGTAGGAAGTCTGCAGGCACAGGCTCTGTCCTCCGCGTTGCCTGCTGTCAGTTATATGTGGCGGTGCCCGTGGGCCCAGCCCGACAGCAGATCTGGCTTCCACCGGGGCTCCATCCTCTCAGCCGACAAACTGCCCTGTGCCACTGGATACAGCGTGTGCTGCGTGTTTCACCAGTAGTTTCCCTTTGCATAGTTTTTAGGATGGAGTCTTCTCTGGCTTTCAGTCTTTCAGTTTACA
>NW_006922138.1:1349705-1351170 GCF_000298275.1 Orycteropus afer afer
ACAGTTTCAAGATGGGTGGCAGAAGAGCTGGACGTTCAAACCAATCAAAAGGGGCCTTGTCAGACAGCACTGGAGCTGTGCTTCTAAACGGTCCCAGCCTTGGAATCCTGTGGAGCAGTTCTACTCTGCTCACGTGGGGTTGCTGTGAGCTGGAGTCGCCTTGATGGTGACGCTCAGCAAGGACCAGCCTTCACCCTCGCACCGCTGCGGTGCCTGGGTTTACAGCCAATCAGAGAGCATCTTGAGTGGATGAGGGAACGTCCATCCGTCCCTGGCCAGCTCTGGCCTCTCCTCTCCTAAGTGAAGTGGCTTCGGTGACTTTGTCCGCTTGCTTCGGCAGCAAGCCCAGGCCCTGCTGATCTCATCCCACAGCTACCGCAGCAGTGACGGCCTGCTTCCTTCTGGAGGACACTTGGGTCCATGACAGGCCTGTTGCACTGAGCATGAGATGCCCCACACAGAGCCAGCTTCTCAGAAATGTACAAGCTGAGAACAGCATAGCTGTTAGCCTGCGTAGGTAGTCTGAAGTCATAAGCCATATGGAATGTTGCTGCCTTTCCTGTTAATTTCTCACATGTGTGCTTATGGGTATATGTTTATGTATGTGTGTGTACCTGTGTGTCATTTTATAAGTGTGATTGCGATCTTAGAGAATGTGTGTACACCCACACATTAGGCTTGTCACTACGTGTATGTTTTATTTGTGTGTGTGTCTATGTGTCCTCATATTGTTAGAGAATGACCATAAGCTTACATGTTAGGCTTATGTTGGTAGGTGCCATCCAGTCGATGTTTGAGTCATGGGGACCCCAGGCGACAGTAGAACTTCCTCATGGTGTGTTCTTGACTGTCATCTTTACAGAACCAGAGTGCCAGGCCTTTCTCCCAAGGACCACTGGATGGGTCCAAGCACTGACCTTCAGTGAGCAGCTGGGTGCCTAACCTCTGTGCCACTAGGGCTCCCCATTCACCACACTGGCACTCACATACTTGTTGAATGAATGGTGTGTCTTGGTTGCTCAGTGGATGTTTGTCTACCATGTGAAGGAAAGTGGAAACCCACTTGTTAGCAAATGCTGTTCGTCATCTGATGTTTGAGGGCAAGCCCCATCTCTGGAAGCAAACAAAGGAGACTCTATTCAGGCGGGATTATTAGAAAAACCCACACTGACATGTTTGTCTTGGAAAGGACAGTCCCTGGACCAAAACTCATTGGCACCGGAAGTGTGTTTGTTTGGGTGGGTGATGTATCTCCTGTCCTGTCTGAGTCATGGGGAAGTGCTGATCCTTCCCAGCAGACCTGGCAGCAGGCCCTGGGCTTGGTCAACAGAAGGAAGACTGCAGTATTAACTTGATTACGTAGGGTCACATTCCCACCAGGCCAGCTGCCTGAAGGTGTCATTCCGAATCTTCGGAATTTAATCTTTACCTCTCATTGTATCATCATCAAAGGTGGGATGAGTAA
>NW_006922138.1:1351635-1362307 GCF_000298275.1 Orycteropus afer afer
CAGTGTGACGCGGTGTGTGCTGGAAAGGAGGGGAAACTATTTAGTCTATGCTGGCTCCTGTGTGTTCCTGATGCCAGGTGCTGTTAGTGGTTCAAGTACAGCATAAGGATATGCAGAAAGAAACCTAATGTTTTTGGAAAGGGACATGTGTTCATAACTGTAAGGAGCTTTACAGAGAAGCCAGGACTCAGATACACTGTGTTGGCTCGTTCTTTCTTCTTCAGTGCAGGGATCATATGTTTACTCGTGTGTTAAAAATAAGAGACAGCTACTTTCTCAGGAGATGTCTAATTTTAGGTGCAGTGTCAACCTTAGTGAATCTGTTCATCTGTCAAGTTCACCTTGTTTATTTACACCCACCCCACTGCCGTGGAATCAATGCAGACTCACAATACATCCAGAGGACGAGTGGAACTGCCCACAGGGTTCCCCAGGCTGTCAGGCTACGTCATCTTTCTCCCACGGAATGGCTGGTGGGTTTGGGAGCCACCTTTTGGTTGGAAGTTGAGTGCTTTAACCCCTGCAGCACCGGGGCTCCTTGTTTGCCTCAGGATGGACCCATCACTGTAAGAGGCTCATTTCCAGTGAGGCCCCGGGAGGCATGTGTGTCATCATTGTCATCTGTCAGTTCGTGCGTTCCCTCTGGTTTAGAAATGGTGTAAGGCACGGACTTTCAGTACCACCACTTGCTGGAGGTCTGTGCTTAAAGAATTTTCCACCTTTGCTCTCTCCCTGTGCTGCAGTGAATTACTTGATACGGCTTTTCTAGCCAGTCTTAGTGGCTCCCATCAGATTACTGGTACCGTGCAAATAAGGTGTATGGAACTCAAATGTCAAATGTGATGATTGGTTCAGTTTATTTTTTTAATTTTTATTGTGATTTGGGTGAAAGTTTACAGAGAAAATTCACCTTCCATACAGCAGCTCACATACATTTTGTCTCATGGCATTGACTGAAATTTCCCACAATGCAACAGCTCTCCTCCCACTTCCTCCCCATAGCCACCTCTCCCTGTGTCCTTCCCTCCATGCACTCCTGCCCCCCCCCAGCTGTCTCCCTGTGCACACACAGCCCTTCTATTCTTTCACGATTGATCTCTCCAAGGAGTGCATCTACCTGATGTAAATGTTCAGCTCATATGCCTGTCTTTTCTAGACTTGAAAGGCAGCTAGGAGCCATAGTCTCAGTGGTTTTATCAGGCAAACCTGGCCCCCTTTTTTTTTTCTCCCAAATGATTTTAAATTTTATTCCACATTGTTCTCCCACTCTATCCAGGATCTCCTACATAGATCCCCCTCCAAGTAGTTGACAGTAGTAGCCAGGCACCATCTAGTTCTTTTGGACTCATTGTTGTATAGGCTGAGGATCTCATGGTGTACCAGTCACTTAGACTAATTGTTTTCTGAATTTTTGGTTCTCTTGATTCTTTTTGCTCTGGATGAGGAGACAGCCAGTGTTGCATCTAGATGGCCACTTGCAAGCTTTTAAGTTCCCAGTCAGTACTCACCAAAATAGGACATGGAACAATGTTTTGTGTAGTATGTTATGCCAGTTGAGATTGATGTCCCCTGCAACCATTGTCCTGAGCCCACAGGTCCAACTACTTGCTCCCTCCAGGTAGCTGGCTGTGGCCAAGAAGTGACTAAAACCTTGTCCCTTGTCAGTTCTACTATATACCTCGGAATTGTTACAGAACATATAAATACACTTGTAGAAACATTGTCTTACAAACCTATACATGGTCACAGGCACACTCCCCACAGCCTAGACATACCCAGTCGTTCAGCCTGTCCACCCGTCTGTCCACCTGAATATCCATGTTTGCCTTCACTGACAACGCAGTACTTTATGTGCAAAAGGGTTCCTCTTTGTTGTCTGTACCTCCCATGCACCTCTTTATGTCTTCCTCTTCCTCGGTGCCACCATGTTGATCTCTCACATTTGGTACATTGCCCTTCTCTTCACCCAAATCAATACTTGTCTCTACCCATCTAACAATGTTCTCTCCCCTCCCCTCCCACCCCTGGTAACCAACAAAGAAAATTTCCTTCCATGGATAAACCTTTCCTTGACTTTTTACAATAACGAACTAATATAATATTTGTCCTTCTATGATTGACTTATTTCACTCAGCATAATGCCCTCCAAGGTCATCCACATTATGTGGTGTTTTGCAGATTCTATGTTATTCTTTAGGCTTGCACAGTATTCCATTGTGTGTATGTACCATAGTTTGGTTATCCATTCTTCTGTTGATGGGCACTTAGGTTGTTTCCTTTGGCTATTGTAAATAATGCTGTGATGAACATGGGTGTGCATATATCTCTTCTTGTCCTGGCTCTCACTTCTTTAGATGTATATCTAGTAATGGAATGGATGGGTCAAATGGTATTTCTAATTCCACCTTTTTAAGGAATCACCATACTGATTTGCACAGTGGTTGTATCATTTGACAGTCCCACCAGCAGTGTATGAGAGTCCCAATCTCTCCACATCCTCGCCAGCATTTGATATTTTCTCTCTTGTTGAACTTTGCTGAGGCAAGATGTTATCTCCTTATCTCCTTGTTGTTTTGATTTGCATCTCTGGTTGGGCAATCTACTTCTGTACTGATACCACCTTGGAAGCCCAAGGAGGGGTCGCTATGAGTTGGATCCAACTTGATGGTAGTGAGAGTTGAGTGGCTAATGATCGTGAGCATTTCTTCATGTGTTTGTTGGGCGCCTGAATATCCTCTTTAGTGAAGTGTCTATTCATGTCTTCTGCCCATTTTTAATTGGATTATTTGTCTTTTTGTTGTTGAGATGTTGGAGTTTTCTATAAATTTTAGGGATCAGTCCCTTGTTGGGTATGTTGTTAGCAAATATTTTTCCTGATTCAATTTTTTAATCTTTTGGAGAAGTCTTTGGAAGCACATAAAAAATTTAATTTTTAGAAGGTCCCATTCATCTAGTTTCTCTTCTGCTATTTGTCCATTTTGGGTTATGCTTATAGTCTATTTATGCCATATATTAGAGCCCCTACATTTGCACCTATTTTTTCCTTGAGGAACTTTATCATTTTAGGTTTCACATTTAAGTCTTTGATACATCTGGAGTTAGTTTTGTATATGTATGGAGTTAGTTTTTGTGACAAGAACAGATATATGCACACCCACGTTCATCGCAGCACTATTTACAATAGCAAAAAGATGGAAACAACCTAAGTGCCCATCAACAGAAGAATGGATAACCAAACTATGGTATATACAAACAATGAAATACTATGCAAACCTAAAGAATAACGTAGAATCTGCAAACAGATCTTGTTTCATTTTTCTGCCAATGGATATCCAGTTATGCCAGTACCATTTGTTAAACAGACAGTCTCTTCCCCATTTAATGGATTATAGCCCTTTGTCAAGGATCAGCTGACCATAGGTCAATGGGTGTATTTCTGGGTTCTCAATTCTATTCCATTGGTCTATGTGTCTGTCATTGTACAATTACCAGACTGTTTTGACTACTGTGGCTGTATAGTAGGTTTTGAGATGTGAGACCTCCTACTTTGTTCTTCAATAGCGCTTTGCTTATTCAAGGTCTCTTTGCTTTCCATATAAAATTGGTGATTGTTTTTTCCATATCCTTAAAGAATATTGATGGGATCTGAATTGGGATTGCACTGAATGTATAGATTGCTTTGGGTAGAATTGACATTTTCACAATGTTCAGTCTTCCTGTCTACAAGCATTGTATGTTCCTCCATTTATGTAGATCTCTTATGGTTTTCTTGAAGTAGTGTTTTGTACCTTTTTTTTTTTTTTTTTTGTACAGGTCTTTTGTGTCCCTGGGAGCTTTGGTGGTGTACTGCCCAAGGCATTTTGACTGCTAACCAGAAGGGTGGCAGTTCAAACCCACCAGCCACTCCTCAGAAGGAAGATTGGGCAATTTACTTCCATAGTGATACTGCCTTGGAAACCCAAGGAGGGGTCGCTATGAGTCAGATCAAGTATTGATTTGGATAAAGAGAAGGGCAGTGTACCAAATGTGAGTGATCAACATGGTGGCACTGAGGAAGAGGAAGACATAAAGAGATGCATGGGAGGTACAGACAACAAAGATTAGGGCAATGGGATGGGGTTTGTGTCCTTAGTAAGGTTTTTTCCCAAGTATTTTATGTATATGTATGTATGTATGTAGCTATTGTAAATGGTAGGAGCTCTGGTGGCATAGTGCCTAAGACGTTTGACTGCTAACCAGAAGGCTGGTGGTTCAAACTCACCAGCTACTCCTCAGAGGGAAGGTTGTACAATCTACTTAGGTAGTGATGCCACCTTGGAAAACCAAGGAGTAGTCGTTATGAGTTGGATCTGACTTGACGTCAATCCATTTGTTTTTGTTTTTTGTTGTAAATGGTATTGATCTCTTTATTTCTTTTTCAGCAATCTCTTTGCTAGTGTTGAAAATCCAATACTAGCAATGGATTGGATGTTGATCTTGTACCCTGCCATGATGCTAATCTCTTAATTAGTTCCAGTAGTTTCTTTACTGAGTCTCTTGGGTTTTCTAGGTATAGGATCATATCATCAACAAATATGGATAGTTTGACTTCTTCCTTACCAATTTGGATGGCTTTTTTTTTTCTCTCCCTTTTTTGCCTTATTGCCCTGGCTAGGACTCAAATACAAGGATGAATAGAAGTGGTGACAGAGAGCATCCTTGTCTGGTTCCTGTTTGCAAGGGGAATGATTTCAGTCTTTCTCCATTGAGAGTAATGTTGCCTGTTGGTTTTTCATGTATGGCCTTTATTATGTTGAGGAATGTCCCTTCTATTCCTATTTTGCTGAGAGTTTTGATCAGGAATGAGTGTTGGATTTTATCTAATGCCTTTTCTGTATCAATTGATCATGGGGTTCTTTTCCTTTGTTTTATTTATGTAATGGATGACATTGATTATTTCCTAATGTTGAACCATCTTTGCATACATGGTATGAATCCCACTTGGTCATGATGTATTATTTTTTCATATGTTACTGGGGACTATTGGCTAGCATTTTGTTGAAGATTTTTGCATCTATATAGATGAGGGATATTGGTCTGTAGTTTTCCTTTTTGGTGATGTCTTTGCCTGGTTTTGGTATCAAGGTTGCACTTGCTTCATAAAATGAGTTAGGGAGGATTCCATCCTTTTGTATGTTTTGGAATAGTTTGAGTAGGAATGGTGTCAGTTCTTCTCTGAACGTTTGGTGGAATTCTCCAGTGAAGCTGTCTGGGCCAGGACTTTTTGTTGGTAATTTGTTTGTGACCTTTTCAATTTCTTCTTTTGTTATGGATCAATCTGTTGAACTTTTCCACCTCAGTATGTTAGTTTAGATAAATAGTGTGTTTCTAGAAATCTGTCCATTTCTTCCACATTTTCAAATTTGTTGGAGTACAGTTCTTCATAGTATCCTGGTATTATCCTCTTTATTTCAGTTGGTTCTGTTGTGATGTTGCCCATTTTGTTTCTTATTTGTGTTATTTGTATCCTCTCCCTCTTTTCCATTGTTAAATTTGCCAGTGGTTTGTCAATTTTATTAATCTCTTCAAAAAACCAACTTCTAATCTTGCTGATTTTTTCTGTTGTCTCTCTATTTTCTGTTTCTTTGATTTCTGCTCAAATCTTTATTATTTCCTTTCTTCTGATAACTGTAGGCATTTTTTGCTGCTCTTTTTCTAATCATTGGAGATGTTGGGTTAAGGTGTTGATTTTGGCTTTTCTTTTTTGATGTGTGCATTTATTGCTACAAATTGGCTGCTGATCACTGCTTTTGCTGTGTACCAAAGATTTTGGTATGCTGCATTTTCATTCTTGTTTGATTCAAGGAATTTAATATTTTATTTCTTCTCTTACCCTGTCGTTCTTAAGGAGGGTGTCCTTCAGTTTCCATGTGTTTGCTCTTTTTCCATTGATCTTCCTGTTGTTGATTTCTAATTTGATAGCATTGTTATCTGAAAAGATGCTTTGTAGTGTTTCAGTGTTTTTAAATTCATTAGGCTTGCTTTGTGGTCTAACATATGGTCTATCATGGAGAATGTTCCATGTGCACTGCAAAAGAATGTGTATTGTGCTGTTGTTGGGTGAAGTGCTCTGTAGATGTCTATAAGGTCAAGTTGGTGGATTATATTGTTTAGTTCTTCTGCATCTTTGTTGAGTTTCTTTCCAGTTGTTCTGTCTGTGGTTGAAAGTGGTGTATTAAAGTCTTTTACTATGACTGAGGAGTCATCTATTTGCCTTTTCAACTTTTTTAAAGTCTGATTTATGTATTTTGGGGCTCTTTCATTGGGTCCATACATATTTATTATGGTTATATCTCCTTGTTCGAGTGATCCTTTAATCATTATATGATGTCCTTCCTTGTCTCATACGGTGTTTTTTTTCTTAAAGTCAATTTGATCAGAAATTAATATTGCCACTTGTGCCCTATTTTGGTTGCCATTTGCTTGTTATATCTTATTCCAACCTTTGATTTTTAGTTTATTTTTGTCATTATCTCTAGTGTGTGTCTCTTGGATACAGCATATTGATGGGTTATGTGTTCTTATCCATTCTGCTACTGCATCTCTTGAGTGGTGATTTAATCCATTTACATTCAGTGTAAGTATGAATTTGTTGCTATCATTTTGTTAATTGATGTGTCTGGTTCCCAGTTTACAATAGTGTAAGCTTATGTTACTTTGGATACTTCCATAACTGGATTGGTTTCTGGGTTATGTCATTATGTGTATTAATTGTCAGTTGTTGTTTGTTATTATTAGTTCTCTGTCCAAAGCAGTCCCTTTAGTATCTCTTGTAAGGTTGGTCTGCTTTTAACAAATTTCCTTAATTTCTGCTTTTCTGGAAATCTCCTAATTTTACTGTCATATTTGAGGGACAATTTTTCTGGGTATGTAATTCTTGTTTGGAAATTTTTCTCTTTCAGGGTTTTATATATACCAACCCGTTGCCTTCTCACCTGCATGGTTCATGCTGAGAAATCAGAGCTTAGTCTTATTGGTTGCCCTTTGTAGGTAGCTTTTCATTTTTCCTGTGCTGTTTTTAAGATTCTTTCCTTGTCTTTGGTTTTGGTGAGTTTGATGATGATCTGTATTGGTGATTTTCTTTTGGGGTCTAACCTGTTTGGTGTTTGTTGAACTTCCTGAATGGATATTGTTCTGGTTACCTAGTACCACTCTGACAAAAATATACCACAATTGGATGGCTTGAACAAACAGGACTTTATTCTCTCACAGTTTGGGAAACTAGAAGTCTGAATTCAAAATGCCAGACTCTAGGTGCTGTGTAAAAGCCCCTCAACCTTGAGCTTCAGCTCTGCCTCTTACTCCCGGCCCACTGAATCTAGAGGCATCTCTTCACTCAGGCAGCTATTGGCTGCTGAGGCTAACAAGCCCAAGGTTGACAAATAAAATGGCACTGTTCTGATGTTACCAAACCACATGGCAGGCCATTGACTCAAGTCCATTGAAAGTCCCAGGATTGGCAGAGCATGGCAGGCTGCTGAACAATGACACAGCTACGTGCAGTGTTCAAGTATGCCATAAGCTAGAGACTGTTTCCCAAGGCTTCTCCTTATATACAAGAAGCAGACCACATCTCTAAGGCAGCTAGCTACTCAGCTACTCACAGTAGATTCCACCATGGGGTTGATTACCAGTCTCATCATGGAGAATACTACATCTAGCTGCCCAGACACTCAACCAGGCCCAGCCAAGTTGACACACAAACTGAACTACCACCGATATATGATCTTTCATCATTTTTCTCTTCTAGTTCTGGAATTCTGATTACATGTAAGTTATTGCTTTTGATGGTATCCCACATGAAACTTAGGCTCTCTTCATTTTGTTTTGAACTTTTTTTCTAATTGATCCCTTTCTAAAGAAGTATTTACCTATTTATCTTCAATCTCATTAGTTCTGTCTTCCATTGATTTGATTCTATTCCTTTGCCCATTCAATGTGTTATCTATTTCTGAAAATTTAGTGTGAATGTTAATGAATTTCTATCTGTAGATTTTGTATCATTTCTAATTTTTCACTTATTTTGTCATTTTGTTCTTTTATTTTCTTCAAAATTGTTCTAGGATTTTGTCTGTGTTTTCCTTAATTTTGTCAGTGTTTTCTTTGATCTGTCTCTTGGTCTGTTGTAAGTACCTAACTATAATTAGGGAGTTCCAATGCTGCTTCTTCCTCAGGGATGTGTTCTGGGCCTGAACCAGCTCCCTTGTTTCTACTGCTTCATCTTTCTTCTTTGTGTGGACAGTGATAGTCTCTTGTCTCTGAGACATTGTGACTTGTATTTATATTTAATTGGTGATTGTATGCTGGAGTGATTCACCCAAGATTTTCATTTTCTTTTTTGGGGGTGGGGGTTGGGAGTGTGGTGGGGTGGGAATGTATCTGAATATGCAGGGCACTCTGCTTCTCTGTTCAATAGTCGTCAGCATGTACACACTCACCACCTGTCTCCTGGTGGGTGGGATAGAAAATGAGAGTGGTTGCATAGATCTCTGTTAACTGTTTGTGAAGAACAGTTAAGGGTAAGTCAGGCTCTTAGTGGTAGTCATATATTGTTGGCTAGTTGGTGCAGAAGGAAGTGGTGGTTCTCATTCAGTAAGTAGAACTGCAGGAGTTGCAGCGGTGGTTGGGTCATATGGGTCATATGGTTGCTGTATCGAGCTCAGTTAGACCAAAACAACAATTGAAAAACTGTCACAAAAAGGAAAAGCAAGAGGATAAAAAATATACACCACATAAACACACAGGGACAATCACCAGAGAGGGAGAGAGAGAGAGAGAGAGAGAGAGAGAGAGAAGAGGAAAGGCAATAAATGAGATAAAATATTAAAAAAAAAATACTTTAAAAAGCCAAAAGCAATATGGATAGAAATAGAGGGGGGAAAAAAAAAAGCAAGCCTACAATATCTGAGGAGGTGGGGATAACAGAAAAAAGGTAGAGTAAGACAATAATGAAGAAAAGAATGGGAAAAATGCAAAAAGAAAAACAAGAATGGGAAGAACCACAAGAAAGGGGAAAAAAATTAGAAACTAGGAAAAGGGAAGAGAGAAAAAGCTGAAAACTAGAAGCTGGGAAGCGAAGAGCAAAGAATAATAATAAAAAGGACTGGGAAAGAAAGAAAAAAGGGATCATTTTAAAACACACAAAAACCAACTTAAAAAAAAAATCGGTGGGTGGAGCAGGGCCCCCAGGCTCTGTCACAGCACACAGACTGGGATGGAATTCCTGTCAGCCCAGAAGGTGGCATGAAGGATGGCTGCACCTCCATTCACAAAGAGGGTGTGGGGTATGAGAGTAACAAGGGGAATATCACACCTTTCCAGTCCTCAGCCTCTGGTATATCCTTGTGGTCCTCAGCAAGTGGAAACTATTCTTAGGTCCCTGGAATCTGAGAGAATGCTGTCTCTTTAAATATCCAAAATGGTCAAACCACTTGTAAACATTCAAATTGGCTGCACCCTGCAGACAGCCAAAAGTCCACAGCTCCGTTTGTCTCCTTCTTCCCTGTTTTCCCTTTTATTTACCAGCCACTAGTGTAGTCCTCCTTGCTAGTAGGGCCGATTTTTAGGTTAATTCTTAGGTCCTAACACCACTTGGCAATATCCAAACTGTACGTGCCATCAGGATTGCTGAGTCTGTAGCTCCATGTCTCCTTTTTCAGTGTTTTCATGCAGGTTCTTCTACTAGTTGGAGTTCAGTCTACTTCTGTATCCTTCCTTTCGCTCAGGGCTCCAGGGTCAGCTTCTGTATCTGTGTTAAATGGTTCCTCTTTTCCTTGTTGAAGAGGATCTGTCTAGTTTGTCTGCCTATTCCGCTGTCTTACCGGACCCCCCCGCCCCTTTCCTGCCTTTTTAATGGCCTTTTGCTTTCTTCATGATTAATGTTGTTGATGCCATCAGGCATGTTGTCTGGTTTTTGGTCATTGGTTTTCAGTGCTTCAAATCTGTTCTTCAGATGGTCTCTAAATTCAGATGGGATATAACCAAGGCCTCTGGCTCTCGTGGAGTTGTTTGAATTTTCTTCTGCTTCAACTTGAACTTGCATATGAGCAGTAATGATCTCTTCCATAATCAGCTCCTGTCCTTGTTTTTGCTGAAGATATTGAGCTTCTCCATTGCTTTTTCCCACATATGTAGTCAGTCAGATTCCTGTATATTCCATTTGGCAAGGTCCATGTGTATAGCCACTGCTTATGTTGTTGAAAACAAGTATTTGCAATGAATAAGTTGTTGGTCTTGCAGCATTCTATCATGCAATTTTCAACATCATTTCTATGACCAAGGCCATATTTTCCAAGTACCAATGATTCTTCTTTATTTCCAACTTTCACATTCCAATCAGCAGTAATTATCAATACATTTTTATTACATGTATGGTCAGTTTTAGACTGCAGAAGTTGGAAAAAGTCTTCAGTTTCTTCAACTTTGGTTTTAGTGGTTGGTTCATAAATTTGAATAATGGTAGTGTTAACTGGTCTTTCTTATGGGCATATGGAAATTATCTTATCGCTGATTGCTTTGTACTTCAGGACAGATATTGAAATGTTCTTTGTGACAGTGACATTTTCCTTTAATTTGTCATTCTTGGCATTGTTGTTGTTATGTTATGTGCCGTCGAGTCGGCCCCGACTCATAG
>NW_006922138.1:1364442-1373777 GCF_000298275.1 Orycteropus afer afer
CAAGGGATATCATAGCTGTTGTCAGATGGATCTTGGCTCAAGGCAAAGAATACCAGAAAGATGTTTACTTGTGTTTTATCGACTATGCAAAGACATTTGATTGTGTGGATCATGACAAATTATGAATAACATTGAGAAGAATGGGAATTCCCAAATACTTGATTGTACTCATGAGGAACCTGTACCTTTACCAGGAGGCTGTCCTTCGAACGGAACAAGGGGACACAACATGGTTTAAAATCAGGAAGGGAGTGTGTCAGAGTTATATCCTTTCTCTATACGTATTCAATCTATATGCTGAGCAAATAATCCAAGAAGCTGGGCTATATGAAGAAAAACACGGCATCAGGATTGGAGGAAGAATCATTAACAACCTGAGATATGCAGACAATACACCTTTGCTTGCTGAAAGTGAGGATGACTTGAGGCACTTAGTGATGAAGGTTGAAGAATACAGTATGCAGTATGGATTACATCTCAATGTAAAGAAAACAAAAATCCTCACAACTGGACCAATGAGCAGCATCACAATAAATAGAGAGACAATTGAGGTTGTCAAAGAGTTCACGTTGCTTGGTTCCACAATTGATGCAATCAATGCCAATGGAAGCAGCGGTCAGGACATTAGACGACGTGTAGCATTGAGAAAGTCAACCACAAAGGAACCGTTTCAAGTGCTGAGGAGCAGGGATGTCTCCTTAAGGACTAAGGTGCGCCTGACACAAGCCATGATATTTCCAGTTGCCTCATATGCATGTGAGAGCTGGACAATGAATAAGGAAGACCGAAAAATAGTTGATGGTTTTGAGTTGTGCTGGCAAAGAATGCTGAAAGTATAAGGACTGCTAAAAGAACTAACAAATCTGTCCTGGAGGAAGTGCACCTGAAATGTTCCTTGGAAGCGAGAATGGCTAGACTTCATCTCACCTATTTTGGTCATGTTGTCAGAAGGGACCATTCCTTGGAAAAGGATGTCATGCTTGGTAAGGTGGAGGGTTGACGAAAGAGGGGGAGGCCTTCAACGAGATGGATTGACACAGTGGCTGCGATGATGGGCTCAAGTACAGCAGGGATCGTGGAGCTGGCATGGGATCGGGCAGTGTTTCGTTCTGCTGTGCATGGGGTCACTATGGGTCGGAAACGACTCGACGGCACCTAACAACAACAACAACAACAATACATAGGATATTGATCTTTATACATTCCATTTCGTTTTTTACAATGCCCATTTTACTAGATTTATACTTCATACATTCCATGTTCTGATTATTAATGGGTGTTTGCTGCTGTTTCTTTTCATTTTGAGTCATGCCACATCAGCAACTGGAGGTCCCAAAAGCTTTAGTCCATCCATGTCCTTAAGGTCAAGTCTACTTGGAGGAGGCAGCTCATCACCAATCATATTTCGATTGCCTTCCAACCTGAGGGACACATCTTCCAGCAGTATATCAGACAATGTTTCATGGCTATTCTTAAAGTTTTCCACTAATATATCAGACAATGTTTCACTGCTATTAATAAGGTTTTCACTGGACAGTTCTTTGAGAAGTGGATGGCCCCACCTTTTTTCCCAGTCTGTCTTAGTACTGAAAGTTCCACTGAAACCTGTCCACCATGGAAGATCCTGCAAGTATTTGAAATAGTATTGCTGTAGCCTTCAGCCTGACAGCAACACGCAAACCCCATAGAATGACAAGCTGACAGAAGACAAATACTTACTTTGTAAATATATAATATTGATGTAAGTGACAAATATAAATGAAAAAAATTAACTTCAGTCTCACTGATAATAAATAAATTAAAATAGTGATGTTGAGATGTAATATTTCCAAACAATTACAATTTTAATGTAGAATAAAGCAGGCACACACATATATTGCTGATGGGAGGTGATGTACATTCTTTCTCTTGCCAATTTTGGGTTTTTCTAAGACTTCAGTGTTCATCTCCTTTGACACATCATTTCCACATCACATTATCCTAAGAACATAATTGCACAAGTATGCACAATTTGTGTCTAAATGTTCATAGATGCATCCATAATGGAGCCATTCTTCGTTAGGTAAATACCTGTGGTCCAGAACGCTCCTTGGAAGCAACATTGGTGAGACTTTGTCTTTTTACCTTGGACATGTCATCAGCTAAGACCAGTCTCTAGAAAAAGACATCATATTTGGTCATGGAGAGGGTCATTGAAAATAGGGAAACCCTGCATGAGATGGATAGACACAGTGGTCACTCCAGCAGACCCAGACCTGCCAGGGAGGGTAAGGATGGCGTGAGGCCGGCAGCATCTCCTTTCATTACTCTTGAGTTTGTTGGGAGTCGGAGCTAACGTGATAGTGACTAGCAACAAAAATGGTGTGTCAGTTAATATTTCAATGTAAAGGTTTGTTTTTTTTTAAAATCAGTGAGGATAATTGTAGTACATCAGTAGAAAATTATATGTATAGTGCAATCCCTGGTGTGTTCCTAAGCTTATAGAAAAAAGAGAAAAGGATATATATCCCAGCAGTGGACAGAGTGATCTCTCAGCATTAGGGATACGTGCTTTGATTTCCCCCCTCATTTGCACCTCCTAGCTTTTCTTTAATGAATATCTGACAGGATTTAAAATATTAAAACAGAGAAAATTACGTTTTTGTTTATTAAGAGGACTGTATAATTCATATTACTTGGTTCCACAATTGACACCAAAGGAAGTAGCAGTCAAGAAATCAGAGGGTGTGTTACTACACTGGACAAATCTGCTGTAAAGGACCTCTTTAAAGTGCTGAAGAACAAAGATGTCTCTTTGAAGACTAAGGTGCACCTAACCCAAGCCATGGTGTTTGCAGTAGCCTCATATGCATGTGAAAGCTGGACAGTGAGCAAGGAAGACTGAAGAAGAGTTCATGCTTTTGAGATGTGGTGTTGGTGAAGAATGCTGAAAGTACCGTGGACTGACAGAAGAACTGACAAGTCTGCCCTGGAAGGAGTGCAGCCAGAATGCTCCTTGGAAGTGAGACTTCCTCAGAGCCAGACTTTGTCTCACCTACGTTGGTCACGTTGTCAGAAGGATCCATTCCCTGGAGAAGGATGTCATGCTTGGTAAAGTGGAGGGTCAGTGAAAGAGGGGAACATCTTTAAGAAGATGGATTGACATGGTGGCTGCAACAGTGGGCTCAGGCATAGCAAAGATTGTGAGGCTGACACAAGACCGGGCAGCATTTCCTTCTGTTGTGCATAGAGTCGCTATGAGTTGGAGCCAACTTGATGGCAGTTAACAACCACAACAACCACATATAATTCAAGCTGTGTTTAAATACAACATGAAAATATCTCTAATGTTATTCACGAAGAACACGTAAGATTAAAGAAATATGAGTTACTAGGGTTTGGTGGCCCATTGATAATGCTTTCAAACTGAAAGGTCAGTGGTTGGAACCTGTCAGCTGCTGCACAGGAGAAAGCTGAGGCAGTCTGTTTTTCTACAGATTACAGCCTTGGGGCAGGTCTTCCCTGTCCTATAGGATTGCTGTGAGTTGGAACTGACTTGATGGCCGTGAGTTTTGGGAGAGATGCATTATCTGCATCAGCATCGAGCAATCAAAGTGTGTACCACAAGACTTTCTTTCTCTCTCCATGATGATGTTTGTACAAGTGTTACAGATTCCAGGAGATAGCAGGACAGCCAAAATATATGACCATTCTCACATGTGTGCATATACTTGAATACACACTAGAGTTAACATGCACACATATATCCACACATACACATGCATGCATGTGGGTACATATGCCTTTGGGCCTTCTATCACATTGTTGGTACTTAGTTGATAACTTTATGTGTGAGTTTTCCAGAGTTATTTTAAAAATGAATTTTTATCAAAGGAACCATGTTCTTTGAAAAGCTTGGCATTCCAGACAGTGTTTAGGAAAGAGCAGCACCGTCTCCTAGCCACTGGCAGCCACAGGATAACTTGTGAATGTCTGCAAGCCCTCAGGTGCTGACGTTGCCGTGGACCCAGGACCCACCCAGGACCCAGGGAGAGGGGATGACATCCTGGATGCCAAGCTCAGCCTCGCTTCTGTCAGTGCAACACTTTCAATCCCTTATCTCCGTGAATTTGAGCATTTAAAAATGTTTTACAAAAAACAATTGACTTTGGAGCATGTCCTTCCCTCAGAGCACACGGATTCACTAAGCATGAGATGAAGTTTATATTGAGAAGCTAATATTGGTCCAAGGGGGAAAAGTCAAAATGGAGTTGTATGTTTGTTGGGGTGTTCATTTGTGTTCCCAGTTCTGGAAGTGAATGGCCTCACCTCCCTCTTCATGACAAAATTGATGTGTGTCTGGGATTCTACTGCTGTGCAAAAGGGCAGTGGGTATGGACATAGGGCACTTCGAATGCTATCCTTGCCTGTGTTCTGCTCTATGACTTTTAAGGAGGTCCAACTGATCATACTAACTGTGGAGTTGGTGAGGAATGTTGAATATCCCATGAACTGGTAGAAGAAGGAACAAAAGAGTCTCAGAAGAAATACAATGAAGACGGTCCTTAGAAGCCAGGATGGTGAGACCTTGGATTGCTTACTTTGGACACACAACAAGGACAGCTAAGTCGCTGGAGAAGGACATCATGTTTGGTAAAGTAGAGGGTGACTGGAGAGGAGGAAACCTTCAGTGAGGTGCACTGATAGTGGCCAAAGCAGTAGACTCGGAATACCAACGGGTGCAACGATGGTGTAGGAACAGGCAGCCTTTCACTCTGTCATTCCAAAGGTCACCATAAGCTGGAGCTGGTTCGACAGCAACTAACAACAATGACGTGTTAGTTTATCCAGGGCTGTGGGGCATCCCAGGAACAAGATAAGGAAAAGGTCATCTGGTGTTTGGGAGCCGAGGATTGGCCAGTTGGATGAATAATGGTATTGGATGTTCTTCTAGGAGTTTAGTTGAAGGATTTACCATCAGGAAGGGGGAAAAAGGTTGGAACAAAAAGATAAAAACGTTGACTACATGTATTTATTGAGTGGCCATTGCAGCCTGAGCCTGATGGCACACTCAGCTACTAACCAAAAGGTTGACGGTTTGAAATCCCTGGTCATTCTGCAGGAGAAAGATGAGGCGGTTGCTTCCGCTTCCATGAAGATTACAGCCTTGGAAACCCTGTGGGGCAGCTCCACTCTGTCCTACATGGTTGCTATGAGTAAGACTCGACTCCATGGCAGTGGGTTTCATTTACAGGTGGTCCCTGGACTCTGAAGGAGTTCCATTCCTAAGTCTGACTTTAAGTCAAATCTGCATTAAGTCAGAACAGTTAGGTACATTTCATATTTAGTGTCAGTCAGTCAAATGTTCTCTTAGTATATAGAATATAGTGTACCTTTCTGTGCATTAAAAAAAAATTAAAGAAACACATAAAATACACTAATAATAGCGTTTAATATGTGTTGCAGAGTAGCACACATTTGTTATTATAAACCATTGCATACATGTTCAATTTTAATAGAACAGGTTTTCCGGGTGTTCATTCATAACTATGGGTTGTACATAAGTTGGATGTTTGTAACCTGAGGCAGTTATCAGGTTATTTGGTTATTGCATCATGGGTTTCCTAAGTGAATGGTGAGGAGCACTAACGGTTGAGCACTTCACTGCTGGCCAACAGAGTGGCAGTTCCTACCCGCCCAGAGTGGCACAACCTTGAAAACCCTAAGAAGCCGCTTCACTCTGCATACACGGTGTTGTCAGGGGTCAGAATTGACTCCACGGAAACTCACAACTGCCACCACCACCACCACAGCATTTCAGTCCCATATTGATCCATTTGATGGTGGTATACCAACCACATGACATGTGATAGCCTCTGTGTGACCTAGAGGGGTGGTTCAGTGGTAGAATTCTCACCTTCCACATGGGAGACATAGGCTTGCACCTACCTCATCCACAGCCATCACTCATCTGGCACCACTGGCTGTGATCCTGAACAGGTTTTAGACAAAGACAGGAAGAAAGGTCTGGAAGTCTTTTTCTCAGATTCTGCCAGTGAAAACCCTATGCATCATAAAGATCTGCTTTGCAACTACTCGTGGGGACAGTGGAGGACCAGGCAGCGTTTCCTCCCATTGTGCATAGGATTGCCATGAATCATAGTTGACTCTACTGATCATGGGGATGGTGGGGGACCAGACAGTGTTTCATTCCATTGTGCAGGGGTTGCCATCAGTCAGAGTTGACTCAAGTGATCATGGGACAGTGGAGAACCAGGCAGCATTTCATCCCATTGTGCACAGGGACACCATGAGTTTGGATCGACTCAACTAATCATGGAGGCAGTGGAGGGCCAGGCTGCATTTCCTCCCATTGTACATGGGGTCACCGTGAGTTGCGGTCAGCTCAGCTTATCATGGGAACAGCAGAGGACTGGGCAGCATTTCATCCTGTTGTACATGGGGACACGATGAGTCAGGGTTGACTCAACTGATCATGCGGGCAGCAGAGGACCAGGCTGTATGTCATCCCATTATGCATTGGGATACCATGAGTTGGGTCAACTCAGCTGATCATGAGGGCTGTGGAAAACTGGGCAGCTTTTCATCCCATTGTACATGGGGTCACCATGAGTTGAGGTCAACTCAGCTGAGCATGAGGACAGTGGAGGACTGGGTAGTGTTTCATGCCATTGTGCATGGAGTCACCATGAATCAGGGTTGACTCAACTGATCATGGGGACAGTGGAGACCAGGCTGTGTTACATCCTATTGTGCATGGCATTGCCACGAGTTGGGATTGACTCAACTGATCATGGAGATTGTGGCGACCAGGCAACGTTTCATCCCTTGAGGTCACCATGAGTTGGGGTCAACTCAGCAGGGGTTAATAGCAACAACAATAGTCTCTCTCATTGGTTTCCAGCATGAATTGCCTGGGGAGCTACCCAGTCCAGGAGCAGAACTCAACTTTGATTAGTTGTACTCAGAGCTTCAAGTAAACTTTAGACAATAAGAGAAAGTGATAGGTAGAAATGTTAATAGAATTGTCCTAAGCCACTCTTTTCCATGGTGAACTAGAGCCGGCACCATGTTGGTGTGGCATCCACATGCATGATTTGAAAACCTATTCTGCAGCCACTCTTGTACCAGCTGTCCACTTGGGTCCTGCCCGGACCTCTCTGGGGATTTGTCCAACTCCTTCTCATCTCTACTATCACTTCCTGTTTTCTGTCACTCACTCAACACTTTCTAATCCCCCAAATAAAGTGCAGTGCACATGGACCTGTATTGAACTCCCCAGTGCCCATTCAGACTTGTGTAGATTGTAAGATGTCCTTAGGCACATTCTCATGCGTGGATTCCCCAGATGCCCCTGACTTCACACCTGCATGGAGTCTTGAACTTGAGATTACTTTCATGCTCTAAGTAGAGAGTTTACTCTGCTTTTTTGGAAGGGGCACTCTTGTCCATTTTGTGTAAAGACGTTTCTCTGTGTCAGGATCACAGACCCTCGCCATGGTACCAAACCTGAGTCTTTAGGACCTCGTATTCTTCTGGGCACCCTTACCAGTGCAGAAGCCAGCTGCCATGGAGTCAGTTCTGGCTCCCTGGTTCGCATGTGTCAGGGTAGGACTATGCACCTGGACTTTCAGTGGTTGCTTTCCCAGAAGTGGATTGCCAGGCCTTTCTTGTCCGGCACCTCTGAGTGCACCTCAGTCTCCAAGCTTTCAGTTGGTAGGTGAATGCTTAACCATTTGAGCCAGTATTCTCCTCTGTTGCCCCAGGCGAATAGTAACTTAAGATAGAACAATTTAGTTGTTTTTCGACATCAATACTATAAGCTTATAAAGAAATATCACTGGGCAAGAATAACAGCCCTTAATACTTGAAATTAAGATTGGTTCCCAGGAAGTGTGACTAAGTGGGTGTACAAAGGAGAAGTTATCTTTAAGTGGAGTAACCTCGACAATGTATTTATGGTGTCATCTTGATGAGAATAACTGATGTCACATGTTGGTAATGAAAAGTTCTTCTCAGGTAGTGTTTCATTGTCAGTTAAGTCAGTCTGCAGTCAGTGAAGCCTGGAAAAAGATCACATTGCACCTTTTCAGTTCCCCTGGAATTTACCGGGGAGTGTGATGCCCAGAGATCTTGAATTCTTAGCCACAGTCAGCTCCCGCGATGGCTCCTATTTCTTCAGCTGAACCATTGATCTAGAGGCTGTTTCAGGGATTACTAGCTCTTCAGAGAGAGGGTCACTCATTTCAAGGACAGGATGAATCACCTGCAGGAAGGATGGGTTTCTAACAGTCATTGTCTGTTAGGAGTGTGGAGTACGTGTCTGAGTTCTCCACAAGCCAACCTGTGGAGAATGTGGCACACCCTATGGGGGCAGCAGAGGGTCCATATTGTTGTTGCAAGCTGACGTGTTCCAAGGATAAAATGTGGATGCTCTTGGTACCTGCTTTCAAGTTGTCCATCAACTTGTGGTGAACCCATGAACAACTGATTACATTGTTGTACAAGTTCAAGTTGAAGCTGAAAACAATTAAGTTCATGAGAGACAAAACAGGACCTTGAGTATATCCCACCTGAATTTAGAGAGCATCTGAAGAATAGATTTGACACAATGAACACTAGTGACTGATAACCAGACAAGTTGTGGGACGACTTCAAGATGATCATACATGAAGAAAGCAAAAGGTCACTGAAAAGACAGGAAAAGAAGAAAAGACTAAATTGGATCTCAGAAGAGATCCTGAAACTTGCTGTTGGACATGTTGCTATTGTTGTTAGGTGTTGTTGAATCATTTTTGACTCATAGCGACCCTATGTACAGCAGAACAAAACAGTGCCCAGACCTGTGACAGCTCCACTATCTAGGCTATACCTGAGCCCATCATTGTAGCCACTGTGTCAGTCCATCTTGTTGAGGGCCTTCCCCTCCTTCGTCGACCCTTCACTTTATCAAGCATGAAATCCTTCTCCAGGGAATAGTCGCTTCTGACAATGACCAAAGTAGGGGAGATGAAGTCTGGCCATTCCCGCTGCCAAGGAGGATTCCGGCTGTGCTTCTACCAGGACAGATTTGTTAGTTCTTTTAGCAGTCCATGGTATTTTCAGCATTCTTCTCTAGCACCACAGCTCAAAAGCATTGACGTTTCTTCGATCTTCCTTATTCATTGTCCAGCTCTCACATGCATATGAGGTGATTGAAAATATGGCTTGTGTCAGGCGCACATTAATCCTCAAGGAGACAGCTTTGCTCTTCAGTACCTGAAAGAGGTCCCTTGCAGCCAATTTGCCCAGTGCTATACGTTGTCTGGTATCTTCACTGCTGCTTCCTTTGGCAT
>NW_006922138.1:1377086-1383565 GCF_000298275.1 Orycteropus afer afer
GGATCGGGCAGTGTTTTGTTCTGCTGTGCATGGGGTCGCTATGAGTCAAAAATGACTCGACAGCACTTAACAACAACAACAAACATCTTTCTGGTATTCTTTGCTTTCAGCAGGCTCCATCTGAGATCAGCAATGATATCTCTTCATTGCTGCCACGTCCTCTTCTGAATCCAGCTCTCATTTCTGGAAATTCTCTGTTAATATACTGCTGTCACCACTTTTTAATTATCTTAATAAGATTTTACTTGCATGTGATATTAATGATAGTGTTTGGTAATTTCCGCATTCTATGGGATCACCCTTCAGAATGGGTACAAATATGGATTTTTCAGTCAGTTGGCCAGGTAGCTGTCTTCCAAATATACTGGTGTAGCCGAGTGAGTGCCTCCAGTGCGATATCCACTTGTTGAAACATCTCAATGGGTATTCTGTCAGTTCCCAGAGCCTTGTTTTTTGCCACTTCTTTCAATGCAGCCTCTACTTCTTCCTTCAACACCATTGGTTATTGGTCATATGCCACCTCCTGAAATGGATGAAGATCAACCAGTTCTTTTTGGTATAGTGACTTTGTGTTTCTTCCCATCTTCTTTTGATATTTCCTGCATCATTCAGTATTTTCCCCATAGAATCTTTCAGTATTGCAACTCGAGGCTTCAGTTTTTTCTTCAGGTCTTTCAGCTCAAGAAATGCTGAGCATGTTCTTCCCTTTTGGTTTTCTAACTGCAGGTCTTTGTACATTTCCTTACAATCATTGACTGTTTTTCTTGAGCTGCACTTTGAAATCTTTTCAGCTCTTTCAGCTTGTCATTTCTTCCATTTGCTTTAGCCACTCTTCGTTCAAGGGCAAGTCAAGAGTCTCTTCTGACACCCATTTTGGTGTTTTCTTCCTTTCCTGTCTTTTTAATGACCTTTTGCTTTCTTCATCAATGATGTTCTTGATGTCATCTCACAATTATTCTGGTTTTTGGTCATTGGTGGTCAGTGCATGAAATCTATTCTTTAGATGGTCTTGAACACTGAGTAGCTGAAGTGAGTGGAAGAAATGATGAAATAAAAGAGCTGAAGAGAAGATTTCAAAGGGCAGCTTGAGAAGGCAAAGTAATGTAATACAATGAAATTTACAGACACCTGGAATTATAAACCCAAGAGAAAAGAAAGCACTCAGCATTTCTCAAGCTGAAAGAATTGAAGAAAAAATTGAAGTCTTGAATTGCAATACTCAACAATTCTATGGGCAAAATATTGAATGATGCAGGGAGCATCAAAAGAAGATGGAAGGAATACACAGAGTCACTGTACCAAAAAGAACTGGTTGGTGTTCAACCACTTCATGAGGTAGCATATGATCAAGAATCAACGGTACTGAAGGAAGAAGTCCAAGCTTCACTGAAGGAATTGGCCAAAAACAAGGCTCCAAGAATCGATGGCATACCTATTGAGATATTTCAACAAACGGATGCCCCATTGGAAGCACTCACTCGGTTATGCCAAGAATTTTGGAAGAAGCTACCTGGCCAACTGACTGGAAGAGATCCATATTTGTCCCCATTCCAAAGAAAAGTGTTGGAACAAAAAGTGGAAATTATTGAACATTATCATTAATATCACACATGACTAAAATTTTGCTGTAGATAATTTAAAATTCATTACAGCAATATATTGACAGGGAACATCCAGAAATTCAAACTGGATTCAGATGAGGACGTTGAACAAGGGAAACCAAAAAAACAAACTCACTGCCATCAAGTTGGATCTGACTCATAGTAACCCTTCCTTGGGTTACTGAGGCAGTATCACTATGAAAGTAGATTGCCCAATCTTTGAGTTGATGGCAATGAGTTTAGTTGTTTGTTTGTTTGTTTAACAAGGGATAAACAAAAACAAAAACAAAAAAACAACCAAACTCACTGCTGTCAAGTCGATTCGACTCCTAGTGACTCCGCCTTGGGTTTCCGAGGCGGCATCTATACGGAAGTAAATTGCCCAACCTTCATTCCAAGGAGTGGGTGGTGGGTTTGAACTGCCAGCCTTCTGGTCAGCAGGCAGATGCCTTAAGCACTGTGCCAGCAGAGCTCCCTAAACAAGGGATAGCATTGCTAATGTCAGATGGATCTTGCCTGAAAGCAAAGACTACAAGAAGGTGTTTGCTTTTGTGTTATTAACTATGCAAACATATTCAATTATGTGGATCATAAAAAAATTATGGATAACATTGTGAAAATTGGGAATTCCAGATTTAATCATGCTCACGAATAACCTGCACTAAGACCAAGAAGCTGTCATTCAAACAGAGCAAGGGGATACCGCCTGGTTTAAAATCAGGAAGGGTGCACGTCAGGGTTGTATCGTTTCACCATAGTTATTCAGTCTTTATGCTGAGCAAATAATCCAAGAAGCTGGACTACATGAAGAAGAACGTAGCATCAGAATTGGAGAAAGACTCATCAACAATCTGCCATATGCAGAAGACATAACCTGCTTGCTGAAAGTGAAGAATACTTAAAGCACTGATGAAGCTCAAAGACTACAGTCATCAGTATGGATTACACCTTAACACAGAGAAAACAAAGATCCTCACAACTGAACCAATAAGCAGCATCCTGATGAATGGAGAAAAGATTGAAGTTGTCAAAGATTTCATTTTACTTGGATCCACAGTCACCGTCCATGAAGGCAGCAGTCAAGAAGTGAAATGGCATATTGCACTGGCCAAATGTTCTACAAAAGACCTCTTGAAAGTGTTGAAGAGCAAAGATGTCACTTTGAAGACTAAGGTGAAGTTGACCCAAGGCCTGGTATTTTCAGTCACCTCAAACGCATGTGAAAGGCAGACAGTGAATAAGGAAGACCAAAGGAGAATTGATACCCTTGAATTGTGTTGTTAGTGAAGAATACTGAAAATACCATGGACTGCCAGAAGAGTGAGCAGATGTCCTGGAAGAAGTGCAACCAGAATGCTCCTTGGAAGAGAGAATGGCCAGACGTCATCTGCCATACTTTGGTCATATTGTCAGAAGGGACTCATCCCTGGAGAAGGCATCACGCTTGGTTACGTAGAAGGTCAGCAAAAAGGTGGGAGACCCTTGATGAGATGGTTTGATACTGTGGCTACAACCACGGGCTCAAGCATAGCAGGGATTGTGAGTATGCCACAGGCCTAGGCAGTGTTTCATGGGGTCACTTGTACTTGGGGTCACTATGAGGCGGAGCTGACTCAATGGCATGTAACAACAACAGAAATAAATGCATGTGAACCCATAAAATGGGGTCACAGAGATAGGAAACTGTAAAAGGAGTCACTTATAAAAGCCTGTGGTCAGAAGGCAGAAGTTTATTTACCACCTCATGAGAAAAATAACTAAGAAGCTGTCTAAGAGCACATTGCTTTCCAATCATGTAACCAGAAAGCTACATGAATTCCTTCTAATAAAACCTGTATGTGGCTTGTTGCATCCTCCATGAACCTACGCTTTTCTTTCTTTGCACTGATGAGGAGCATGATTTGGAAGGAGGAGTGCCTCCTAGTGTTGGAACAGGTTGCTCTTTCTACTTTGAATGAATGAGCACCATGCAGGGGAGGCCGACTCCCTGAAGCTGCCCTCAGCGTGCTGTTGGACAGCATGTCTCCATCAGCAGAGCTCAGGCCAGTTCCCCGCTGCTTGAGGATCTTGGGCAAACCACTTAACCTTCAGCCCCTTGGTTTTCCCAGTTGTAAAGTAAGAGAAACCTTGGCCGTAAATTCTGCCAGTAAAACATTTTGAGACTAAAAGATCAGTTTCATGTGGTCGAGCGTCCTTTCTGTGGATGAGGCACATTTCTGAGGCTGCTCCTTCTGTTGCTAAACACTCTACCATTCAATTCAAGGATCCTTTAAAGCCTGGGATTGTAGAAAAGTGACTGTCTCGCAGGCTATGCTTACCAATTGTTTTGCCCATGGCTTAGCATCTTGCCAGCCCCAAAGGCACTGCCTGTATTCTAGGTGTCCAGTACTCAGCACCTGGCTTCTGACACCACATGTGTGAGTCAGGGTCCTGCTCTGGCAGTACTGAATAGCCAACGTTCCCAAGATCTCAGTGGCTTACAGCAGGGACAACATACTTCATACCCCTCAGGTCTGTAGGTGGCTGGAATTTGGCTGAAGTATGCTGGTCCCACCTGGGCTCACCATGTTGTGATGACTCCAGGCTTTGGTCCATACCATGCATCTTGCGTCTAAGATCCAGTTGGAAAAGATGTGACTTCCTAGACCTTGCTGCTGTCCTTGTGTGAGAACAGCACTCCAAGAGGGCTGGCAGAAGCTTCCCTGAGCCTAATGACGAACCAGTTCTGAGCTGGGACACAAGTCCTTCCTCCCTGTCCCATCAAAGAAACTCCCATGGCCAAGTCCAAGTTAGAGGGAAGAGGAAGTCCCATGCAAGGGCAGCAAGAAAAGAAGGAATTGTAGACCGATAATATATTCTGCTTGATTCCTACCCCAGGAAGCTGGGCTCCACTGAGAAGAATGCAGGGACATCCGTGTGTTCCCAGTTTTGTGCTGGTCAAAGGAACACTTTCTAATTCAGTCTTTAAAAATCTGAATAGTTAATGTCTGCCCTTAGAAGTGAGGCTTGCAAGGCTTCATCTCTCATACCTTGGACATGTTATCACTGCAGAAGGCCATCATCCTTGGTAAAGGATAAGATCAGTAAGAAAGAGGAAGGCCACCAACACAACAGACTGGCACAGCACTGCGACAGTGAGCTCGAGTGAGGCACAGGACTGGGAAGTGCTTCATTCTGTGGTACAAGGGGTCACTGTAAGTCAGAACCAACTGGGTGACAGCAGCAGCGTGGGAACCGCCTCATGGGCCCCTAACAGCAGCAGCGTGGGAACCACCTCATGGGCCCTAACAGCAGCAGCAGCGTGGGAACCATCTCAGTGGGCCCCTACCAGCAGCGTGGGAACCGCCTCATGGGCCCCTACCAGCAGCAGCGTGGGAACCGCCTCATGGCCCCTAACAGCAGCAGCGTGGGAACCGCCTCATGGCCCCTAACAGCAGCAGCGTGGGAACCGCCTCATGGGCCCCTACCAGCAGCAGCAGCGTGGGAACTGCCTCATGGGCCCCTAACAGCAGCAGCAGTGTGGGAAATGGGAGATGTGTGTATTCTCTTCTTCAACAACATTGTGATCAATGGAGAAAAGATGGAATTTTTCAGGGATTTAATTTTACTTGGATCCATAGTCAACACCCATGGAGGCAACAGTCAGGAGATCAGACATGATATTGCACAGGGTAAATCTGCTACAAAAGACCTCTTTAAAGTGCTAAGGTGCAAAGATGTCAGCTTTGAAGACTAAGATGTGCCTACCCTAAGTCATGGTAGTTTTAATCCTCATATACATGCGAAAGCTGGACAGTGAATAAGGAAAACCGAAGGACAGTTGATGCTTTTGAATTGTGGTGAAGAATACTGAAAGTGTCGTGGACTGCCGGAAGAACAAACAAATCCATCCTGGAAGAAGTGCAGCCAGAATGCTCTTTAAAAGGGAGAATGGCGAGACTTCATCTCACCTGTTTTGGTCATGTTGTCAGAAGGGACCAATTCCTGGAAAATAACATCAGGCTTGGTAAAGAAGACGGGAAGCAAAAAGAGGAAGACCTTCAACGAGCTGGACTGACACAGTGGCTGCAGAAATGGGCTCAAGCATGGTGGGGATTGTGAGGTTGGTGCAGACTGGGCGGTGTTTCTTTCTATTGTACGTGGGGTGGCTGTGAGTCGCAGCCAACTCAGTGGCACCCAACAACAGCCTCTTCTTCCAGGCCAAGTGACACGAGTTAAAAGCATTAACAATAAGGATGAGAATGGTTGTCCAATTCAGATATAGACAGCATCGTGAGAATTATCAGTGGACAGTTTGTAGACATCCATTCACATCCATTCACTGACTTGCCAATAAACTGCGATTGTCCCATTTCCATCCAGGGAGACTAGGGCCTATGGGAAATAACAGCATATTTGGAAGTGTTCTTCACTCCCAGAGATTTCAGGGGTCTTGAGATCAGAGATCTGGTGATATTCATTGTTGTCAGCTGCTCACGAGCCTACCCCTGATTGTGGTGGGGTCCTGCACCACTGAGCAGAACATTGCCCATCAGGCCTGCATCATCCAGAAAGCCTGGTCTGTATTGAGTTTTGTCCACATCTTTCTCCCACTCTATCTGCAGCATGTTGCGTCCATCACTGATGCAATGGGCTGTTCCATCACACCCCGTGTCTCCTTCACTCTCACTGGCTCTCTGCTTCACCAAGCACGATGTCCTCCTCCAAAGGTTGACCCTCTTGATGGCGTGTGCAAAGCAAGTGGTGCAACAGAGCCTGGGGTGACCCATTGGGCTTTCTTTGGCTGATTTTTTTTTTTCCTATTTATTCAAACATTTATTGATATTAGTATGGAAACATGGATATTTATTACAAATTTTGGATTATAATTATTACTTA
>NW_006922138.1:1385430-1391449 GCF_000298275.1 Orycteropus afer afer
CATTTTTTAATTGGATTGTTTGTCTTTTTGTTATTGAGGTGTTGAAGTGTTCTATAAATTCTAGAGATAAGTCCCTTGTCAGATATGTTATTCTTTGGCTGATTTTTGGAGGTAGGTCACCAGTCCTTTCTTCCTGGGCTGCCTGAGCCTAGAATCGTTGTTGAAGCTGGTCCATCATGGGTCACCATGCTCGTATGTGAAATCAAGTGACATAGCTTTCAGCATCACAGCAACCCACAAGCTACCACAGTGTACACCAAGACTGACAGACGAGTGCTGGACGGTATCCATCATAGCTTATACAATACCTCCATTTAGTGCCAAGATAAAATAAGTGACAGTGAGTGAATGATTACGATATGACTTGTGGGGGGATGGATTCTCAGAGCTGAGCAAGGGAGCAGCAGGAAGAGAAGAGACCATGGCCAGCAGAGCACATCAGGCCCCAAGCTGCTGTGGTAGGTGTGGGGTGAAGCTCAGCCAAGGGCCCGTGGAGCACGGCCATCCTCCCGTTTCCTTAGTGCATCAGAGGTTTTTTTTCCTTCCTACTATTCTCTTTGCTCAAGCTTTTAAAAATGCATGATGTCCCTCCTACGTATTTAAGTAAAGAAGGTGCAGTAAGAGCTTGTTTTACTTCTGATACCGTCATCAGTCTCTCCAACTCTGAGTAACATTTCAGAGCAAGAATGAGAGCTCCCAGTGATTCATGGTTCCATCCTCACTACTTTGAAGCCAGGTTTTCCATCAAAGAACATAATATGGGTTCTTTTGCTTAATGATGAAATGTTTAAACAAGCGTTTTCATATTCTACAGAGTTAGTGTTCAGAAAGTACTCCTGACTGAAGATAACTGTGTAGGAGAAATCCCTCCTGTCATTGAGTCATCAGACGGCCTTGGTTATTACCTTGAATTATGGCCACGGCCCATTTTGGGGATAGTGTAACATGAATTTCCACCTATCTCTGTGTATGCTTTGCACAGTAAAGATGATGGGATTCTTTTTTTTTTCCCCCTCCAACTTTTTATTGTGCTTTGGGTGAAAGTTTACAGACTAAATTGGTTTTCTGTTCAACAGTTCTCACACATTTTGTTTCTTGACATTGATATTAGTTCCCACAATGTAACAGCACTCTTCCCACTTCCTCCCTCTGTTTTCCATTTCCTTTTTCAGTTTTTCCTATCCATTTGTGCCTTTTGAGCTTTATCCATGGACAAATACTGCCATTTTGAACCCTTATGGTTATGTTTTGAAGGAGTGCACACTTCTTGGCGTTACTGTTCACCTCATGGGCCTGTCTATTGTTTGGGTCAGAGTTGAGCTCTGGGGGTGAGTTCAGCTCTGGATTTGAAGGATGGCTAACGGCCATAGTCTAGGGATTCCACTAGTCTCTATTAGACCAGAGAGCATGGTCTGTATTGAGTTTTGTCCCATAACTTTCTCCCACTCTATCAGCGTCTCTTATTGTGGTCCCTTTCGGAGTGTATGGCAGTGGTAGCTGAGCACCATGTAGTTCTTCTGCTCTCAGGATCTTGTACACAGAGGTTCAGGTGGCCCACTAGAAGGACGATGGGATTCTGATACTGACTTCCTCGTACACCATTTGATGACGCAAGTGCCCAGTGTAGTTAGCACCTCCTTTGAAATGAGGATTCCCGTGAATGTGCCGTGGAGATTGTGGGACAGGGTAATGGACACACTGGGGAGTGTGTGAAGCCTGTGGGAACCGAGCATTGGTCGTGGTGGGTCCAGTTCTTTGTGCTAATTTGATAGAAATGATGCTGAGTAGAATTAATAAACAGCCTTTACCAAAAACCAAACACACTGCCGTCGAGTCATTGCTGACTCATCACGACCCCTCCTTGGGTTTCCAAGATGGTATCTCTATGGAAGTAGATTTCCCAATCTTCCTTCCAAGGAGTGGATGGTGGGTTTGAACCTCCAGCCTTCTGGTTAGCAGTCAGATGCCTTAGGCACTCTGCCACTCGAAATCAGAGGATGGCAGTGCTGGCCTCGGAGGTGGGAGAACAGATGGTCATTACCGGAAGAGACAGAGAGAGTTTACTTTGCTGTCTGGCCTGGCTGGTTTGGTCGGGAAGGATCCCAGAGAAGCAGCCCCTGACACACGTGGGTCTCCAGGACAAGGATGGCGAATTCGAGGATGACACTTTCCTTGAAGGTGATCAGGGCTGGTTGTGTTCTTGTAGATCAGCCTCTGTCTTTTCTCTGGGTTGAAGTATTTTCCCAGCTCAGCGCCAGAGCTGGGGTTGGGTGGAACTTCAGTGGGGTGGACTCTGTGTGTGTGTGTGTGAGTTGGTTGCCACTGAGTCTATGCCACTCATGCCAACCCGTGTGTGCAGAGTAGAACTGGCTGAAGAATTCTGGTCCTCCTTCCCGTGGTCCGTCCGCTCAGAAGCTGTGGATCGAAGGGCATCCCGACTGGCCTCTGAGGCTGAGAAGCATGATGTTCTGGTCAGAGAGCTGCAGCGCCTTCAAAGACCCCATGTGCTGCTGGGAATGAGCGACATTGTCACCTTTGCAGGGGGCCATCGAGTCAGTTAAGAGTCACGGCCACCTCAGGTGTGCAGAGTAGAATGCTCCACTGGGTTTTCAAGGCTGTGGCCTTTTTCAGAAGCACATCACCAGGCTTCTCTTCAAGGGCGCCTCGGGGTGAGTTCCAACCACCAACCGTTGAGCTAGAAGCTGAGCACTTAGCCAATTTTGCCACTCAGGGATGTGTGCCTGTGTTAAACTCCACTGATCGTGGAGTTAAACATCAAACCTTGAAATGACTGAAGGGACCACAATTAGAGGATCTTATAGCCAGTTTGTGGTAGTTCTTCTCAAAATGTCCAAGTGACTCAAAGAAACCTTAGATGAAGCATGAGTAAGGTGCATGATAAACAAACAAACAAAAAAATCAAACGCACTGCCGTCAAGTCCATCCTACTCATAGCGACCCCTCCTTGGGTTGCCGAGGCCGTATCTCCACAGAAGTAGATTGCTCAGTCTTCCTTCCGAGGAGTGGCTGGTGGGTTTGAACCACCAGCCTTCTGGTTAGCAGTCAAATGCCTTAGGCAGTACGCCACCAGAGCTCCCAGGTGCACAATAAGGAAATACTAATCTAGGTGAAAGTGAAACCTCTCGTTCTACATATTTCGATTTTTTAAAAGGTAAAGCCCATATTGGGCTACATGGCTTTCTACTGTGTTTACCAAAAGTTTTTAAAAATGTTCGCTCTCTACTCAATGGACTAAACATTAAAAGAATCACCAAATGCTTTCATATGGAAATCACATCTCTAATGAGAATGTTTTATTTTGAATTTACAACTTACCTGCCAGAATGCTTAACCTGATAAATGTATATATTTTCCTTAGGCAGTTTTTATTACAACCTGACATTTCTCCTTATATTCTGAAATGAAAATGATTTTTGGGAAGACCAAACTCTTACGAGAACACATCCTAAGATTATTGTTAACCAGCCAATTGCCATCAAGTCAATTCCAAATCACAGTGACTCTGCGGGTTACCAAGGAGACCTGCTTCTTGGGCTTTTCTTGCCTGTAATCTTTACAGAAGTAGATTGTCACAGGGTGGGTTTGAACTGCCGAGTTTTAGGTGAGTAGTCTAGTGCAAATGGTGCTGCCCCAAGATCCAAACAGTTATTAGTAAAATCTGTGTATCTTGACAAGTTAAGTGACTGCTTAAAGTACTGTGACCTTTAAAAGTTCTCAGAAATTTGAGACAAAAGTAGTTTGAGTTGCTCTGCATCTCATTATAAAATGTGTACAGTGTGCTCATTGGGATGTTATGTCCCTTCACATCATTAGCATAACAAAAAAGGAAATATTTCTCTGAAGGTCTATTTCTCAGCAGAGCCACAGGGATTTGCATAACTAATGCGGATTATCTTGTTGATTATACATTCTAGAAGACAATGGAATAACAGCCCAGCGCCATTAAGACATTAGAGCTGAGGCACCATTTGGGAGGAGAGGCAGGAATGGCTTCCATGGCACTGGGCTGTGAACAGAACAGGCACCATGTTTGTGAAATTCCAGGGCTTCTTCCCAGTGGCGGAGATGATACACTACCACAACGGACGTAGCTTCTGCGGAGTCCATTCAGGACCTGTTTCTGGGACCATGTCACCCTTGCTTAGGTTCTAACTCAGCTCTGCTTGATGTTCAAAGTAATTTTCTGGTAAATAATCATTTTTCTGAAATTATTTGGGGTTCATAAACTTTCCATACCACCACTCATCTGTCAGTTTGTCATCCTGCAGGGGCTTGTGTGTCGCTGTCAGGCTGCAGGTTATGCCACCGGGATTTCAGACACCAGCAGGGTCACCCATGGTGTACAGTTTCAGTGGCACTTCCAGACTAAGATAGACTCAGAAGAAGGAAGGGACCATCCACTTCCTTCTCAAAGAACTGGCCAGTGAAAACCTTATGAATAGCAGTGAAACCCTGTCTGATATATTACTAGAAAACTGTGAATAGCCCTGAAACATTGTTTGATATAGTGCCAGAAGATGAGCCCTTCAGGTCAGAAGGCATTCAAAATATGATTGGGGAAGAGCTGCCTCCTCTGAGTAGAGGTGACCTTAATGATATGGATGGAGTAAAGCTTTTGGGACATCCATTTGCTGATGTGGCATGCAAAATGGAAAGAATCCACTGCAAATGTCCATTAATAATCAGAACATAGACTGTATGAAGTATGAATCTAGGAAAATTGGAAGTTGTCAAAAATCAACTGGAACACATAAAGACTGATATCCTAGGCGTTAGTGAGCTGAAATGGACTAGTTTTGGCCATTTTGAATCAGACTACCATATGATCTACTATGCCAGGAATAACACATTGAAGGGGAATGCTGTGGCATTCATCGTCACAAAGAATGTTTCAAGATCTATCCTGAAGTACAGCCCTGTCAGTGATAGAATAGTATCCATATACCTACAAAGATGTTGTTGTTGTTATGTGCCCTTGAGTTGGACCCGACTCACAGTGACCCCTCCTTGGGTTTCCAAGGCAGTATCACTACAGGTGTAGATTGCTCAACCTTCCTTCTGAGGAGTGGCTGGTGGGTTTGAACTACCAGCCTTCTGGTTAGCAGTCAAGTGCCTTAGGCACCACGCTACCAGAGCACTTACAAACAAGACCAGTTAGTACTATTACTATTCAAATTTATGCACCAACCACCAAAGCCAAAGATGAGGAAATTGAAGGTTTTTACCAAATTATACAGCCTGAAATTGACCAAATATGCAATCAGGATGTGTTGATTATCACTGGTGATTGGAATGCAAAAGTTGAAAACAAAGAAGAATCACCAGTAGTTGGAAAATATGGCCTTAGTGATAGAAATAGTATTGGAGATCACATGATAGAATTCTGTAAGAACAATGAATTATTCATTGCAAATACCTTTTATCAGCAACACAAATGGTGGCTATACATGTGGACTTTTCCAGTTGGAGTACACAGGAATCAGATTGACTACATCTGCAACAAGAGGTGATGGAGAAGCTCAGTATCTTCAGCCAAAACAAGGCCAGGAGCTGATTATGGAACAGACCATCAGTTGCTCATATGCAAGTTCAGATTGAAGCTGAAGACAGAAGTCCATGACAGCCAAAATATGACCTTGATTATGTCTATCAAAAGAATAGATTTGATGCATTGAACACCAGGGACCAAAAACCAGAGGAATTGGGGGATGACATCAAGAACATCATCCACAAAGAAAGCAAAAGATCATTAAAAAGACAGGAAGGGAAGAAAAGACCAAAATGGATTGTAGAAGAGACTGAAACTTGCCCTTGAATGGAGAGTAGCTAAATCAAATGGAAGAAATGTCGAGATAAAAGAGCTGAACAGAAGATTTCAAAGAGCAGCTCAAGAAGACAAAATCAGTTATTATAATGAAATGTGCAAAATCCTGGAGTTACAAAACCAAAGGGGAAAAACACACTCGATATTTCTCAAGCTGAAAGAACTGAAGTAAAA
>NW_006922138.1:1392359-1396805 GCF_000298275.1 Orycteropus afer afer
TGCCCCTTGAGCTTTCTCCCTGTGCATAAGCAGCCCTTCTTTCTCCCATGATTGTTCTCTCCAAGGAGTGTATCTACCTGAGGTAAATGTTCAACTCATATTCCTGTCTTTTGTTTGGCTGGAAAGCATAGTGCGGGTTCAATTCCAGACCTGAAGGGCAGCTAGGGGCCATAGTCTCAGTGGTTCCACCAGGCTCCATCAGACCAGCAAACCTGGTCCCCACTTTTTTTTTTTTTTTTCTAAACTCCTGTTTGTTAAGGCATTTGTGGTATATTTCTTGTCAGAGCAGCACTAGATAACCAGAACAGTCACTATACCAAAAAGAATTGGTTGATTTTCATCCATTTTAAGAGGTGGCATATGATCAAGAGGCAATGGTATTGAAGGGTGAACTCAAAGCTACACTGAAGAACTTGGCAAATAACAAGTCTCCAGAAATTGACAGAATACCCATTGATATGTTTCAACAAACGAATGCCTCACTGGAGAAACTCACTTGTCTATGCCAAGAAATTTGGAAGACAGCTACCTGACCAACTAACTGGAAAAGATCCATATTTCTACCCATTACAAAGAAAGGTGATCCCCCACCCCCCCCACACACACACGCACACACAAACTCACTCCATCAAGTCATATCTGACTCATAGCAACCCCTTCTTGGGGTTGTATCACTGAGGTGGTATCACTACGGAAGTAGATGGCCCAATCTTCCTTCCAAGGACTGGCTGGAAGGTTTGAACCACCAGCCTTCTGGTTAGCAGTCAAATCAGAATGTGAAATTCTCAAATAATATTATTAATATCACACACAAATAAAATCTTGCTGAGGATAATTCAAAAACAGTTGCAGCAATGTATTGACAGAGAACTTCCAGAACTACAAGCTGGATTCAGCAGGGGATGTGGAATGAAGGATGTCAGATGGATCTTGGCTCAAAGCAAAGAATGCCAGAAAGATGTTGACTTGTGTTTTATTGACTGTGCAAAAGCATTTGATTGTGTGGATCATAACAAATTATGGATAACACTAAGAATGGGAATTCCAGAACACTTGATTGTACTCATGAAGAAGCTGTATGTAGACCAGGAGGCTGTCGTTCAAACAGAACAAGGGGATACTGCATGGTTTAAAATCAGGAAGGGAGTAGTATGTCAGGGTTGTATCTTTTCACCATTCTTATTCAATCTGTATGCTGAGCATATAATTGAAGATGCTGGACTATGTGAAGAAAAACATGGCATCAGGATTGGAGGAAGATTCATGTACAACCTGCGATATGTAGATGACACAACTTTGCTTGCTGTAAGTGAGGATGACTTGAAGTACTTACTGATGAAAAATAAAGACTTCAGTCTGCAGTGTGGGTTACATCTCAGCATAAAGAAAATGAAAAATCCTCACAACTAGGCCAATAAGCAGCATCACAATAAATAGAGAAAAGATTGAAGTTGTTAAAGATTTCATATTACTTGGTACCACAATCAACAGCAATGGAAGCAGCAGTCAAGACATCAGATGATGTATTACACTGGGGAAATCTGCTGCAAAAGACCTCTTTAAAGTGCTGAAGAGCAAAGGTATCTCCTTGAAGACTAATATGCATGTAACCCAAGCCATGGTATTTTCAGTCACCTCGTATACATGTGAGAGCTGGACAATGAATAAGGAAGACTGAAGAAGAGTTGATGCTTTTGAGCTGTGGTGTTGGTGAAGGATATTGAAAGTACTGTGTAGTACCAAAAGACCAAACAAATCTGTCCTGGAAGAAGTGCAGGCAGAATGCTCCTTGGAAGCAAGAATGGCCAGACTTTGTCTCACCTACTTTGGTCATGTTGTCAGAAGGGACCATTCCCTGGAGAAGGATGTCATGCTTGGTAGGGTGGAGGGTCAGTAAAGAAGGGGAAGACCCTCAATGAGATGGACTGACACAGTGGCTGCAATGGCGGGCCCAGGTACAGCAAGACTGTAAGGTTGGCACAGGACCAGCCAGTGTTTCATTCTGTTGTGCACAGGGTCACTGTGAGTCTGAGGCAACTTGACAACAACAACAACAACAAAACAAAAAACCCTCTAAATAAGCTTGGCATTCTGGACTTTTCATTTTAATCCCTGCACGTGGGGATGAATCACAGGACATGGTTTTTGTTGAACTCTAAAGGTACAGGGAACCCTGGCCCTATACCTGCAGATGCAATCCTGTTTAGAAGTAGTGTTTTCTTTCCTATGTTGATTGGGTCACACCTCAGTGGAGTGAGTTCTAAACTTCATCACCTCTGAACTATAAGAAGAGGAGCACAGACACAGACCCACAGGGTGGAGAAGACAGAGCCATGTGAGGACTGACTAGAAGCCAAGGAACCAAGCAACCCAGGGCTACCAACAAGGAGGACATGGCCTTGGCCAAGATTTGAGCTAGTTTGGACTTTTAGCCTCCAGACCTGTGAGACAGTAATTTCTGTCCTTCAAAGCCGCCCACTTGTACTGCTTGTGTTATACTGGCGAACATGACAGGATGTCAAGTAGGCAAGGCACTGAAGATCGAAGCTCTGGTTGGTCTTCCACATGAATTGTGACTCTGAAGACTTGTCACTTCAAGTCCTCTGCTCCCTGCAGCCCATCTGAAGAGGAGGGTCAGATGGTCTCAGTGGCCCTGAGAGCTCTGTCTTTGTTCATTGCCCAGTTCTGGATCCACCTGGAGAACACTTAGCTCTGGGTCTTGCAGCTGGAGAAGGTTTTCCTCACAGAGACGTAGGTGCCCTTGCTCCACACCGACATGGGAACAATGCTCATCTTCTAGAAGATGAGCTTCTCTCAGCAAACCAGCTTCTTTCAGATGAAAGCAGCAACACGCTCCACTCAATGCTTGTCTTCTGCCCTGTTCCAAAGAGCTCTGCCTTGGAAGAGCTTATGTTGTGGGAAGGTGGTGTGGGCACGTTTCCTGTGGATTGGTGACTGAGTGAAAGGGGCGTTGAATGGGAATGAGAACAGGTCCATCTTCAGAGATGAGAGTCCTGGCTGGTGGGCTGAAAGTCCTTACCCTGCTCATCCATCCTTTGGTAGATTCCAAGTCAGAGCTCTGGCTTCCAGAACTCTGAGAGAATGAATCTCTGTTGTTCTAAGCCAACTAGCTGTGCCAAGTCATTATGGCAGCCTGAAGATACCAATCCACATGCACTCTAATTCTTTGTTGTGATGTGAGGAGAAGAGGACCTGAGAGGATATTTCTTCACAGTGGAAGGTGATGAGCCAGAAGAGGGAGGGAGGATAGGGAGGAGCAGAGAGGTCTCCATAAGCCTAGAGTCTAAGGTGGACAGAACTCATTCTTGGGTTCCACGTAAGGGAGAGAAGACCTCGTTCCTGAGTGTTCATATGAAGGAGAGAAGAGCTCCTCCATGGGTGTACACTTCAAGGAGGGGAGACCTCATTCATTGGTGTTCATGTGAAGGACAGAAGATGTCATTTGTGGGTGTACACTTCAAGGAGATGAGACTGCATTCATCGGTGTGCATGCGAAGGAAGGGAGACCTCGTTCATGGGTGTGTACTTCAAGGAGGGAGGATCTTGTTTGTGGGCGTGCATGTGCAATGCTCATTCATAGGCATTCACGTGGAGAGAAGACGTCATTCGTGGTTGTGCACATGAAGGAGGGGAGACCTCATTGACAGGTGTTCTTGTGAAGGAGAGGAGACGTCGTTCGTGGGTGTGCACATCAAGGAGAGGCAACTTTGTTCATCGGTGTTCATGTGAAGGAGAGAGAACAGGCCGAGGGGACACTCCAGGATGTGCCCCCGGGGAGTTTGGAGCCTCCATGGGGCAGCATGGCCTCATTCTGCGAGGGGGACACATACAGAGACCTTCTGAGCTGGTTTAAACTTGTGGAGCTTGAGGTTGAAACAGGAGATCTGTGGAAAGAGGTGTATGTATTCTTGCAAAAGATGAATGTGGGATTAGAGTTAAGAGAGACAAAAAATCCTGGGTTTTCTTGGGATGTGTGCTGCCATTTCAGGTGCCAGTGTCATCCTGGGATTTCTGCACCAGGTCGCAGTGGAGGATCCAGGCCCCTCTCTCTTCAAGATGCCGGACAGGGACAGCAGTGCCTTGGTGAGGAATCCCAGCCATGGAATGCACCCACAGTGACACAGAAACTCCACACCTGATCTGACTTTCAGGAGCTTTTCACCCACAGTCTCTACATGTGCCAGATCCATGTTGAATTCATATATGGCCCTTTTCAACATTGTATTGGACAGAGACTGAAAAATGTAGAGCTCTCTCAGACTAATAAGGAGAGGACATTGTTGGTGCGGTGTGTAAGCACTTGGATGCTAACTGAAAGGTTGTTGGTTCAAACCCACCAGCTGCTCCACAGGAAAACAAAGTGTCAGTCCGCTTCTGTGAAGATGACAGCCTTAGAAACCCTGTGGGGCAGTTCCCCTCGGTCTT
>NW_006922138.1:1397316-1399043 GCF_000298275.1 Orycteropus afer afer
GCACGTTGCTCAGTGGACCTTCAAACCCACCTGCTCTTCTCCAAGTGAGTGCTCAGCAGGAACTGCTGTGTTCAGCGGCAGGCTCCTCCCCGTTTGGTTATCGTGGGGTTCACCTTCTATGCTGTTCAGTCCAAATGTTCACGGAATCGGCACACGGCCATTAAAGTTACGTTATAAACAGTGCTGTCTGCGTGCGCCTAAGCTGTTCAAAAGTTCCAGCGGCCCCAGAGAAGCCACAGGCTTAGCATTACCAGCAAATGGTGCTGCTGTAAAGGAAAGGGTTCTTTCTGGTTCACATCTGGGCCTTGAACATTTCCACCTAGTACCTCTTTGGGGATGAAAAGTTTCTGTAAATGCTATGACCTTATTTGGGACTGTTTCCTGTAAACGGTGATATTGTGGGTTGTTGTTATGTGCCGTCGAGTCGGACCCGACTCATAGCGACCCTCCTTGGCCCAATCTTCCTTCCGAGGAGTGGCCGGTGGGTTTGAACCGCCAGCCTTCTGGTTAGCAGTCAAGTGCCTTAGGCGCTACACTATGAGAGCTCTGATATTGTGGGTACCGCAGAAGATTTCATTTTCCCTGATGCCATGACTAAGCAATAGTTGTTTTCCTCATTCCTAGAGGAGACTTCGTACGGTTCAGTGTCCTCAGCCAGGGGTGGGCTTGGCCCCCACAGGACATTTGGTGACATCTAGAGACAGTTTTGTTGTCACAAATGCAGTGGGTGCTGTTGGCATTCAGTGGGTGGAAACCAGCAATGCTACTAATTTCCTACAGTGCCCAGAACAACCCCACAACAAAAAGAATTATTCAGTCCAAAATGTCATTGGTGTGATGCTGAGAACCCCAGCTGACCCGAATCTGAACCAACCTTCTGCATCCAAAACGCATGGTGCACGTTTCAGCTGCTGCTTCTGCGTGTTCCAATTCATAGACTTGCTAAATGTTCACTGTGGGGCTTGTTTATCACACACTGTCCTGTAAGCAGGGCCCTGGTGGCACAGTGGTTAAGTACTCCATGGGAGAAAGACCGGTGATCTGCTTCCATAAAGATTCAAAAACGGACCCATGAACGAACCATGGCCAGTGAGTTGATCCGGGGGCTCACAGTCGGACAGAGAACTGCCCCAGAGGGTTTCCAAGGCTGTCGGTCCTCATGGAGGCTGACTGCCTCATCTTTATCCTGGGCAGCAGCCGGTGAGTTTGAACTGCTGACCTGTTTTGGGGAGCCACCAAATGCTTAAAGCACTGCGCTACCAGAGCTCCTTGTCTCTGGCAGCCCATGGTGTATTCAGCATTCTTCGCCAACAGCACAATTCAGAGGCATCAACTCTCCTTCGGTTTTCCTTATTCCTTGTCCAGCTCTCACATGCACATGAGGCGGTTGAAAATACCATGGCTTGGGTTAGGAGCACCTTAGCCCTCAGAGTGATGTCTTTGCTCTTCCACACTTTAAGGTGGTCCCTTGTGGCAGATTTGCCCAGTGCACTACATTGTCTGGTTTCTTGACTGCTGCTTCCATGGGTATTGATTGTAGATCCGAGTAGTATGACAACATCTAGAATGCTGCTTATCAGTGGTTTTAAACATTCAGATTTTAGCCTCTACGAACTCTCTGTAGTCTTCTGTGTGTGGAACGTGGCCCAGCCTGCCTGGGCAGGTCAGCAGCTCTTCCCAGAAGGATGCCTGCTTCTTCGCACCTGCAGCCTGCATCCACCCCCGTC
>NW_006922138.1:1400392-1406664 GCF_000298275.1 Orycteropus afer afer
CCCTCCCCTCCTGCCGTGGGGTGGACTGCCACAGTGACAGCTGCCTCCCTCTGCTGCACGGACGTCCGCTCCTGCTCGCAGCTGCCGCCGAGTCGGCCCTCGCACACGGTGGGACAGCACGCTGCTGGTCCGGCGCCATCCCCACGATGGGGTGTGCACCAAACCCTGGGCTCCTCACGGGTTTCGGGGGCTCATTTGCACGAGTTGGTCCCCAGGCCTTTCTTCCTAGGCTCTCAGTCTGGAGGCGGCACTCAAAGCTGTCCCTGTGGGAGCCCGGCCGGTCTGGGCATCGCCGTGGGGGCAGCTCCCCCTCAGCCCCATGTTTTTGAGGGGTGAGCGCCTGCACTGCTGTTCCCCACAGGCTCTTTCCCAGTTCCCTGAGCTCAGGCCTTTCGTCCACTCAATTCATCACCATTTAATTTGGGGGTATTCCTGTCTCCATGCTTGTTCTGTAAGGCACGTGGCCTGTCTCCTACCTACTAAGACGTTTTCCTCTCCAGATCGTCCTCCGTTTTCTCTCTTCGTTTATTATATACGGTGCTCTTAACATCACCTCTCATCGCTCCCGCCCTGCAACACCCGTCCCCCTCCCTGGGGCCCCAGTGCCATTGATACGTAGCTTACGGAGCCCGCACCGTGCTGGAAGCACAGGTACACACATGCACTGCAGACCGGGCTTTGCGGCCAACCCCGTGACATGCTCCAAGCGGACCGTGCCCCTCGAGACGCTCCCGCCAGCTGCTGTCCCTGTGTGGACAGAGTGGAAGTGTGCACAACTCTGACCTTTCAGGAGGTCTCCCAGCCATTGTTTCCAGGACCCCAAGTGGGTTCGCACAACCCCCTGCAGTCAGTAGCCAAGTGCTTTGTGCTCATACCGCCCAGGGCCCCGTGGGCTGCTCTGGTGGACCCACGTCTGCAGCGGTTGGGCCTGGAGCTGGAAAGGCCGGCACGGTCAAAGGGAAAGCTTTCTCTGTGTCTTGGCAGCTGCTGCTTCAAGGCTGTCGGTGTGGGTGCGTGGGGTCGGGAGGGCGCTGGGGAGTGCGGCTTGCTGGTGACACGCCTGCTCTTCTCCCTGCAGGTGTCTTTCTTCCTCTTCATCATCTTCGTGGTGTACACCATGCTGCCCTTCAACACGCGGGATGCTGTCGTCGCGGGCACCCTCACCTCCGCCTCGCACACCATCACGCTCAGCGTCTGCCTGTCTGCGAAGCCGGAGGCCAGGGAGCACCTGGTCTGGCAGGTGGGTGTCCCTGTGCCGGCCGTGATGACACTGGCTCCCTGTGGGCGCATGCGGGGTGGTGTGGTACCTGGAAGCTCGCTCCCTGTCTGCCGTGGGGGTGGCACTGAGTGACCATCCCACAGCAGCACTACCCCACCTCCTCCGTGGGACAGCGGTGACAGCACCGACGTGGGACACAGTCATCCATTTGCTGAGCGCCGCATGGTGCTATGATTTGATGGTCAAAAGCTGTCCTTCCTGCTCATTGCAATCGAACACTCAGGTTTACAGGGAGATAACTGGGCAGTCAGTGCGTAACTGCTCTTCGCAGAGGACAGCACGCCTGTCCTCCTCGGAGCGCCCTGTGCGCCCGGGGCACGGTTCAACAGGACTCCTTTAAAATGCTGCAGCAGCAAAGTTGGCTTTGCTGGTAAACACCATCCTAAGAAGCCATTGTGCTTAATTAGTCAAAAGCCTTTCAAAAGTGATTCAACTTCCTGCAATAACATTGCTGGCGGTGTCGGGAGTTATTCCTGAAGGTCTTTTTACTGTAAAAAGTGCGTTTGTTTTTCTCTCCTGGAATAAAATGCCCACATACCACCTTAGTATGAACGCAGATGCTTGGTGTGAAGCAGGGGAAAGGCAGTGACAAACACACCTGTCAGAAGGGGTCACCGGGTCACCTGGGCCCCCAGAGCCGTCGGAAGGGGTCTCTGGGATACTAGGGCCAGTGGTGCCATCGGAAGGGGTCACCAGGTCACCTGGGCCCCCAGTGCTGTCGGAAGGGGTCTCTGGGTCCCCCGGGCCTATGCCGCTGTTGGAAGGGATAACCAGGTCACCTGGGCCTGTGGGTCTGAGCAACCACGTGTGGTTCACCTGGTGTAGAACCAGCTGCTTTCCCTGCGGCCTGTGGACATCTCTCTTCATTTGAAAGTTTGCTGGGGCCGCCCCGCGTCCGCGTCCCCTGGAGGTGCTCCCAGCACCACTTTGGCTGGAGAGGCTGGGAAACGGGCCCTTACTCAGCCTTATCCACACTTGGCAAGGCTGGACACTTGCCCCTAGCGCACACAGGGAGCCAACGTTCACCTTGTCTGTTTGGGGTTTGTTAAGGGGTGTGCACCTGGGAAGTGAGGGCACCGTCCCTCCTCTGGGGCTCCCTTTGGTTGAGCAGCATACACACACCAGCCATCTGTGTCACCCGAGACTCACGGGGACCACATAGTGACTCACCCAATGACAGAAGGATGTTTGAAGAAGGGACACCCCCAAGCTGTGCTGGGGAGAATGGAAGGATGCCCAGCTCTGCCTGCTCTTTTCCTCCCCTCAGGGCTTCCCTGAGGGTATTTATGGGGCGTTACCCAATTCACCTCTAAACTTCTCGCATCCCCTTTCCTCGGGTCAGGCGGTGGTCTCCCAGGGAAGGGTGGAGGGCAGGCCCCTCACTGGCACGAGAGCACGGTTGGGGCAGCGTGACGGTGGAGGGTCCAGGGTTTGGGCCATTGCTCTGCCCTCGGGAAGGTGGCCTCTGTTCTTGGTTTCTGAGGGGCAACCCTCGAGTGACTGGACACCTTGGGCTGGCATGTCCGGCCACTCCTGCAGATATGTGCTGACGAGTGGTGGCCGTCCAGGGCAGAAGAACCAGGAAAGTCACCTCAGGAGGCTGGTGGCCTCTCATGCAGGACTGGCCGACAGACACCCAGTGAGCTTCCTGGTCACCCTCTGAGACATGGGAGCTCTGTGTTGGGAGCATGCTCAGACCTCACTGTGTGGTTTCCTCGTGACGGTCCTGACGTGGATCCTTTGGCTGTAATAAATCTAGAATCATAAAGGTGTACTTTCTGTGAGTTCTGCACAGGCAACCGTCAGAGATAGTGCAGGTTCAGTTCCAGACCGCCGTGGCACAGTGAGGACTGCGGCCCAGCAAGGACCACCAGTTCTGGGGTTTCCCTGAGCCTATACAAGCTGTGATCACACTAAACTGTCATCTATGAAGTGTGCAATAGCATTAGCAGAAGTTGGAAGTTGTAGGAGAATGACCAGAGTGGGACACAGAGACACGAAGGGAGCGCACACTGTTGGAAAGTGGCACCACTGGGCTTGCTTGACACGGGGCTGCTATGGGCCTTCAATTTGTAAAACCTAGTGTCTGCGGAGCACGATATGGTGCGGTGTGCCTGTCCGTCATTCCAGAAAATTATCAAACCTCAGGGCAGGGGGTGTGGAGCAGCAGATGGAAGGGAGGGAACCCCGGGCAGGCCCCCCAGCTTGTGATTGGCATCCTGATGGGACAGTAAGAAAATCCCAAATTTGTAGCCACCCTGGCAGAAGTTAGGGGTATCATGTGGACCCACAAGCTTGTAACTGGCACTTGCCTGTTTGGTCACCATACGGACAGCATCCTCTCCACTTGTGAGCTCTGACCCAGCTCTGGGTGGCTGGAGGCAGAGATGAGGGGAGTGGAGAGCGAGGATTTCATCAGCCTTAACCGTCTGGGGACTGGATTTATGGAGACACTTATCAAGGATGCTGGCCAGTCCTCCTCACGTGAGCAAGCAGGACTTCAGACATCATGGCTCCCAGCACCCTCACAGTTTTGGGGTTACCCTGAACACAACCCCTGAACATTTTGTATGTACCTCGTTCCATCCATGAATAAATACTGCCCCTGCTGGTGCAGATGTCTCGGAAGGAAATCCCTGGACAGTGAGGGTGATGATGGCTGCCTGTGAGGATGAAGTGGGGTTTAAGGGGAAGTGATGAAGAGTGTGTGCTCTGCAGAGCCTCCACGTTCCCGGTCATCCAGCCCCATGCTCAATTCTCTTTTGTTGTTTTAAAGTGCTTCCCCTTTCTTAGATTCATAGAAAAGTTCAGGTGAAAATGCAACGTTACATTTGTCTGTACTGTATTCCAGAACCAATAAAGATAAAGACTTATCAGTGGACAATCATGGATAGAATCAGTGTGGGAGAGCTTGGGCAAGAAAAACTCCTCATTTTATAGGGTTTTGTGTAACAATGTGGAAAGGACTAGGACATCAGGTCAGTCTCCTATCCATTACAAGTACTTCCCTGGTGATCTGCAGAGCTGGGAAGGGTAGCGTGCCGAGAAACACCAGTGCAGGCCTGGGGGTGAGCACCGGACTCAGGAGAGAATAGCTTGAAGGATCTTTGTCTGCTGCTGGAAATACAGCCAACACTGGCACCGGCTTGCGATGCTAGAAAACAGCCCTTGAGTTCCTTTTGTCCACAGCACACGTAAGCTAGAATTCTGCGGGTCGGGGGTTGTGAGGCTCGCGTACCGGTGTGCAGAGCACAGCTTTTAGACATAAAAGCTGTTGTCTGATAGAGGTGGCCCATCACGGGGATTAGTATCACCCACCTTTTAAACATCAACAAAGATGGCAGTGCACTCAGCACGAACCTGTATCAGGTAGTGTTCTTTCGCTTTCTTTCTTTGAGAATTGACAGTCCACTATACTGTGTAGTGCTTGTCTGTTAGCCAAAATGTGGACTCTATGGAAAACCTCATCCCACTTCCATGCTGGGTAACAGAGTGCATTTTCCCCAGAAATCTCATTTCACCAGCGTCTTCCTTAAAGTAGAATTCTTTCTCAGGCTGTGACACATCGCCTGGTTGAGAAAATCTTCTTAATAACTGACAACTACAGATGGCATTCCTGTTTGGTTTTAACATTTTACTGGAGAATTTTGTTGTTGTTAGGTGCTGGTGAGTCTGCGCCCACTCACAGTGACCCCATGCACAACACAGTGAAGCACTGCCCAGTCCTGCACCGTCCTCACAATTGTCGCCAGGCTTGAGCACGTGGTCGCGGCCACTGTGTCAGTCCATCTCGTTGAGGGTCTTCCCTTGCCTCACGGGCCCTCTGCTTTACCAAGCATGATGTCCTTCTCCAGGGACTGGTCCCTGCCAATAACCTGACCAAAGTCTGACACACAACTCGCCATTCTCACTTCTAAGGAGCATTCTGATTGTACTGTTTCCAAGACAGGTTTGTTTGTTCTTCTGGCATTCCATGGTGTATCCAGTGTTCTTCATGAACAACTCAATGCAAAGGCCTCAGTTCTTCTGTGGACGTCCATCATTCGCTGTCCAGCTTTCACATGCATATGGGGTGACTGAGAAGAAAACGGCTTGGGTCATGTTTGCTTTCTAACACTTTAAAATGGGTCTTTTGTAGCAGATTTGCCCAATGCAATGCATCCTTTGATCTCTTGACTGCAGCATCCGTGGATGTTGATTGTGGATCCAACTAAAATGAAATCCTTGAGAACTTTAATCTTTTCTCCATTTATCACGATGCTGCTTATTGGTTCAGTTGTGAGGAGTTTTGTTTTCTTTAGGTTGAGGTGTAGTCCACACTGCAGACTACAGTCTTTGACTTTTATCACTAAATGCTTCAAGTCATCCTCACTTTCAGCAAGGAAGGTTGTGTCATCTGCATATCACAGGTTGTTAATGAGTCTTGTTCCAATCCTGATGCCACGTTCTTCTTTGTAGAGTCTAGCATCTCAGATTATTTGCTCCCTATACAGATTGAATAACTATGATGAAAGGCTACAACCCTGACCCACACCCTTCTTGATTTTAAACCATGCAGTTTTTCCTTGTTCTGTTCAAACAGCAGCCTCCTGGTCTATGTACACGTTCGTCATGAGCACCAGGAAGTATTCTGGAATTCCCATTCTTCATAATGTCGTCCATAATTTGTTATGATCCACACAGTTGGATGTCTTTGCATAGTCAATAAAGCACAAGCAAACGTCTTTCTGGCATTCTTTGCTTTCAGCCAAGATCCATCTGACATCAGCAGTGATATCCCTTGATCTAAATCATCTTCTGAAACTGGCTTGAATTTCTGGCATTTTCCTGTTGATGTACTACTGCACCCCTTTTTGAATTATGTTCAGTAGAATTTTAGTTGTATATGATATTTGATAATTTCTGCATTCTCTTATATCACCTTTCTTTGGGATGGGTACAAGTTTTGATCCTTTCCAGTTGGTTGGTCAGGAAGCTGTCTTCCAAATTTCTT
>NW_006922138.1:1407734-1409027 GCF_000298275.1 Orycteropus afer afer
GGGACAGTGAGGCAGCCAGGCAGGAAGTTCAGAGGTGGGTTGGGAATAGTGCCTGCAGTCTGGGCCAGAGGTCTGAGAGTCAGGAGCCTTACGCAGCCTGAAGCCCATGATGCAGAAGAATGTTCACTTCTCAAGCATCCATCTCGACTTTCCTTCCATCCTCTTTGCTTTTCAGGTCAGCGTCACTGCAGGCATGAAACTGCACCATGCACAAGGGGTTCTCAGGTATTCCTGTTTACACCAGGACTGCTTTTTGTATTTAAAACATGCTTACTCTTTCTACATTTTATTTCCCCAGTATTCGTTGCACGTTCTGGATTTTCATTTCATCTATCTTTTATTTTCCCAGGAGAGAGAGGAGGATTTGAGTATAGACTCTCTTAGGCAAGCCAGTTCCCTGAGAATCCATATTTATTGAAGCAGATAAGCTAAGGAAGGCCCATTGATGTTCAGCCAAGATCACTCATACTTTAGACAAAGCATCAAGATTCCCTTTACATAGTGGATTCTTTAATATCTTTAAATTGTGATACAGTTGGAAAAATTCTGCATGCGCCTAAAATAGTGAGTCTGTCCTCTGCGGTAAGCGTGTTATCAATAGTAATGAGGGTTTGTTACATAACTGGCTCTTTTTAGGGATAATTCAGGAAGTGTGCATTGGAGTCTGGAATTAAATTACTTTGAAGATCTAATCTGAGAGGCTCAGAGGAGAAACAGCAGGCTACCAGCTGCCCCATCTCTGGCTGAGGGAGAGACTAATTGTGAGGGTGTGGATCTCGCTTCCACTCTTGTCTTTGGAGAAGCCCGGGACGGGGATTGTTTTCACAAGGAGACGGTGCCCTGTGCCTCCTGTCCAGCACCAAGCTCTTGGCGGTGCTCGATATCCCGTTACAGCAGGTTGGCATTCAATTGTGCAAAAGGCATTCTAATCTGGGAGGAGTTGGGGGTAAGGAAGGAAAGAGGTAACAGCAGGAACGTGCTAGGTGTGACTGGATTCTCCAGCTAATTGCAGTGAAGTCCACATTCTCCCGCTTCTGCCCCCACCCCCACTCACCATGTGTGCGCCTTTCTTCTCTGACTGACAAGAGCTCTGGGCGCTCATCCTCCCAGACAGTTCCTGAGGGAAGTGGTGAGTCAGTGGTGCTTCAGGGTCTCATTTCCATGCGTGTGACAGACCCAGGTTCAGTTCCCGGCCGGAGCGCTCATGCAGAGGCACCACCATCAGTCATTGGAGGCTGGTGTGCTGCTGCGGTACCTGGCCAGGTTTCGGTGGAGCACCCAGACAGGATGGAC
>NW_006922138.1:1410117-1411326 GCF_000298275.1 Orycteropus afer afer
TTGGTGCCTAATCCACTTCTGTATACTTCCTTTCAAAGCTCAGGGCTCCAGGATTATCTTCTGTATCTCTGTCAGTTGGTTTCTCTTTTCTTTGTTGAAGAGGCTCTGTGTAGTTTGTCTGCCTATTCTGCCATCTTATCAGAAGTCCTCTGTCCTTTGATTTCTTGACTGTGCTTTCATAGGAGTTGATTGTGGATCCAAGTAAAATGAAATACTTGACAACTTCATTCTTTTCTATGTTTATCATGATGTTGCTAATTGGACCAGTTGTGAGGATTTTTGTTTTCTTTTTGTTGAGGTGTAATCCATACTGAAGGCTGTCATCTTTGATCTTCATCAGTTAGTGCCTCAAGTCCTCTTCAGCAGGCAAGATTATGTCATCTGCTTATTGTAGGTTATTAATAATTCTTCCTCTGATCCTGATGCCATGTTCTTCTTCATATAGTCTAGCTTCACAGATTATTGACTCAGCATACAGATTAAATAAGTATGGTGAACAGATACAAACCTAATTCACAGTTTTCCTGATTTTAAACCATGCAGTGTCTCCTTGTTCTATTTGAACAACTGCCTCTTGCTCTATGCCCAGGTTCCTCATGAGCACACTTAAGTGTTCTGAAATTCCCATTCTTCATGATGTTATCCATAATTTACTATGATCCAGAGTTGAATGCCTTTGTGTACTCAATAAAGCACAGGTAAACATCTTTCTGATATTCTCTGCTTTCAGCCAAGATCCATCAACATCAGCAATAATAACCCTTGTTCCATATCTTCTTCTGAATCTGGCTTGAATTTCTGGCAGTTTCCTGTTGATGGTTGCAATGCTTTTTGGATTATCTTCAGCAAAATTGTACTTGCATGAAATATTAATGATACTGTTCGATAATTTCTGCACTTTGTCAGCTCACTTTTCTTTGGAATGAACACAAATAGGATCTCTTCCTGTCAGTTGGCCTGGTAGCTGTCTTCCAAATTTCTTGGCATAAACAATGGAGCAGCAGTCAAGACATCAGATGACACATGGCACTGGGCAAATCTGCTGCAAAAGACCATTTTCAGTTGATGAAGAGTGAAGATGTCTTCTTGAAGACTAAGGTGCACCTGACCCAAGCCGTGGTATTTTCAGTCGCCTCTTATGCACGTGAGAGCTGGACAGTGAATAAGGAAGACCGAAGAAAAGTTGATGCTTTTGAGTGTGGTGTTGGA
>NW_006922138.1:1422821-1423445 GCF_000298275.1 Orycteropus afer afer
CTGTCATTTTACATGGCCCCCACTTGTAAACATGCAAAATGACTGTGCCCTTGGTCAGTTTAAATATCCAAAATGGCTACTGCTTGTAAACACTCAAAATGACTGCACCCTGTGGATAGCTGAAAGTTCAAAGCTCAGGTTTTCTCCCTCCTTACTGTTTCCCTTTTTAGTCATAGGCTACCAGTGCAGTCGTCCCTGTAGCCCTTGGGGACCAGGGTTGATCTTTAGGTCCACTCTCATGTCCCAGCATCACTTGGATATATTCAGGGTATTTGTGTCATCAGAGTAGTTGACAGTCTGCTGCTCCAACCTGTTTTCATTCAGGTTTTTCCACTGGATTTGGTGTCTAATGCACTTCTGTATCCTTCCTTTCAGAGCTCAGGGCTCCAGGATTATCTTCTGTATCTCTGTCAATTGGTTTCTGTTTTCTTAATTGAACCTGGTCTGTGTAGCTTGTCTGCCTATTTCACCATATTACTGGAAGCCTTCTTCTTTTGATGCTTCCTGTGTTGTTCAATATTTTGCCCATAGACTTCTCCAGTATTGCAACTCAAGGCTTGAATATTTTCTTCAGTTCTTTCAGTTTGAGAAATGCTGAGCATCTTCTTCCCTTTCAGTTTTCTA
>NW_006922138.1:1424750-1425948 GCF_000298275.1 Orycteropus afer afer
TCAGCCGTTACTAGCAAGGACTTTGCTCTAGTGTGGGAAGGATTCTCTTTAAAGTGAAGAGAGACCTGAGGAGTTGGCACAGAGTATAGAGAGTGCACATGGATGAATGAGGGAAGGTCCTCCTTTGAGAGACAAAGCTGGGCTGGCCTGCATTTGGTGGTTGGTGCCCTCGCGTCAGCTTGAGCTCATAGTGACCCCGTGTACAGCAGAAAGAAACCCTGCCCTGTCCTGTCCATCCCAACAATCTATACTATGTTTGAACCTATTGTTGCAGCCACTATGTCAGTCTTTGAGGGTCTTCCACTTTTTACTGACCCTCTCCTTTACCAAGCATGATATTTTTCTCCAGTGAATGGCCTTTCTGACAACATGACCAAAGCAGATGAGAGAAACTCTGCCCATGTTTGTTCTAAGGAACATTCTGGCTACACTTCTTCCACGACAGATCTGTTTGTTCTTCTGGCAGTCCATTGTATTTTCAGTGTTCTTTGCCAGCACCACAACTCAAAGGAATCAATTCTTCAGTCTTCCTTACTCATCCTCTAGCTTTCCCATGCATAGGAGGCGATTGAAAATACCATGGCTTGGCTTAGGCACACCGTACTCTTCAAAGTGACATCTTTGCTCTTCAACACTTTAAAGAGGCCTTTTACAGCAGATTTGCCCAGTGCAATATGATGTCTGATTTCCTCACAGCTGCTTCCATGGCTGTTGATTGTGCATCCAATAAAATGAAGTCTTTGACAACTTCAATCTTTTCTCCATTTGTCATGATGCTGCTTATTGGTCCAGTTGTGAGGATTTTTCTTTTCTTTATGTTGAGCTGTAAACCATACTACAGACTATAGTCTTCAATCTTCACCAGTAGATTGCTTCAAGTCATCTTCCCCTTCAGCAAGCAAGGTTGTGTCATCTGCATATTGCAGGTTGTTAATGAGTCTTCCTCCAGACCTAAGGCTCTGCTCTTCTTTGTATATTCCACCTTCTCGGATTGTTTGCTCAGTGTATGGATTGAATAAATATGGCAAAAGGATACAACCCTGACCCACTCCCTTCTTGATTTTATACCATGCAGCATCCCCTTGTTTTGTTCACACAACAGCCTCCTTGCCTATGTACAGATTCCTAATGAGAGAGGGAGTTCTGGTAGCATAGTGGCTAAGACACTTGCCTGCTAACCAGACGGCTGGCGGTTCAA
>NW_006922138.1:1429256-1439420 GCF_000298275.1 Orycteropus afer afer
CTTGAGAGATCGTCCCAATGTCATTGAGTGCATTCTGACTCATAGTCCCCTATGGGGTTCCCAAGGTTGTAAATCCTATAGAAGCAGATTGCCTCATCTTTCTCCCATGGACCAGCTGGTCAGGTTAGGGGCCCAAAGCTCAAACATTTCAGCCGGTCACAGGACAGCCCCAGTGGGCCGTTTCAGCTCTGGAGCTCCCCTGGTTTTCCACTGATGCTCTCAGGCCCACGTGGCAGCTTGGCTTCACCATCTGCCACTCCTGTCTCCTCCCCACCCTTCCATAACAACAGTTCCAAGGACACTCCCTGATTACCACTGGATTCTTTGGGAATGTGCTTCCCAGAGAACCCCAGCTGCAGCCCCACATGGACTTGGTCTAATTTGCCTGCTCCATTTCTCATCTGTACAGAGGCAGCAGCTAGGTCCACAGTTACAGGTGGTCGCTGTTTGTGGCGCTGATGGCAGGAGCTAATGTGTGTGTGTCCTTGGACTAGGCTCAGACTTAGCACTGGGTGCCTAGTAGGCAGCAAGTATTTCACTAAGTTTAAATGATGATGTGGGAACTAAGAGAAATGGGACCTAACAGTGATTACGAGAATATAGCAATAATCAAGTCCCAGTGATCTCACGGAGCTACATGGGTAAGAGTTTGGTTATATATGTGTAAGGACCACAAGTCCTCGATTAGTTTCCTAGGGATGGTGACAAAGGACAAGTGTGTGGATTCTAAGAACATAAATAGTCTCTCAGGTCTGGAGGTCAGAATTGGGGCCCTGCTTGTGTCAGTTCCTTCTGAGGCTCTGAGGGTACATGTCTTCCATGCCTCTCTCTTAGCTTCTGCTGACGACCCACAGTCCTTGGTGCTCTTTGGCCTGCAGATGTCGCACTCCAGATCTCTGCTTTCATGTGCCTGCACAGGGCGGCTGCCCCTCTGTCTCTCTTCTCTTCTTTTATGAGGACACCCGTCCTGTTGGATTAGGAGCCCCTCTACTCCAGAATGACCTCATGGTAACAGCATCGTTAAGGACCCGATTTCTGAACAAGGTCACACTTACAAGTTAAGGGGGTATGATTTGGACATAGCTTTTTGGTGTCACACTTGACTCCATGACCGTCTCATATCCTTGTCCCTAGGGACTCTTCTCTAAGTGTCAGCCTGCTGAGACACTAGATGCCTGTTCTCCACTGGTGACAGGAGTTGGGAGGTTCTCCTCAGGCTGAGGAGGTGAGCTTTTGCAGGTTAATGGAACACCTTGCTTTGGAAACCCTGGAGACATAGCTGCCCCGATCCACCCCTTGGCCGGTGTGAGAGGAGGAAACATTGATGGGCAAAGCCCCTCACCTTCGTGGTTTCTTATTCGTGGTGCCCTCACGTGCTCCAGAGGAGAGATGTTCCACAGGGTTCCCTTGGCTGTAATCTGTATTCACGTGCAAGCAGGTCAGTGAATAAGCCTGAAGAAGAACTAGTGCCTTTGGGTCCTAGCTGGTGAGGAATAGTGGATGTAGAATGCGGACTGCTAGAAGAGTGAACAAATCTGTCTTAGAAGATGTTCAGCCTTAATCCTCCTTAGAAGCAAGGATGAGGAGACTTTTCATGTCCTGTGGACATGTTGTCAGGAGGGACCAGTCCCTGGGGAAGGACATCAGACTTGGTGAAGTTGAGGTCAGCGAAACAGGAAAGCCCTCAATGAGACGGCCGGACACAGAGGATGCAACGACGGGCTGCGACACGGCAGTGACGGGTGGCGGTGCAGGGCCGGGCAGTTTGACTCTGTTGTGCTTGGCCTTGCTGTGAGTCAGAGCCGAGCTGAGGGTCCCTGACAGCAGTAATCTTCGTGGCACCAGGTCAGCAGGCTTTGCTCCCTCAGCGTGGCTGTGTCGCTTCTGTGCCTGACTCCTAGGGAAGCGGCTGAGTGCAGACACGGCCACCAGAATCCGCCTCCTTGGCTCCCGTGCTCCTCTCCCTCTTGGAACAGGCGCACCCTGCTCCTGGCCACCCTCGGGGGGCGCTCTTTACCTCGTGCTGCCCGTGCCGTGGTTCCTTGGCAGGATGGATCGGACCCTCCTGGCTCTCCGTTTGGGCATCACGAAGACCTGCGCCTGCCCTGCCCTTCTCGTTTAGCGTCTCCCACCTCAGCCTGTGACCCCCGAGCTGCCTCCGGGCCCTCCCTGCTCCTCCCCTGTGTGGGCTGCTTTGAGCCACCGCAGGTCTTCTCTCAGGCCAGCGGGTCGAGTGCGTTTCCTCCCTGGCGTCTTTAGGCAGCACTGAGTTCTAAGGTCTGCACCGTATGGAGGTACATCTTGGGGAGATATTTACAAAAGCACACAGGAAAATGAAGCCAAGCCAGAAGAATCCAGTGAGGAGGTATGTGGGAATTTTAATCTTGTTTAAATAAGTGTCGTCCACGGGCAAGCCAAACGTTCCTGGTGGGTCATCACACCTAGGCAAGGCGCTGTGTGCCCTTGGCATGTTGCCTTCTTTTCCAAAATAGATGTGTTCTCCTTTCAACAGCAACAACAGCTACAAAAAGGGAAGGAAGGAGGTTTCAGGTGGTTTCGGTGACTGTGTTTGATCCCGCCGCCTGCCAGTTCCCTCCTTGCTTGCAATTGGTTGTCTCCTCTGACCCCTGGGATTTCTGTCCGTGGATTTGCCATGTCTAATTCCTCACACCTCCTTTTCTTGCCAGGAGCTTTGCCTGGCACTCCTAGGAAGCAGTGGACAGAATGCTGTTGATGGCACACACGCTTGTCTAGCTTTTTTGCTGGTCTTTGTTGTTTTTTATTTGTATGGGACTGGTGATTTTCCTTTCAGCATGATGCTGGTTTTCACATTAAGGGTAGAGTATTGTTTCATATGAAGTCACAACCCATGCCTGTTTGCAGGGCTCTTGTTTGTTTTCTGCCTTCTATGGAGGGCGGATCCTGAATCGCGTAGGACATCTGCAGCCGCCACACTGCGTTGGTGCGATTTCTCTCTGTGTCTTCCTGAGCCCTTCGTGAATTTCTGGCGTGCAACACACATAGGTCATGTTGTGTTTTTCTCCAGTTTTCTGTCTGATTCTCCTGCCCAGGAGCCTGTTAGGGGTTGTGCATCCGTGTGGACACTCGTGAGAACAGATAGGCCACAGTGCTGACTTGCTGGTTCCGAAGGCTTTGCGGCCGCGAGCGCCTTAATCCTCACACGGCCTTGCGCATCGGATTAGATTACCCGCCCCTGCTTTCCCTGCGAAAGCGCCTCTGTGCATGTTTACCTCCTCTTCTGGGGTTTTGGTCAGAGATGCTTTCTTGTAAATACAGTCTCTGCCGTCCAAGATGTCAGTCATATCTCCGCAGAGCTGAGCGGTCTCTGCCGCTTTCAGGTGCCCTGGCTTGGTGGTGCTTTTCCTGGCTTGGTTCTTGGTCTTGGCACTAGTCCTTCTGCGTCGAACAGCTAACGGTTTGCTTGGTTTAGTTTACTTCTCTGAAGAGCCGTTTTGGGAATATTTATTCTCTTCATTGATTTGCTGTGTGTTTTTCTGACTTTGGGTTTTTTCCCTGTTTATTCTTTTGGTTCATTGGGTTTGCTCTGTTTGTATTTCGTTCCCCACTTCTCGTGTTAGACACTCGAGCCATTGATTCATTTCTCTTGTTTGTTATTATAAGTCTTGAAGGCTGTACATTTTCTTCTGAAGTCTTCATAAGCTGTAGTCCTTGTATTTATTCATTGACACTATTTTCTAGATATTTTTGGTTTGAAATTCTTTTTTGGGCAAAACAGAAACTTTTATCTTTTTCGAGCGATAGGAGATTTTTCTCTCCTGATTTCATTATTAATTTTAACTTAATTGCATAATATTAGAGAACCATCTCTGCTCCTACTTTGCATAATTAATTTATTGAGATCATTGCTTGCTAATCTAAGGTGGTTACCGGATGCTGTTGAGTCAATTCCGACTCCAGGTGACCCTGTAGGACAGAGTAGATCTGCCCCATAGAGTTTCCTGGGCTGTGATCTTTACGGGGGCAGATTGCCGGGTCCTTCCCTGTGGAAGAGGTTAGGCGCCGGTTGGGGCCTGACCACTGACCTGTTTGTTTGACGGCTGAGCACGTGACCACTGCACCACCAGGGCTCCTCTGATCTAAGGCTGGCCAAAATGATCTTTTCTTACAATAGAGTCGATCTTACTGCCTGGGTACCCAGTGGGTTCCGTCCTTTGTGAAGTTCCGTGATCTTATTGGGGTTATTATTATTATTTACTATTTGTTGTTGTTAGGTGCCCTTGAGTCGGCTCTGACTCATGGCGTCCCTGTGTGCAACAGATCAAAGCACTGCCTGCACCAGCCTCACGGTCCTCGCTGTACCTGAGCCCGTTGTTGCAGCCACTGAGTCAATCCATCTCATTGAGGGCCTTCCCCTTTTTTGATGACCATCCCCCTTACCAAGCACGGTATCCTTCTCCAGGGAATGGTCCCTTCGACAACATGACCAAAGTAGGTGAGACAAAATTTAGCCATTCTCGCCTCCAAGGATCTTGCTAGCTGCAATTTTTTCTAGGACAGATTTGCTAGTTCTTCTGGCAGTCCATGGTATTTTCAGCATTCTTCACCAACACCACAACTCAAAAGCATGAACTCTTCTTTGGTCTTCCTTATTCATTGTCCAGCTTTCTCAGGTATATAAGGCTTTGTTTCCCTTTTCTAGAGTGTCCTTTTAATATGAACTCTGTAGACTACTCCTACCAGCAGTTGTTGTCTTTGTTAGCACAACGCTTACAGCACACATTGTTGTTAGCAGCCATCAAGTCAGCCCCTGAGCCATGGAGACCCCACAACAGGCAACATGCTGCCCAGCCCTGCTCCGTCCCCACAAACACTTACACACCGGACAGTTGTGACCCACAGGGCTCTCAGCGGATGATTTTCCCAAGTAGGTCACCAGGCCTTTCTTCCGAGTCTCTGGGCTGTTCTTCGGGAGTGTTCGCCCTTCCTCTCCTCCTCTGGGGTTGTCCTGCCAGGAGAGAGGCCCAGGTCAGGGAACCAGAGCGGCACTGAGGTGGTGAAGCTCTCGGTGTCCTTGACCCTAAGTGGCTGGTGGGGGCTCACTGGTTTGGAGATGAGGGATGGACTGGGAGGCCCTCCGTGCTCCCCAGAACCCTGCTCTTGGCTGTTATTTTTTACAAGAATTGTCACATCGGGTTTCAGTATGTTTGTCTGTAACCCCTTGTCTCCTTTCCTTCTGCCAGCACTCTTGGGCCTTCAGATGAGCTTTTGAGACCTGTGGCTGAGCACTCTTGCATGGTTTCCATTCGTCCCAGTGCCAGGTACTGGGTGCACATTCACACGATGCATGCCTGTGTAAACACGTGTGTGATCGAGTGAGTGGACACACACCCACCACCAATGAGAGACCCACAGGTGGTGTGCACCTGGGCATCGCCTGTGTCTCACAGAAAAGGAACAGGTATCCTCCAGTTGACTTCACCTCCTGGAGACCCATGTGTCCAGTAGAACTGGGTCCACAGGGCTTTCTGTCCTGACACACCTCAGAAGTAAATCCAGGCCTTTCTTCCATGATGCCTCTGGGCGGACTCAGCCTCTAACCTTTCTGTGAGCGGCCGAGGGTGTGAACCGTTTGTCCCACTGGAGAGCACAGGGCAGTGAGGAGCTGGGCTGTGCTCTTGTTCCCATCACATCTGAGCCGGCAGCTGAATGCCAGGTAGGCAGGTCGTGAAGGTCACTCCTGAAGCGGGACAGAAATCCCGACAGCTCAGAATGCGGAGGTATTCTCTTGTTTTCCTCGGGATAAGCCAGATCTGGCGTGGAATTAAACCACTCGTGAGCTCTCACATGTGCCGTGGCAGAGAAGTGTCGTGGGAAGGCACAGAAACCCTGAGGAAGTAGGAAACGGGGTCCTCGAAGACGTTCAGGGATCTGGGACTACTCGCCATAGGCAAAAAAATGAGGAAACATCTGGAGGGCTGTGGACGCAAGAGGTGGGCAGGAAGATTGGTGGCCATGTTTCAAGCATCCCCTGTGGGCTTCGCCTCGGGACCAACGCGGGTCACCTAGGTAGGTGGAGAAGGTCTCCAATTTGACTACCTAGTCCTATGGAAATAGAGACATTTCCACAAATCCCCTAGGCGGCCTGGAGGGCACCCTGTGCAGTAAACGCCCTCCCCCCGCTCAGGGAGTTCTGTGAAGGAAGTACTTGGCCTTGGGCTACGAGGCTCTGACTTAAAGCTTATTAACGGGAGCCCTGGTGGCGCAGCATGTAAGGCATCTGATTGCAAAGCAGAAAGGTGGGGGTTTAAGCCCACCAGCCACTCTTCGAGAGGAGGATGAGGCCATCTACTGGTGTAAAGATTTACAGCCTTCGAAACCGAGTGGGGGTTGCTATGAGTTGGAATCCACTGGATGGCAGTAGGTTTGGGTTTGGTGTGGGAATAGCTTGACGCCACCCGTCATCCACACATTCCGTAGGTGTTTCAGCTTGCAGGACGTGGCTTAGCATCTCCCAGAGGTCCCCATAAGGGCAGAGTGGACGTGTCCCGGGATCTGGTGGTGGGCGCTTCCCTCCGCCTGCTCTGTCGCGCTGTGGGGCCCACGTGTTGCCGTAATGCTGGAGACGGTGGCACCGGTATGTCACACAGCCGCAGGGCCCCGTGGTGGCCCCACCAGGAGAGCCTCCAGACGGGGACACACTGCGAACAAAGACCTGCGGCTCTACGTGTGAAAGTCTGCTGAGGGACACAGAACCTGTGCGACAGCGTGCCGGAGATGCGCCCGAGGTTGGAAGGCAGCCACCATGCAGGGGCCGCAGCCACGGGCCGGAGCACGCCCAGGAGTGAAGGGGGCCCAGGCGCAGGCCGCATCTCGTGCTGTTGTGTGTAGCGTCACCGTGAGTCAGCCTGGCTTCACGGCAGCGGCAGCAACAGCAGGCCGCTTCCAGGGACACCGGCACTAGCCCATCCCAAGACTGTGGTTGTCAGCAGGACTCAGACGTCAGGCTGTAAGCAGCAAAGACAGGACTTTTCTGTTCTCGAACAGCACCGATGCTTGTTTCTCTGCAAGAGGAAATACTTGCCGATTGGTGAGCTACAGACAATCTGCGGACACACGGGGTGGCCAGACTTGGCTCTGTGCCATAATGTCCCAACCTGTATTCTCAGACAGTAACTAGTCATCTTGTTTTCACTCTAAGAATTTGTCCCCTGGCAGCCTTTGAATGCCTTCTACTACCATTCTGTTTCTACACAGTTGACTGTTTTTCTTACAAACGTACAGCCTACAACTTTGCAAGCAGCCCTGCCCCAGTGTCGTAGTGCACCTGTCACCTCCAGGGGGCTTTGAAGGACAGAAGCCAGCTTGCTCATGGTCCAGGAGGCTAGGAGCCTGAGTCAGGGCTGTGGCTCCGGGGGCACAGGCTCAGCTGCCGCTTTCGGCCTCTGTAACTCGGCTCCTTGGAGACCACCACGTGGCCTTACCTTCTCCGTCTGCTCGTCTGCCTGTGTCTCCCACTCTGTTGGGAATGCAGAAGTGCTTGGGTTGAGGACATGCTCTGCTTGCGGCGTGATTAACAGGACAAAGGAAGGTCTACTCCCAGGCATCCGGGGCTCTACCTGCCCCATTCCCTGGAGAAGGATGTCATGCTTGGTAGGGTGGAGGGTCGACGAAAGAGGGGGAGGCCTTCAACGAGATGGATTGACATGGTGGCTGCGACGATGGGCTCAAGTATAGCAGGGATCATGGAGCTGGCGTGGGATCAGGCGGTGTTTCGTTCTGCTGTGCATGGGATCGCTATGAGTTGGAAACGACTCGATGGCACCTAACAACAACAACAATTTCCAGACAGGATCCCGGGCGCAGTTTAGGATTTCAGCACGTTTTAGAGGAAGCACGCCTCATAACAGCCCCTTTCTTGTAGACACTGGGCCCTTTTTCACAGACGCAGGCCCGCGCTCTTTGGCCTGGGTGCCCGGATAAGCCTTGCCCTTCACTAAGCCCCTCGTGAACTGCGCTCAGTTCTCACTGCGCTGCTGTCTGCATCTGCACGCTGTGCCCGGGCTCTGGGCCTCACCCTTTTCCCACCTCCGGTTCCAGCCATGTCCTGAATGCAGCCTCAGAGTACCACTAGCAAGGTGATCGCGGGCTGACTTGTTCACTCCCTAATCTGGTGTGAACGTTTTTCCACACACGCGATTCTGCTGCTGGGATGGCTGGCATCTGTCTCTCCCAAGTCCACAGCCCCTTCCTGCAGAATCTAAGCCTCTTGGCACATTGACAGCTCCTGACAGACAGAATACCAAGAAGTAAGGTAAGCACGGGCTCGCTGGTGCTTACTCACTAATCTGTAGTGAACAGTTTCAGGTAATTTTCACTACATCTTTGATGAAAGCCAAGTGCAAGTGCTCACTGCAGAGTAGTAAGTACCAGGGAGCCCGTGCTTACCTTGCTGTTGGGCACTCGGCCCCCACCTGAATGTGGATGAAGAGGCTCTGTTGGACCTCAAGCGTCCACCTTGGGTCCATGGTGCCCTTCCTGTTCTCTGACACCCTGGGACTGGCTGGCAGGCGCACATGCCATAGGTGTTTCAGCTTGTAGGACGTGGCTTAGCATCTCCCTAGAGGTCCCCAAAAGAGCAGAATAGACATATCCTGGGATCTGCTGGTGGGCACTTCTCTCCACTTGCTTGGGCAGGGCTGCAGAAAGCCGGGCTGCTTTGGGTGGGATGAGATTGCATGTGTGTTTTACTGAAGGACTGCCGCTCCTTCATGCTGTTGCGTACCCCTGCATCTGTTTTCCTTCTTGCCAATCCTGACTGAGGCCGGGCAGGGCAGAGCCTACTTACGCCCTGGGTGTTGGCTCACTGGAACCTGCCCTGCAGTCCCAGGCTCAGCTGTCTGCAGAGAACGTTCTGTCCACGCTGTGTTACATGTGTAGTGGTTCGTTCGTGGTCAGCCCTCTGGCAGTTACGTGGAGCCCACTGTCCGGACCTTTCGTGAGGTTACCCAGAGTGACTCAGAGTGATCCTGGCCTCTGATACCACCCATGCTCACGGGGGCTTCAGAGACCCTCGAGGTGGTTTGTGCAGAGGGTGTAGCCTGCAGTGCTCACGGTCTGCCCAAGGCAGGCATCTAAAAATAACATTTCAGCTGACTGGCAGCAGAAGCGCCCAAGTCAGCAGATGGTGTGAAATGCAGGCTTGTGAACGGGAAATGAATTCATGGTACACACCCTTCCCGCTTATAAAGGTCTGATGGGAACACATGTTCCTGGTAGACACAGTGGGTGGCAGAGAGAGTGGGCCTCTGAGCTTTCAGGAGGCAATTGGCGAGCTCCTGTGTGGTGTTCTCGAGGACAAGGCTGAGAGATGCGGGCCGGGCCATGGTGCCTGGGAGGGCCCCTCGGCGAGGGAGCACCATCAGGGATTGAGTTGTGTCCCCTCAAGATGCGTGCCAGCATGGCTGACCATGGTGCTCAGAGGCTTGGTGGTTGTGTGCTCATGTGACATGCCAGCCATGTGCTGATCCCCCACAATGTGATCCGGTGTGACAGCCACCAGATTGTAAGAGGACTCAGGTGGGATGCCCAGCCCTGACCTGACATGAGGGGCTCTTCCTTGGGTGTGGCCTGCAGCAGCTATTATCTGACAAGAGATGGAAAGAGAGAAGAGGGATCAGAGCACGTCCTTGTGCAGGAACCTCCCGGCGCCAGGAGACACACAGAATGGAAACCTGCCCTAGAGCTGGGGCCCTGATTTGGACTTCCTGCCTCCCGCCTCCTGAACTGGGGGAATCAGTGTTCTCTTGTTAAGGCCACCCACTTGCAGTGTGGCTGCTACAGCAGCACCGGCGAGCTAAGACAAGCACTCACACCCACAGTGTGCAAGGGACCAGCTGCCCCTCTGGAAGGAAGCCTTCAGGTGCGTGTGGGGGGGCATTCGGGGCTCTACCTGTCCCAGGTGTTAAAATAAAGCCTTGGGTGGTGACAGACGTGAGTGATGCTGCACTAAGCAAGGGGCAGAGGGGGTAAATCTCCCCTTCATTGCTAACTGTGTGACTCCAACCCCGAAATGAAGACACAAATCTGGCCCTCACCTTCCAACTTCTCCATCCTCAGTGCCGGTCCTACATGCAGCTCTGCCTCTCTCTCTCTGACCTTAGAACTGGGTCCCAGCTCACAGGT
>NW_006922138.1:1447718-1448725 GCF_000298275.1 Orycteropus afer afer
GGGGTCGCTCCATGTTGGAGCCAAGTGAACAGCACCTAGCAACAACATAATTGAACAGATCCATTGCAGAGTTTGCAGAATTTGGGGACCAAAATAGGTATCACTGAGTTTCTACTGTGGGCAAAACAGTGTGTTCAATACTGTGAGACATGTTGCTAAGAGACTCTCACAGGCACAGACAAGGTACAGGGCTCTCGAGAAAGTGTCACTGCCCCCATACCCCAAAGGCTCTGTCCCCACCCACCATCCTCTTCTTTGGTTGTGACTCACTGTCTTCTCTCCCTGTCCCCTTGCCTGGTGCCCATTCCCTACTTCTTCAGATGGGTCCTATAGATGGGTCTGGTTGGATGATGGCATAAGGGCATCAGAAGTGAAGCAGAGAAACATCGGGTGACATGGACAGACAACACACATCCATTTGGATCAGGTGTTGAAAGCTTCAGAACTCACGCCCATGATTTTCCCTGGAAAATGGTTGACACCAAGACGTTCAAGGTAGTCTGGGGAAGATGTGATGGGGAAAAGAGCCTGAGGCACAACCGAGGAACCATGGGCTCAGGACACAGAGGTCTGAGGTCACGACACTGGGCGGGAGGCTGGAGCGTCTCTCTCTGTTTCTGTATCCGTAAACCAAGGCTAAGGCTGAATGATGATGAGTTGACGGTGTGTCACCTGCAGAAGAATGCCTACCATGTAGAAAGTGCTCTGTAAGTGCTGTGGGACTGTCCACATGCTTACTGCTACTGCTGTCATCATCTGCCTGGCAGGACAGCAATTGAAGAGCTCAGCTGCGAAATAAAACCTCAGCTGTTCAAACCCACCAGCTACCCCATAGGAGAAAGACAAGGCAGTTTGCATTTGTAAGGATTTACAGCCTTGGAAACCTTCCGGGAATCACTGTGGTGAAATTCCTGTCCCATCCTCACGTGACTCCTGAAGCCAAGGACCAAGGGCCTCCACAGCCACATCTGAGGTGGTCCTTTCTGGGAAGCCACAGGCGAGCAGCT
>NW_006922138.1:1450745-1452140 GCF_000298275.1 Orycteropus afer afer
GTTTGAATTTCAGTAGTAAGCAGGGACTTGATTTGGTACCTATGTGTGTGTTACATAAGATTGTCAATATGGTGGATTCTTAATTTAAATATAATTTCATATGCACATAGTAAAAAGCATTTAAAATTTAAATACATAGGAAACACATTTAAAAGATATTTTAAAATGGGAGGGCTAGGTCTGCCTTGAGCACATATGACTGATCTCAGGGACATCCTAGAAACATTACCCAGCATTTGAGACTCACAACTACAAGTGCTTGTATACTCTTCACGTTTGTTTTCAGAATAGGCCTTAGTTTTGAATTTCTCAATTTGGATGTGTCAGTCATATCACTACACATATAAGCACATAGCACACATGCATGCACATAGATGTGTGCACAGACCATGCATGCACATGTGCATGCACAGAAATGTACACATGCACACACATGGATGTTCATGCACATGCACACACTCACATGCACACATGTACACTCTTGCACTTATGCGTACACATACATGCACACCATATGTACACACACCCATGCTCACACATGCACACTGACATGCCCACATGCACACATGAACCTTATACACACGTGTGCATACACGAACAGTGCACACATATGAATATGCATACACATGCACACATATGCATGCACACTGTACACAAACGCAAGCACACATGTGTGCATGGACACACATGCACACATATGTGCACACATGCACTCATTCACATGCATGCACATGCATCACATGCACATGAATGCACATGCACACTCAGGCATGTATACGCATGCATACATGTATGCACACTTGCATGCACCCACATAACACACATGCATGACACACACAAACACACGTGCACACATGCACACGCATGCACGCACACACATACAGACATGCACACTCATGCACACATGCATGTATGCACAAATATGTGTGCACATGTGTACGCACAGAGATACACACCCTCAAGCACACACATGTGCACACATGAACAGATGCACACATGCATATACATAGACATGTACACATGCATGAGTGCACATGTGTATCACATTCACATGTGTATATGCGTGTGTATGCACACAGGTATGCAGACAGATATATGCACACACATGTGCACATGCATATACTCATATGTGCACACACAGTTCCTGGGTGATTAAATTAGCGACAGATTCCAAATGAACAAGCTCATATGTTGAGTGTTGTGTCACTGTTTAGACCTGTGCTCTCCAACACAGCAGCCCCTGACTACATGTGGTGATTTAAAACTAAATTGAACTTAAATGCAATTATGACTTCAGTTGTCAGCCACACAAGCCACATTTCACATGCTCAGTGTTTCCACATGGCCATGTGGGCAACTCAGATAAAGAGCCCTCCGCAGCGGCCCAGCCTCCCG
>NW_006922138.1:1452665-1454857 GCF_000298275.1 Orycteropus afer afer
CTGCTTATGTGTCTTCATCCATCCGTTCGTTCAGTCGTTGGATATTCAGAGAGCAGCTTGTCTCTGTCTGGAAGAAGGATGTACAGCAACAAATGAAATGTTCAAAACTCCCAAATATCATGGAATTTATGTTCTAGAAAAGAAACAATTAACAATGTGAAAAGGAATGAACAAATAAGTAACTAAATACATACATGAACATATTTGCATCAAAATAGTTTTGAAAATTGCGTATCATTTGAGCCTGCTTATGCCCATAATGATCCACTTCCAAGGGGCCAGCCCTGCACCTCAGCCTGTTGACCGACCATCGGTCACAGTTGAGCTTCAGCCGGAGGTGCCATCAGTCATAGGGTAAGCTTTCTCCTGCGGTGTGTCAGTCACAGGAGAGCTTCAGCCGGAGGTCTGTCAGTCACAGGGAGAGCTTTAGCCTGCGGACCATCAGTCACAGGGGAGGTTTATCCTGAGGACCGTCAGTCACAGGTGAGCTTTAGCCTGTGGACCGTCAGTCACAGGTGAGGTTTATTCTGAGGTCTGTCAGTGACAAGTGAGCTTCAGCCTGAGGACTGTCAGTCACAGGTGAGGTTTATCCTGAGGTCCACTGGTGAGCTTCAGCCTGCGGACCGTCAGTCACAGGGAAGAGAACTTTTTTAACCCTTTCCTTTATGTTTGATGCTTTGGTGAGAATATGAGGGCCCAGAAGCAATTACTGTAGAGGGAAGATTGATAATGTTTGCACGTTAAAATCTATGATTTCATTTGGTGCTAAGACACCTGAAAATTGTCAAGAAACAGTCAGTGTTGGGAAAAGATGTTTGCAGTGAACACAGCTGACAGAGGACACGTCTCCTGCAGATCATAAGCAAAAACAAATGAATAAATAAACAAAAGGAAGGGAAGTGAAAAGTAAGTTGGTAGGTGCCTCAAAGGCACATGGACATGGGAAGAGATGCTCAAGCCCCCTAGTATTAACCAAAACCCAAACCTGTTACCCAAGTCATTCCAACTCACAGCCACCCTGTAGGACACAGTGGAACTGTCCCGTAGGCTGTCCAAAGGTGTGATCGTTACAGCAAAAGATTACATCTTTCTCCCATGGACCTTTTGGTTAGCAGCTGAGTACTTAACAACTTGCCACAAGGACTCCTTCCCTAATAACGGTTCCCATTGTTGTTAGGTGCCACAGAGTCTGTCCCAACTCATAGCGAGCCCGTATAGCACAGAAGGACACACGGCCCAGTCTTGCACCACCCTCACAGCCATAGCCGTGCTTCGGCCCATCCTCACAGCCAGTGTGCCACTCCACCTTGTTGAGGGGACCCTCGCTTTACCAAGCATGATGTCCTCCTCCAGGGACTGGTCCGTCCTGATAATACACCCAAAGATGCGGCATGAAGTCTTGCCATCCTTACTTCTAAGGGACATTCTGGCTGCACTTCTTGCAGGACAGGTATGTTCATTCTCTGGCAGTTCATGGTATTTTCTGCCAAAACCACAGTTCAAAAGCATCAGCTCTTCTTCTGTCTTCCTTATTCATTGTCCGGCTTTCACATGCGTATGACACTATTGAAAATACCGTGGCTTGGGTCAGACACACCTTAGTCTTCAAAGTGACATCTCTGCTCTTTAACGTTTTAGAAGGTATCTTTTGCCTCAGGTTTACCCAGTGTGATAGATAGGTCATTTGATTTTTTGACTGCTGCTTCCATGGGCTTTGATTGTGCATCCAAGTAAAATGAAATCCATGACAACTTCAGACTTTTCTCCACTTATTGTGATGCTGTTTATTAGTCCTGTTGTGAGTATTTTTGTTTTCTTTATATTGAAGTATGATCCATAATGTTGACTGTAGGCTTTGATTTTCACCAGTATGTGCTTTGAGTCATCTTTACTTTCAGCAAGCAAGGTTGTGTCATCTGCATATCTCAGGTTGTTAATGAGTCTTCCTGTAATCCTGATGCCATGTTCTTCTTCATAGAGTCCAGCTTCTTGGATTATTTGCTCAGCATGCAGATTGAATAAGTATAGTGAAAGGATACAACCCTGGTGCACACCATTCCTGATTTTAAACCATGCAGTGGCCCCTTGTTCTGTTTGAACGACAGCCTCCTCATCTATGTACAGGTTCCTCATGAGCACAATTAAGTGTTCTGGAATTCCCATTCTTCTCAATGTTATCCATAATTTGTTAT
>NW_006922138.1:1456637-1458185 GCF_000298275.1 Orycteropus afer afer
TCTTCTCCAACACCACAACTCAAAAATATCAACTCTTCTTCAGTCTTCCTTATTCATTGTCCAGCTCTCACATGCATAAGAATTTCATATTTCATTGAAAATACCATGGCTTGGGTTAGGTTCACTTTAGTCTTAGAGGAGACATCTTTGCTCTTCATCATTTGAAAGTGGTCCTTTGCAGCAGATTTGTCCAATGCAGTATGTTGTCTGATGTCTTGATTGCTGCTTTCATTGGTATTGATTGTAGAGTAATATGAAATCCTTGACAACTTCAGTCTTTTCTCCATCCACCATGAAGCTGCTTACTGGACCAATTGTGAGAATTTCTGTTTTCTTTATATTGAGTTGTAATCCATTCTGCAGACTGTGGTCTTTAATCTTCATCACTAAATGGTTCAAGTCATCCTCACTTTCAGCAAGCACAGTTGTGTCATCAGTGTATCACAGGTTGTTAATGGGTCTTCCTCCAAACTTGATGCATGTTCATCTTCATATACACCAGCTTCTCCGATTATTTGCTCAGCATACAGATTAAATAAGTATGGTGAAAGGATACAACCTTGACACACTCCCTTCTTGATTTTGAACCATGCAGTATCCCCTTGTTCTGTTCAAACAACAACCTTCTGGTCTATGTACAGGCTCCTCATGAGTACAATCAAGGTTTCTGGAATTCCCATTCTTCTCAATGTTATCCACAATTTGTTATGATCTACACAATTGAATGCATTTGCATAGTCAGTAAAACATACGTAAACATCTTTCTGGTGTTCTTTGCTTTCAGCTAAGTTTAATCTGACATCAGCAATGATATCTCTTGTTCCCATCCTCTTCTGAATCCAGCTTGCATTTCTGGAAGTTCTCTGTCAATATACTGCTGCTACTGTTTTTGAATTATCTCCAGTAAGATTTTACTTGCATGTCACTCATGGTTACCCCATTTGGTTTCCAAGGCAGTACATATTTATGGAAGTAGATTGTACCACCCTCCTTCTGCCGAGCAGCTGGTGGGTCTGAACTGCCAACCTTCTAACAATTCTGTTCTATTGTACCTAAGGTGGCTATGAGTTAGAACTGACTCAGGGGCACCTAACAACAACAAGAAGGGAAACTAAGGGCCATACTATACCTCTGGGCCATGAGGAGAGGAGAACTTTGCAGGTTTCTTACAGCACCTCAGTAGAGTAGAGAAAAGAAGTATTTCAAGACACTTACATATTGATTGTTCACAAGAATAAAAGGGAAGAGGCAGACAGTGGTCCTATAAGTTTATGTGTAGGCTCTGAATTTCCAGGTGTATAGTAGAGCTGACAAGGGGCAAGGTTGTAGTCACTGCTTGGTCACAGCCAGCTACCCAGAGGGACCGAGTAGTTGGATCTGTGGGCTCAGAACCATAGTCGCAGGGGACATCAAGCTCAATTGGCATAACATACTACACAAAACTTTGTTCCCTCTCCTACTTTGGTGAGTAGCGACTGGGATCTTAAAAGCTTGCAAGCTGCCATCTAGATGCAACGATGGGTCTCTCCTCATCCAGAGCAAAGAAGA
>NW_006922138.1:1459305-1470091 GCF_000298275.1 Orycteropus afer afer
CCACTCCTTGGAAGGAAGGTTGGGCAATCCTACTTCCGTAGTGATACTGCCTCGGAAACCCAAGGAGGGGTCGCTATGAGTCGGGTTTGACTCAACGGCACATAACAACAACAACAAATGTATGTGTGTGTGATCAGAGCACACCACTTTCTGGAGATGGACATTATGCTTAATAAAGTAGAGTGTCAGTGAAAAAGAGGAAGACCCTTGAGGAGATGGGTTGACACAGTGGCTGCAGCAAGGAGCTCAGACCTAGCAACACTCGTGAGGATGGTGCAGGAGCAGACAGTGTTTTCTGTCATGTACGGGGTTGCTGTGAGTTGGCACTGACCCAGCGGTGCCTGACAACCACCACCGCAGTGTATCGCTGAGAACTCGGAGAATTTTCACCAAAGAGGCCTTTCTGAACTGCTGACTTATGGGTTGACACGGTGCCAGAGGCCACAGTTTAACAAAGTCCTCAGCGTGGCCTGTGCTTTTTCCTTCAGGAAGTTAGTAGCTAAGCACTGAGGTTTCCCCAGTGGGGACGCTTAGCTCCTCATTCTCATCTTGTCCAACCCCAAAACTCCTCCCGCACCTTCCTCTTGCTGCCTGGGTATTTTAAAAAGACAAATCATTCCCCTTAGGAAGCTGTGTTTGCTCGTTTGTTTTTTGTCTCGTCTCACTTCTTGTTGTATTTCTGCAATAAACTTTTTTGTCCATCTGGTTTCTCAAACTGAAGAAGTATTTTATAATTGTAGAGTATTGTTTCCACAGCTTGAGTTTACCTGACTCTGTTAGGAGAAGTCTTAAAGTGAGGAGGCCCCTCTGCATTCCCAGCTTCCCACTGTGCGCCATCAGTGTGCCAGCCTTGAGTGCTGCCCGTGCTCCCCGCTGGCCCCATTTCTCGGTGCTCCAGCTGCGCTGAGCTCCCTGCTGACCTGTGCTGGAAGACTGCTGACAGTGCCATGCACAGCCAGTCTGAGTCCAAGTGGGTCCAAGTGGTGGAACTGAGGGTGTCAGAACCCTGGGTCAGGACTAGGACAGCCGAGGACCCTCTCGAGTTACTCAGATTTATTTTCTATGAAAGTGAATTTCATTGTCTTTTGCTATAAAGTAACCCCTTGGAGGGGTAAGCCTTAGGAAAGTTACTTCGCTTCTGTACCTCAGTTTCCTCCTCTCTTTAATGGGGTAATAGCATTTACATCTGATCATAGTGGAGTAGCTCCTATGAGACCAGCTGTCCCATGGATAACATGACAACTCTGAATAAAATACATTAAAACCTGCCAGAAGGCACCAGGGAGCGCCACGAGAAGCAGAAAGCTAACAGGAATCACTTCCTGGGAGAGAGGAGCAGCAGCAGGTGAGGGCTCTGTGTCCTGGGTTTCAGCCTCAGGAGGAGCCACTCACTGCAGGTGGGGTGCCTAGATCCTGAAGGAAAGCTTCAGTTCTCGGGATTCCGCCACCATGAGAAAGGGTTCAGTGAGACCTCGGCAGCAGGAGCATGGGTGTGGAAATCCTAGAAAGGGAGGCACCAGAGAGGGAGCCCTGCTCTTCACACGGACTCCTGCAAACTCAGCTGCACATTATTTGCATAAAAATACAGTCATGGGTAGGATTAACACCATATTAGAGATGACAGAAGAAATAGCACACTTGAAACAGATCATTAGAATGCAGTTGACCTGGAAGAGAGTAATGTGGGAGACGTGACCAAAAGTCTACTACTTATATAATTAAAGTCACAAAAGAAGAAGAGAGAGATCATGGAGAAGAACTGATACTTGAAGAAATCACGACCATTTTGCCAAATGTTCTGGTTGCCTAGTGCCACTCTAACAAGAATATACCACAAATGGGATGGCTTGAACAAACAGGAGTTTATTCTCTTAGAGTTTAGAAGCTTTAACTCAGAATTCAAATGCCAGGTTCTAGGGGCTGGGTGAAAGCCCCTCAACCTTGGGCTTCAGCTCTGCCTCCTGTTCCCGGCCCACTGAAGCTGGAGGCTTTTCTTCACTCAGACAGCTGCTGGCTGCTGAGGCTGAGAAATCCAAGGTCGACAAGTAAAAAGGCGCAGTCCCAATGGTACCAAACCACATGGCAGGCCATTCATTCAAGTCCATCGAAAGTTCCAGGATCAGCACAGCATGGCAGGCTGCTGAACAATGACTCAGCTACATGCAGGGTCCAAGTGTGCCATAGGCTAGAGACCATTCCCCAAGGCTCCTCCTTATATTCAGGAAGCGGACCACATCCCTAAGGCAGCTACTCAGCTGCTGCAATAGGTTCTACCATGGAGTTCATTACCAGTCTCACCATGGGGAATAACTACATCTAGCTGCCCAGCCAGTCAACCAGGCCCAGCCAAGTTGACACACAAACTTAAGCACCACACCAAATGTTGGAGGAAAATATAAATGTACTGATCAGGAAGCTTAATACATGTGTAATGGGACAAATACATAGAACACCTCAATAAATACATCATGATCAAACTGATGCAAAGCAAGATCAAGGAAAATCTTGCAGACAAACAGAAAGTGACTTAACCCAGGGAAACAGTGGTCTGAATGATGACTGACATCTCTTCAAAGTCGGTGGAGGCCACGATATGCTGGCGTGGTATCCTAGAGTGCTGCGCGAAAACAAACATTGCTGCCTTAGAATTCCTTACCCAGTGAGAACGTCCCTCAGGGATGAAGGCAGAGCAAAGACATCTTCCCATGAGCACGGACGCAGAGCAGCATTCCCAGCAGACGTGGAGTGTGAGAACTGAGAAAGGAACCTCTTCAGACTGAAGGGAGATGGCAGAAACTCGGGCAGCAAGAAGAAAGAGCTTCAGAAATTGTGAATATGTGTGTCAATCCAAGACAGCCATTTTCATTTTATTTTTTAAGAAAACATAAACTGTTTAAGATGCATATTATAACATTGTGTTGTGGAATTTATCATGCTTACATTGTGCTGTGTATGGCAGGCATAGTGTATCCTGTAACACAATAACAAATCAAACCCACCATCGAGTTGATTCCAACTCATTGCAACCATCAGTGGGTTTCCAAGGCTGTAAATCTTTACAGAGCAGCTGGTGAGTTTGAGCCACCAACCTTTTGGTTAGCAGCCAAATGCCTTGGGCTCTACAAAACCAGAGCTGCTTAGTGTATGGTGTATATACAATATCAGGTAAACATGTATGGTGATAATGGATTGTAAAATGGGAATGGATCTATACAGACCCAAGGTCATGTTACATTAGAAAGGAAGAAAGAGAAAATGTTGCTTTTGAATCAGTTCTGACTCTTGATGACCCCGTGGGTTTCGGAATAGAATGCTCTCCATAGAGTTTTCAATGGCTGTGATCTTTCCAAAGCAGGTATCACAGTGGATCTGTGCTCCATAGGATTTCCAGTGGCTGCGGCCTTTCTTAAGGTGATTGCCAGGAGGCCTGTCTCCCAAGTGGCTGTTCAAAGCCACCCAATATTTTATTTAGTAACTAAGCACTTTGCAGTGTGTGCTACCCAGGGATGCCTCGATATTACGCTGGTTGGTGTGATATTTATTGTAATAGGTTATGAAATGTTAAGTATGTTTCTTGTAATTATTATACTGTCACTCAGTAATGCAAAGAGGTCACTAAAAGCAAAAAGGAAAAATAGATTAGTTATAATCAAGTTAAAAAAAAAAGAAAGAAATTCACCCAAAAGGAAAAGGGAAGTGAGGACCAGAGGAACGCAACAAATAGACAGTAGCTAGTGAAAGGACAGGCTGCGTCCAGCCAGCCATTCTGCTAAACATGAGTGTAGCGAGAGGCTGAGATCCTCAGAAGGAGGAAAAAGAGGAAAACCCAGCTCTGTGCTGGTCACAAGAGATGCACTTGAAATACAAAGGCATGGAGGTTAGTGACCAAAGGACCAGGGCACAGCATGTCGCACAAACAAGCTACAAGTGGCTGTAGAGACTGTTAATATAAAGCCATCAATTTAAAGACATGGCGGATGTATACGCAGACAGACAGGCACGTTTCATAATATGCTGAGTTCAGTAGGGAGACAGACCAGCTTTGAACATACATTTGCCTAAAATCAGAGGTTCAAATACTTGAAAGTGAAGCTAACTGGCTGCAAGGGAGAAAGAGAGAAATCTTCATGAGGTGAATGGGTCCTCATTACGGACGCAGTGCACCAGCCCTGCACAGACCATTCAAACAAAGAAACAGGACAGAAGGAGACAAGGAAGGAGCACTCCGCCCCCCGGTATGTGACGCTGCGTCACCTGTTCACCTAGTAAACACGTTAAAGGGAAGACAAGTAAGGGGCCACACCCTGATGAACTTTGATGCGGAGATGCTTGCTGATGTCTGAGTGAGTCAAATCCTACAGTACACGTGAAGGGTAACATACCTTGCCAACTTGGTTTGGCCCCAAGAATGAACTTAAAAATTAATAAATATAATGTGGTACATCTTTAGAAGGAAGGACAACCGCATGGCTATTGCAGTAAATCTAGAAAAAGTATCTGACAGATTCCAACACAATCTGGTAAAAATGCTCACAAATTTACAAGAGAAGGAAACACCTACCGGCAACAACATACCCCAGAAGGCTTAGTCTTAAAAGAATGGTGGTATCAGTGTCGGGAAGGCTGTAGTGTAACCGAACTTCAGTACGTTGGTGGTGGTGGAGGTGTTAGGTGCCACCGAGTTGGTTCCTATCGTAGTGCCCCTGTGTCCAACACACAACCCTGCCGCCCTGTGCCAACCTCACGGTCCTTTCTGTGTGTGAGCCCCTTGTTGCAGCCACTGTGTCAGTCCATCTCCCTAGGGTCTTCCCCTTTGTGCTGACCCGCTGGCGAGCATGATGTCCTCCCGCAGGGACTGGTCCCTTCCGACAGCATGGCCGAAGTCCATCACGTGGAGTCCCGTCAACCTTCCGAGGAGCGTTCTGGCCGTCCTTCCGCCAGGACGGGGTCCTTCACTCTCCTGGGTCCGTGCTGTGCTCACGACTGTTCAGGTGCATTCCTTCTTCTTCAGTCTCCTTCACTCACTGTCCAGCTTTCACGTGCCCACTACTTCCCATTTGCTGTCACCCACAGACGTGTTCATGAAAACATTGGAGCCTTCCTCCTCACCTGGGGAAATTCATCCTGTCACCCAAGATCAACACGTGTATTCCTGGTGGACCCCAAAGATGGAGACATATTCTTTTATTTATTTATTTACTTTATCATTTAGGATGCAGTCAGGGAGTGACCGTGCTGTGAGGATCAGATGACGCGAAATTACGCATTCACGTGTTACAGTTGAAAGGAAGCCAGCAGACAGACCCAGGAACCACTGAAGCGAGAAAGGCCCTCTACAGCTATTTGTCTTTCTCTGCCCTGTGAATTTGCGATAACCCACATGCGTCTAGCTGAGCCTTCTCCAAATGCAGTTAGCAAAGATCAAATTTTCTTCGTTTGAATTCTTTTCAGAGCAATGAAGGAAATGTTCTTCTTTTCATAGTTGCCTAGAAGCAGACATTGCAGATAGAAATTCGGCTGTTGTGTACTCTGATCACAGTGTTTCCTATGGGCTCTCGGGGGCAGGAATACAGGGTTCATCTCATTGAACCATGAGCCTCACTGCTAGATGTGGGATGGAGCCGTGACTTACAGGAAGTTGTCCGACATTCAGGAAACCCCAACCTGACTATGGAAGAATCTTCTACTTGATCCTGCATTAGACAAATCAAGCTTGCCTCCAGCTTCAGCCACCACATTTTATGACTTGCCCACACTGAGGTCTGATGGATATAAAGAGCAGCCCGAGAAGACAAAGTCAATTATAAGGAAATGGGCAAAGACCTGGAGTTGGAAAACCGAAAGGGGAGACACAGCATTTCAGCATTTTGAAGCTGAAAGAACTGAAGATAAAATTCAAGCCTCAAGTTACAACATTGAAAGACTCTATGGGCAAAACACTAAACGATGCAGGAAGCATCAAGAGAAGATGGAAGGAATACACAGAGTCACTGTACCAAAAATAATTGGTCAATGTTCATCCATTTCAGGAGGTGGAAAAATGATCAAGAATGGGTGGTACTAAAGGAAGAAGTCGAAGCTGCACTGAAGGAATTGATGAAGAACAAGGCTCCAGGAATTGATGGAATACCCATCGAGATGTTTCAACAAACAGATGCTGCGCTGGAGGCACATACTTGTCTATGCCAAGAAATTTGGAAGACAACTACCTGGCCAACTGACTGGAAGAAACCATATTGGTACCCATTCCAAAAAAAGGTGATCCCACAGAATGTGGAAATCATCAAACAATGTCATTAATATCACATCCAAGTAAAATAATTCAGAAAGAGTTGCAGCAGTATATTGACAGGAAACTTCCAGAAATGCAAGCTGGATTCAGAAGAGGACGTGGAACGAGGGACATCGTTGCTGATATCAGAAGGATGTTGGCTGAAAGATGTTGACTTGGGTTTTATTGACTATTGTTGTTGTTGTTAGGTGTTGTCCAGTCATCTCCAACTCATAGTGACCTCATGTACAGCAGAGAGAAACACTGCCCAGTCCTGTGCCAGCCCTATGATCCTTGCTACACCTGAGCCCATCATTGCAGCCACTGTTTCAATCCATCTCATTGAGGGCCTTTCCCTTTTTCATTGATCCTCCACTTTGCAAATCATGATATCTTTCTCCAGGGAATGGTCCCTTCTTAACAACATGACCAAATAAGGTGAGACAAAGTTTGGCCATTGTCTCTTCCGAGGAGCATTCCAGCTGCACTTCTTCCAGGACAGATTTGTTAGTTCTTTAAGCAGTCCGTGGTACTTTGAGTATTCTTCACCAACAGCGACTCTTCTTCAGTCTCCTTTTTCATTATTCAGCTCTCACATGCATATGAGGCAATTGAAAATACTATGGCTTGTGTCGAGTATACCTTAGTCTTCAAGGAAACATCTTTGCTCTTCAGCATTTGCAAGAGGTCCTTCACAACAGATTTGCCCAATGCTATAGGAGCTCTGGTAGTATAGTGCCTAAGGCACTTGACTACTAACCAGAAGGCTGGCAGTTCAAACCCATCAGCCACTCCTCGGAAGGAAGGTTGGGCAATCTACTTCCGTAGTGATACTGCCTCGGAAACCCAAGGAGGGGTCGCTATGAGTCAGGGCTGACTCGACGGCACATAACAACAACAACAACATATGATGTCTGATATCTTGACTGCTGCTTCCATTGGTGTGGATTGTAGAACCAAGTAATATGAAGTCTTTGACAATTTAAATATTTTCTCCATTTATCATGATGCTGCTAATTGGTCCTGTTGCGAGGATTTTTGTTTTCTTTCTATTGAAGTGCAACCTATAGTGCAGACTGTGGTCTTCAATCTTCATCTGTAAGGGTTTCAAGTCATCTTCACTTTCAGCAAGCAAAGTGTGTTGTCTGTATAACATAAGTTGTTAATGAATCTTCCTTCAATCCTGATGCCATGTTCTACTTTATATAGACCAGGTTTTTGGATTATTTGCTCAGCATACAGATTGAATAAGTATGGTGAAAGGATATAACCCTGATGCACTCCCTTCTTGATTTTAAACCATGCAGTGTCCACTTGTTCTGTTCTAATGACAGCCTCCTGGTCTATGTACAAGTTCACAATTAAGCATCCTGGAATTCCCATTCTTCTCAAAGTTATCCACAATTTGTTATGATCCACACAATCGCATGCTTTTGCAAAGTCAATAATACACAAGTAAACATCTTTCTTGTATTCTTTGCTTTCAGCCAAGATCCATCTGACATCAGCAGTGATATCCCTTATTTCATATCCTCTATTTGACTGCTCACCAGAAGGCTGGCGGTTCAAACCCACCAGCCACTCCTTGGTTGGGCAATCCTACTTCCGTAGTGATACTGCCTCGGAAACCCAAGGAGGGGTCGCTATGAGTCGGGGCCGACTCGACAGCAAACAACAACAACAACAACTTTTGAACCCAGCTTGCATTTCTGGAAGTTTTCTAACAGTATACTGCTGGAACCATTTTTGAATTATCTTCAGTAAGATTTTACTTGCATGCAATATTAATATTGTTCTATTATTTCCAAATTCTGTGGGATCACCTTTCTTTGGAATGGCTACAAATATGGATCTTTTATTCACTATGCAAAGGTATTCAATTGTGTGGATCATAACAAGTTGTGGATAGCACTGAGAAGAATGGTAATCCCAGAACACTTAGTTGTGTTCATGAGGAACCTGTACACAGACCAGGAGGCTGTCATTCGAATGGAATGAGGGGATACAGCAAGGCTTAAAATCAGGAAGGGAGTATGTCAGGGTTGAATCCTCTTACTGTACTTATTCAATCTGTATGCTGAGCAAATAATCCGAGAAACTGGACCATATGAAGAAGAACATGGCATTAGTATTGGAGGAAAACTCATTAACAACCTGTGATATGCAGATGATGCAACCTTGCTTGCTGAAAGTGAAAATTACTTGAAGCGCTTAATGATAAAGAATAAAAACTATATAGTCTGCAGTATGGATTGCACCGCAATATAAAGAAAATTAAAATCCTCAGAACATAACTGAGTAGCAGCATTATAATAAATGGAGAGAAGATTGCAGTTGTCAAAGACTTCATATTCCTTGGTTCCACAGTCAACGTCAATGGAAGCAGCAGTGAAGAAATCAGACGACATACCGCACTGGGCAAATCTGCTGCAAAACACCTTTGGAAAGTGCTGAAGAGCAAAGATACCTCTTTGAAGACTAAGGTGTGCCTAACCCAATCCCTGTTTTTTCAGTAGCTTCATATCTGTGTGAGAGCTGGTCAGTGAATAAGGTAAAGTGAAGAGGAGTGGGTGCTTTTGAATTGTGGTGTTGGAGAATACTGAAAGTACCGTGGTCTGCCAAGAAAATTAACAACTCTGTCCTTGAAGAAGGGCAGCCAGAATATTCCTTGGAAGCGAGAATGGCCAGACTTCGTCTGACCTACTTTGGTTATGTTGTCAGAAGGGGCCATTCCCTAAAGAAGATACCATGTGTCATAAAGTGGAGAGTCAGCCAAAAAGGGGAAGGCCCTCAACGAGATGGATGGACACGCTGGCTGCAGCGATGGGCTCAGGCACAGCAAGGATTGTGAGGCTGGCACAGGACCAGGCAGCGTTTCGTTCTGTTGTGCACAGGGGCACTATGAGTCAGAGCCAACTTGACGGCACCTAAAACAAACAGTACTGAGGAGGTAAAGTAATGCACAGAATGCATCGATGTCATTTCTTCTCTGTGACAAAGCAGTGAGTTTGGACTCAGCTGTGAGAAGCTGATAGAGAGGTTCAGGTCCAGGAGAGAGGACAGCAGCCAGCAATCCTGTGGTAACTTGGAGCAGAGCTGCAATTTAACCTCAGTCATCGGAGCTCCTGTCCTGCCCCTAGGCAGCCCTGCGTACCAGCTTCTCCGCCCTGTAGGCATCAGCACGCCCTTCCCGGGAGGTCATCAGCACAAGGGTATGTTTGTGTCATGTGATCCTGAGTGACTGACAAACGTGAGAGTTCCTTCCGTTTGGTCAGCTTTGCTACAGGGCCTCATTGCTACCCAGGGGACAGCGAATCTGCTAAGCGACTGCCAGGGGCCTTGAGGGTTTTGCTTCATGAGGGATGTGTCCAGGAGCTGACTGGCTGTCTTCCATGTGCCCGAATGTGGTCATGACCTCTCTCTGAGATGTGGACTTGTCGTGCACTTGGATGGAACTGGGGAATTCAGAGCTACAAAACCAAGCTTGTTGTCATGCTCATTGCCACTCAAGGTGGCCCCTGTGTTGTAGAGGGGATTTCTCCATAGACTTTCCTTCGCTGCAGTCTTAAGGATCACCAAACCTTATTTTCTGAGGTCCCAACCACTGGGTGTGTTTGAACCACCAGTAGGTTATCAGCCATCACAAGCCGGTTGCACCACCAGGCTCCTCATAGCTCTCTCTTTCCCTGCGTCTCTGTATCTGTCTCCGTGTCCTCATAGCTCTCTCTTTCCCAACATCTTCCTGTCTATCTCTGTATCCTTGCGGCTCTGTCTTTCCTGACATCTCTGTATCTATCTCTGCATCACCTTTGCATCCATGTTGCTGCTGTCATCGTGAGTTGCCGTCAAGTTGATTCCAATGTGTGGGGAGCCAACATGTGCAGAGTACACCTGCTCCACGGGGTTTCCAATGTCTGTGGCCTTTCAGACACACTTTGCCAGGCCTGTCTTCTGAAGCGCCACTGAGTGGGTTTGAACTGCCAACTTATGGCTGGGCACTGAGTGCTTGACTGTTTGCCCAGGACTCCTCGTCTGTTGCTTGGGAATTCCAAGGACTGTTTTCAAAAACCAGAGACAAGTTGAGTTCTTTGTCCCAGAGAACAGTTATAAATAAAAATGAAGACCAAGGAGGGGAAAAAAAAGACCAACAAATTCAAAAGATATTTAGAATGAAAAGTAAGGAAGAGAGATGGAGAAACAAAATGTCATGGATTAAATTGTGTCCCCCTGAACCAAAGGAAACTCACTGCCTAGAGTCGATTCCGACTCACAGAGCTCTTAGAGGACAGAGTGGAACTGCCCACAGGGTCTCTATCATGGAAGCAAAGCCCAAACCACACCCACTGCTGTGGAGTTGATTCTGACTCACAGCGCCCCTAGAGGACAGAGTGGAACTGCCCACAGGGTCTCCAAGGCTGTCAATCTTCACAGAAGCAGAGCCCAAACCACACCCACTGCCCTGGAGTCCATTCTGACCCACAGCGCCCCTAGAGGACAGAGTGGAACTGCCCACAG
>NW_006922138.1:1470191-1488680 GCF_000298275.1 Orycteropus afer afer
AGTTGATTCTGACCCACAGCACCCCTAGAGGACAGAGGGAAACTGCACCAAAGGTTTCCTAGGCTGTCAGTCATTACAGAAGCAGAAGCCACATCTTTCTCCTACAGAGAGGCAGGTAGGTTTGAACCACTGACTTTTCAGTTAGCAGCCAAACCACCAGGGCTCTTAAATGAAGTAAACCAAAAAAAAAAAAAAACTAATTCATTGCCATCAAGTTGGATCTGACTCATAGCAACCCCTCCTTGGGTTTCCGAGGTGATATCTCTATGGAAGTAGATTGCCCAACCTTCCTTCTGAGGAATGGCTGGTGGACTTGAACTGCCAGCCTTCTGGTTAGGTGTCAAATGCCTTAGGCACTACGCTACCAGATCTCCCAAATGAAGTAAAGCACAGGTCAAACAAGTTAAAAGAGCCTTTTCAGAACAGATTCCAGAAGGGTCTCTGGGTCTTGCACCAGCTCTGCTCTGACCTCCATACAAGTGCCAACCATGGTGGCCTGGGCTCTGATGGGCCTCAGCTGTGGTGGCCCAGGCTCTATTGTCAGCTCTGATGGACCTCGGTCACAGTGGCCCTGGGCTGTGTGTGACTCTGATGGACCTCAGCCTCGGTGGCCTGGGCTCTGTCTGGCTCTGACAGTCCTTGGTCACGGTGGCCTGGGAACCCTCTGGCTCTGATGGATTTCAGCTGCGATGGCCTGGACTCTATTGCCGGCTCTCATGGACCTCACTGCTTCAGTGCTACAATCTCGGATACTCCAGAGCCATCCACGGAGGACACAGGTCCATCAGAGTTGACGTTAGAGCCCAGGCCACCACAGCTGAGGGCACGGTCCTGCACAATTGGATTGGATGCAGACGTCGGCTGGGTTTTCAAGATGGCAATGTTAAAGCTAGTTTTATTCTCCAGGAACTCATCCTGGAGCCCTTCTGCTCTCTATCCAGAAGCATATGTGAGTAATTGAGGATCTGTGTTTGTTTGTGTTCGGGGAAATAATAAACGGCTCATTTGGAACCATGCGAAGGAAGCCTCCTCACTGCCGGCAGCAGGGCTTTGAGCTGGTGGTGCGGGTTCCACCCCTGCTGGGAATACCACCCGCCCCCCGCCTGGGTGCTCAGTCTACATTCTTAACAAGACACTTGGGTGATCCTTAGAGATCTTACAGTGTAAATTCTGCAGCCGTATGTCTGGGATGAAAATGTGAATTCTCAGGAGGGGATCACAACCGACCAACCCGTGAAGCCCCACTTCGTCCTTTCAAAATGTGGTGCCGGCCTTTCCTGGTAAGAAGTGGTGAAATACTCAGCCTTATCTGGCAGGGCCATGGTATAGTTCGGTAACACCACCACAGGCACTGAATGTTGCGGTGTGGGTGGGGCAACCTTAGTTCTTAGGAGTCTGCCACATAGTTAAACCTATAAAGTAGTTCCTTGTGTTTAAACAGTCGCTAATTTGTCTCAAGTTTGTTTTTTTTCCCTCCTCTAATTTTATTAGGTTAATGTTTTTCATATTTTGACGATAGAAAAAAACAAATTGCATTTCAACTGAAAAACAAATGGTTTCTGTCATTTAGCCCCGTGCTCTTCTTTCTTATATGGTTTGGGAATCCCATTTTATCGGGGTTTCATTGCCACCCTCAGCATCACAGTGGCAGGGGACCTGTGCTGCTGGAGAAGGGCATGGACTAGACCAAGTCAAAAACCCAACACGGCTGCCCTGGAAGAAGTGCAGCCAGAATGCTCCTTAGAAGGAAGGGTGAGGCTTTGTCTCACAGGCTGTGGACGTGTTATCAGGAAGGACCATCGTGCTTCGTAAAGCACAGAATCAGTAAAAAAAAAAAAAGAGGAAGCCCCTCAGCGAGATGTATTGACAGTGGCTACAACAATGGGCTCAGACGTAGGGAGGAATGTGAGACTGTGTGGGGGGGTGCTGTGAGTCAGAATTGGCTCAGTGGTACCTAACTGTGACAACTGTACAATATATGCGTGTACATGGATAAAACCACAGGCAGCCCCCAGGTGACACACATCTGACCGTGGACAGCTCCTGCGGGCCCTTTAATGCAGGCCTTCAAACCAGTGCTGCCCTGGCCAATGAAGCGAGACAGGAGCAGACTGGAATTTTTACAACTTGGGTGATTTGCCACCTTAACCAGAATGGGAAAAAGGACTGGTTGAAGCCCTAGAATGGGAGACTTGGAAGAGGCATGCTTAGCCCTTTCAGGAGCTGATGGAGGAGATTGGATTAGGACCAGGACTGTGGACAGAGACACATTCAAAGCAGTGTGGTCGGCCGCCATCTTTGAGTGGGGCAGCGCCATCTTTGAGTGGGGCAGCACCATCTTTGAATGGGGCAGCACCATCTTTGAATGGGGCAGCGCCATCTTTGAGTGGGGCAGCACTGTGTCAGTGTTGCTTTACTGTGATATAAATTGCCTTCACTTTGGAACAGTTGAACCATCCCCTACTAGCAGCACTTTCTTCATCACAGTCACCTTCACTTGCTGCATATGGAGCTTTTAAATCACCTATTCCAGCTGACTGACAAGTTCTTAAAGACACAGGAATAGCTCTTGTTCACAACCTTGAGCCTGCCTGTATTCATATATACGCATGTGTGTGTGTGTCAATCCTATATATGTTTATATAAATATTTATATATAAAACATATTTCCAGAAAACAGTTTGTGTGTGTGTGTGTGTGTGTGTGTGTGAACCATGTTGTTGTTGTAGGTACTGGTGAACTGACTCCAACTCATAATGACCCTATGTACAACAGAACAAAATGCTGCCTGGTCATGTGCCAGCGTCACAATCTTCATTCTACCTGAGCCCATCGTTGCAGCCACTGTGTCAATTCATCTCATTGAGGGCCTTCTCCTTTTCCATCGTCCCTCTGCTTTACCAAGCATGACATCCTTCTCCAGGGAATGGTCCCTTCTGACGTCATGACCAAAGTAGGTGAGACAAAGTGGCCATTTTCGTTTCCAAGGAGCATTCCAGCTGCACTTCCCCCAGGATAGATTTGTGTCAGCCATATGTGTGTTTAGGTGAACATTCATGTGTAAACGTGTGTCTGTGTGTGTGTATGTTTGCAAACACATCAGGTGCTGTTGCGTCACCGCTGCGTATGGTGACCGGGGACCCCGTGTGAGTCAAGGCAGACTGTCCACAGGACTCCCAGTAGCTGCTGTGTCACAAGTCCCTACATCACCTGCCTTGATTTCAAGGTCCTTCTGGGTCAACTCCCACCTCCAACCTTTCAGTTAGCGGCCGAGAGCCTTAACTGATTGCACCGCCTGAAGACTGTGGGGGTGGTGGATGGGTGTGTCTCCAGAAATCCTCAGCATGGTTTTGGGGGTATACACCCCTTTGCTTATCTAAAGGCTGTATATTTTCCCTCATTCTCCTTCCGTGGTTGGAAGCTCCTTTAGAGGCAGCAGGAAGGACTGTCTCAGCGTCTGTCCTTTCAGGCCACGTGTAGGTGGCAGAGCGGTCAAGGGCCTGACTTCCAGCTGAAATGGGGGCAGTGTGAACCCACCCAGAGGTACCTCAGAGAAAAGGCCTGACGGTCTGCTTCCAGAAGGTCACCATCTTGAGAACCCTGTGGGGCAGGTCTGCTCTGCACACAGGTCGCCAGGAGCCAGAGTTGCACGACAGCAAAGGACAACCACCACCACAGGGGGCATCTCAACCCAAGTTGGAACGAAACTCCGCTGGGAGCAGCTTCACTGGTGGTTGACGGTCGGCTTCTGTCACCTAGTGACCCAGTCGTTATGCAGAGTCTCATCACTTGAGCAGATGAGCAACAGTGAGAATTCTAGCATGTGTGCCATCAGCGTCCTGAAGCAGCCCTCTGAGACCGATGGCGGGCGGCTGAGCCTGTCAGTGTAGAGTCAGACCGTGAGGGCCCCTGTGTTGTGGTACCCCAGACCCACCACCCACCCTGGTCTGCAGACCCCATCTGTACAGTGAGGAGTTACAGTGATTTCACGAATCACTGAATGCATGGTCCTTGAAACAACCCTGGGCACAGGTGATGTGGTACACCTCAGTCCATGGTGTGGCTGATGTTATGAGTAGGACTTCCAAAATTCACTGTCCCTGCCTTCGCTGAACTGCATAATAATGATTACTCAAATCAGCTCTCACTTTGTGTCAAACAGGAATTAAGATGGGCTACCTAGTGCTTGGCTGCTAATGGGAAAGTCAGTGGTTCTAGCCCACCAGCCATGCTTAGCAGGAGAAAGATGGGGCAGAGAGCTTCAGTAAAGATTGACAGCCTTGGACACCCTGTGGGCAGTTCCACTCTGTCCTCTAGGGGCGCTGTGGGTCAGGATCAGTTTTTACCTTCCCCCCAAAAAAAACCAGAAACTTGCTGTAGAGTGGATACTGATTCATGCCACCCTGTAGGACAGAGTGGAGCTGCCCATAGGATTTTGAAGGTTGTAATCTTTATGGGACAGATCACCCCGTCTTTGTCCTGTTGAGCCACAGCTGGGGTCAGACCCTCAAACTGGCTGTTAGCAGCTGAGCACTTCAACTGTTTGGTCTCCAAAGCTCTTACACCTACAAGTAATCCAGTGAAATTAAACCAATTCCATGTAAGCCAGGGAAGTGAGGGGTAGGACCAAGTCAAGCTTTGCAAAGGAGGTGCTTTGGCTGCAAGCGTGGGCCCTGGGGAGCAGGGGGTCCCAGGGCTGCAGGCTTGGGATGTGGTGAGCAGAGGATCCTAGGGTTATGCGTTCAGGCCCTGTGATGAGAAGGTGGTCCCAGGGTTGTGGATTTAGGCTCTGTGGTGGTAAGGGGCTCCTGCAGGGGGTCCCAGGGCTGTGGGTTCAGGCCCTGTGGTGAACAGGGGTCCCAGGGTTGTGGGCTCAGGGCCGTGGTGAGCAGGGAGTCCCAGGGCTGTGGGCTCAGGCCCTGTTCAGGTGCACATGGGGTCCCTGGGCTGTGGGAAGGGGCCCCTGGAGCCGCCAGCCCACCCCAGCCCTTCTCTCTGCTGTTTCTGGCCACCTGCGTCCTGGAGCAGTAGCGTTGGGAGGAGTGGAACTTGAGAGGCAAGCCTGGAGCGGCCTGTGGCACTCGTGCGTCCACCACCTTGCTTGGTGTCACTGATGGAATGGCCTGGGGGCCTCGCACTGGCCTGCTCTCACTGCCGGGACGATGTCCTTGGGACGGTGGTCATGCTGTAGGCCAGTCGCAGCCACAGAGCGGGGTACCCTCTGGCCTCTGAGCTGCTGCACACAGGCCCCCACAGGCCGACACTGGAAACGGAGAGGGGGCTGAGGAGAGTGGCCTACAGAGGCCAGAGCAGAGCTGCAGGTGCGGACCAGGGCCTACAGGGGCTTCAGGGTGAGCGGGGGCTGGAGGTGAGGCGCCAGACCGAGCCTGCGGCCCAGTGAGGACATCAGAGCCTGTGAAGAACCTGAGGAGTCCCTGGAAAGGTTGGGGGTTCGAGTCCACCCAGGGCTGCCTCCGAAGAAAGGCCTGGCGGTCTGCTTCCACAGAACCAGCACTCAGTCGTGCTCTGACCACAGAGGGGTCAGACCACAGGGAGTTAGGGTTGACTCAAGGGCATCAAAGAAGGGCAACCAAGAAACCGCACTCGGTGAGCGCTTCTGTGCGCCGGCGCCCCACCCCCAGTTACCGCAGAGTGAGTGCCCTGAGGGAAACCACGTGGCTAGCTCGGCTCCTGCCTCGTGTTCACTCGGCCGTGGGTTTCCGGCTTGGCCTCCAAGGGCCTCCTCGCTCCCTCCATTTAGTGCTTTGCTCAGAATCCCTCTTGGTGGGCCCCCGGCCGCACTCCATCTGCGTCGGCCCCTGCCTCGGCCCCTCTGGCCGGGTCCCCGTCACGTTATTGGCTGCAGCTTGGTCCAAGCCTTCTCTTAAGGGTTGCAGCCTCTTGCAGGTGCTTGCGCTGCAGCGCCTTCTCACGGGTCCAACCTGGACCTTCCGTCTCCACCGAACACTCCGCCGACAGCACACACAGGCTGCTGCCACAGCGCGGGCAGACCTTGTTGGCTGACTCGCCAGGAGGGCCCTCCTATGAGTCAGCCTACACTTGGCTGCAAGAACCAGACAGCCAGCGGCTTGGACAGATAGGAAGCTGCTTGCCTCCCCGGAGAAGTCCAGGGGGCGGGGCTTCTGGCCTTGCTCCAGCAGGTTCCTGAACCCAGGGCTGTTGTCTCCAGAGGTCCGGGAGCTTTTCTCACGGTCACAAAGAGGCTGCTGCTGACCCAGCCATTGCATCTGCATTCGATGGTAGGCAGCCAGTGTCCTTCCAAGTGCATCTGCTCCTAATCAGGAAAATGAAAGCGGCCACGGGGGCCCGTCTTCCCCAGAGTCGACTCCACACCACTGCTGACGTGCCAGCTCCTAGTGCCAAGAGAGCAGGGCTGTGGGTGCCAGCCTCCGGTGCCTGGGCCTGGGGCGAAGGGCGGGACTGTCGTGCTGCGCTGCCCCTCAGTGCTGGCCACTCCCTCAACGTTCTGACGCAGCCGAGCCGCCTTGTTCCTCAGGTCCTCACCACCTCACCCCGTCGTCTCCTCAGATGCTGAGACCGAAGGCACACCTGTGAAGTTGGCGTGGGCTGGCTCCCGTCGAGTTGACGGACTCCTGGTGACTTGGAGGCCAGAGCAACAGCACGCTGCCTGGGTCTGGGTCATCCTCATGACTGCCAGCACACGGGAGGCCGTGTTCGCGGCTGCCGTGCTCACCTGTCTGACTGAGGGCCTCCCTCACCCTCGTTGACCCTCTGCTTTCCCCCAACACTGCCCTCCAGGCCTCGATCCCTCCTGACGTTGCGGCCAAGTCAGTTGGAGGCCGTCCTCGTCTCCACAGGTTTCCCTGCAAACCTTCAGAAATAGATCACCCCCCCTTCCTTGCAGCCTCTCTCAGTCTGGAAACCACACCAGACTCACCGCCATCGAGTCGGTTCCAACTCAAAGCTGTCCCCACTGGGTTTCTGAGGCTGTAAATCCTACAGCAGTGATCGCCCATCTTCCTTCCACAGAGGCTGGTGGGTTGGAACCCCTGACCTACCGGCTTAGCCTGGAAGCCCCACTGAAACCTGTCCACTACGGGTGACCCTGCTGGCATTTCAGGTGCGTTCTGGAGACAGAGCGTCCAGCATCACAGCCTTACGTGAGCCACCGTATGACCCACTGACAGCTGAGTGCTGCCCGTGCATCTGGGAAGCAGGAGTTAAGGTCGAAGCACGTGAGTGACCATGGAAAACACACAGGGTGGACGTTCTTTCGGAAGCGGCCCCGCTGTGGACATTTGAGACTGGTGGACGCCGACACGGGCCGTTCGCGCCGGGATGTGGCAGTAACGAGCCTCTGCCTGTGCCCTGTGGCTGCTGTTAACGTGGCATCAGGGAGAAGGCTCTCTTAGCTGGGGAGGCATCCCGTGTGACCCCTGCTGTCACCGAGCAGAGACTTCAGCCAGAACTGCCTCCTGGGCGGACGGTGTCCTCTGGGCCGGCAGCCACTGAGATGTCAGGGCGGACAGAGTGGAACCCAGAGCCGAGCCACGTCTGCAGCTGGCGTTTTCTCTTCATTGACTAATTAATTAGCCAGCTCACTAATGTGTTCATTCATCGTGAGAAATGGGACTGTCAGGTAGAGCAGCACGTTGTTAACCTGCCTCTCACATCCTCTCTCCGAGGCAAGAGTTCATTAATCCACGCAAAACGGAACTGCGGGACAAGCTGTGCCGACACGAGCATCTGAAGGGTGCCAAGACTCGTGCCCTGGCTTTCTCCACATGCATCTGTCGTCCTCTTCACTGTACCTCGTCTTACCCCCTAAACAGGGCAGAGCTGACCTGGTGAGGGGCGGGGCTGTCTCCTGCTGTTTACAAGCTCCCCCGCTCCTTGCTCCTGGCAGCCTTCAGTCCGAATGCAAAGCACACCTCCTACCAGCGCCTGCCCTCGTGGGCACCCGCGTCACGCGCCGGTGCATCCTCTCTCCCAGCTGGGGGCTTTGTTCTCAAGTGGAGACACCTGCTTTTGAGCTGATAATAGTTTGTTGGGGAGACTGAAGGTAAAAAAAAGTAAGTACGGACTCCCCTGGGAGCTCTGGTGGTGTAGACCCTAAGGCATCTGACCGCTAAGTAGAAGGCTGGCAGTTCAAGCCCACCAGCCACTCCTCAGAAGGAAGACTGGGCAATCTACTTCTGTGGCGATACTGCCTCAGAAAGCCAAGGAGGGATCGCTATGAGTTGGATCCGACTTGACAGCAGTGAGTTTGGTTTTTGGTTTGGTACTGATTCCCCTGGAGGGGCTTCAGGTGTGCAGCTGGTGAGATGGACACGTGGCAGTGAGGTGGACACACACTGGTGAGGCTGACGTGGCAGTGGCCCCAACGTACAATGGCAACGCCAATACACAGTGGCAGCCCCGAATACAACGGTGGCATCAATACACGGTGGCAGCCCCAGCGTAGAGTGGTGATGCAGACACATGGTGGTGGCCCCAAGATGTGACAGCAGCACTGACACACGGTGGTGACATCAATACATGGCAGTGGTGACACAGACACATAGCATCGGTCCTGGCACGTGACAGTGGCCTGACACATGGCAGCAACACCAGTACATGGTGGCAACCCTGACACAAAGCGGCGACGTGGACACATGGTGGTTGCTCCAACATTCAACAGCAATGCCAACACATGGCAACAGCAACACTGATTCATGGCAGTGACACCAAGACACGGTGGCCACACTGACACACGGTGGTGAGTGGGTGCCAAAGCCGCAGATGGGGGAGGCAGTTTATAAAAGGTCCAGCATGGAATACTTCTGAGGAAGAGTCGATGCCTTCAGGTTATGGGGTGCTGAAGCTATTGAACGTACACGGGCGCTCCGGTAGCAGAGTGCCTAAGGCATTTGACTGCTCACCAGAAGGCTGGCAGTTCAATCCCACCAGCCACTCCTCAGAAGGAAGATTGGGCAATCTACTTCCACAGAGATACCACCTCAGAAACCCAAAGAGGGGTCACTATGAGTCATTCTGAGTCGATGGCAGTGAGTGAGTGAGTTAGTTAGGGACTACCAGAAAAACCACCAAACACATCTTGGAAGAAGTTCAGCTGTAACACTCCTTGGAACTGAGGATGGCAAGACTCCGTCTCACGTGCTTTGAACAGAAGGGACCAGTCCCTGGAGAAGCATCCACATCCCGGAGGCCTTAACTCCACAGCAATTAACATCAAGTCCCACAGCCTATGCTGTGTATAGGAATGGAACATTAAAATGTTTCCCAGATGGTGAAAAGAAATTGTGCAACAGAGGAAGGCCATGAACAAGTTGGAATGACCTAGTGGCTTCAGCAGCGGGCTCCTGGATTGTGAGGATGGCGCAGGACCAGACAGTGTTTTTTTTTTTTTTTTTTTTTCTTTTTTTTTTTTTTTTTTTTCTTTCATTGTGGGAAAATCATACGCACCAAGACGTTCACCAATGTGACGACTTCCCCGTTCAGAGCTCAGGGACAGTGATGACATTTTCTTGTCGTGCCAACCGTATTGCTATCCTTATCCAGAATATTCCACCGTCGTTAGCATAAACTCAGTGCCCTGCTAACAAAAGTTCCCTTCTCCCTCCCTCCTACCTCTGGTAACCCCTAATAATCTTTGCTTTCTCTCTCTTTCTGTGTGTGTGCGCGTGTTTGTGTGTGTGTATACATACGGTTTTTCTTTAACCTATCCTGCAGTTTCTCCTCCCCTCCCATCCCTGGTAACCAACAAAGAAATTTTCCTTCCATACATAAACCTTTCCTTGACTTTTTACAATAGTGAACTCATACTATATTTGTCCTTCTATGATTGACTTATTTCACTTGGCATGATGTCCTCCAATGTTCATCCATGTTATGTGGTGTTTTGCAGATTTTACATTATTCTTTAGGGCTTCATAGTATTCTATTGTGTACCATAGTTCGGTTATCCATTCCTCAGTTGATGGACACCTAGGTTGGTTCCATCTTTTGGCTATTGTAAACAGTGCTGCAATGAACATGGGTGTGCATATGTCTGTTCTTGTCATGGCTTTCACTTCTTTAGAGTATATACCTAGTAATGGTATGGGTGGGTCAAATGGTATTTCTATTTCCAACTTCTTAGGAAATCACCACACTGATTTCCACAGTGGTTGTATCATTTGACAGTCTCACCAGCAGTGTGTGATAGTCCCAATCTCTCCACATCCTCATCAGCATTTGTTATTTTCTGCCTTGTTGAACTTTGCTACTGGTGCTGGAGTGAGATGGTATCTCATTGTTGTTTTGATTTGTATGTGTTGAATGGCTAACGATTGTGAACATTTTTTCGTGTGTTTGTTGGCTGCCTCAATATCTTCTCTGGTGAAGTATCTACTCATGTCTTCTGTCCATCTGTTAATTGGATTGTTTGTCTTTTTGATGTTGAGGTGTTAGAGTTTTCTATAAATTTTAGAGATAAGTCCCTTGTCAGGTATGTCATTGCCAAATATATCTTCCCAATCTGTAGGTTCTCTTTCTACTCTTTTGGAGAAGTCTTTTGATACATGTAAAAATTTAATGTTTAGAAGGTCCCAATCATCTAATTTATCTTGTGGTGTTTGTACATTTTAGGTTATGCTTGAATTAGGGCCCTAAATTTGCCACTATTTTTTTTTGCTGATGAACTTTATAGTTTTAGGTTTCACCTTTAAGTCTGATCATCTGGGGTTAGTTTTTGTGTATGGTGTGAGATACAGATCTTGTTTCATTCTTCTGCAAATGGATAGCCATTTTTGCCAGCACCATTTGTTAAAGAGATTACCTCATCCCCATTTAATAGACTTCAGCCCTTTGTCAAAGATCAGCTGACCATAGGTTGATGGATCTACTTCTGGGTTCTTGGTTCTATTCCACTGGTCTATGTGTCTGTTGTTGTATCAGTACCAGGCTGTTTTGTGTACTGTGGCTGTATAGTAGGTTTTCAGATCTGGGAGTGTGAGACCTCCTACTTTGTTCTTCTTCTTCAGTAGTGCTTTGCTTATCCATGGTCTCTTTCCTTTCCATATAAAATTAGAGATTGCATTTTCCATATCCTTAAAGAATGTTGATGGGATCTGGATTGGGATTGCATTGAATATATAGATTGCTTTGGGTAGAATTGACACTTTCACAGTGTTCAATCTTCCTATCTATGAGTATGATATTTTCTTCCATTTATGTAGCTCTCTTATGGTTTCTTGAAGTAGTTTTTTGTAGTTTTCTTTGTTTAGGTCTTTTCTATTCCTGGTCAGATTTATTCCCACATATTTTATCTTTTTTTTTTTTTTTTTTTGGTAGCTGTGTGTTGTAAATAGTATTGATTTCTTTATTTCCTTTTCAGAGACTAACAGATCTGTCCTGGAGGAAGTGCACCCGAAATGCTCCTTGGAAGCAAGAATGGCCAGACTTCGTCTCCCCTATTTTAGTCATGCTGTCAGAAGGGACCATTCTCTGGAGAAGGATGTCATGCTTGGTAGGGTGGAGGGTCGACGAAAGAGGGGGAGGCCTTCAACAAGATGGATTGACATGGTGGCTATGATGATGGGCTCAAGTATAGCAGGGATCATGGAGCTGGTGTGGGATCAGGCAGTGTTTCGTTCCACTGTGCATGGGGTCACTGTGAGTTAGAAATGACTCAATGACACGTAACAACAATAACAACAACAACACAACAGCAATCGTTAAGGAAGTAGGCTACATCATCTTTCTCCTGCAGATAAGTTGGTGAGTTTAAACTGCTGATCATATGGTTAGCAGCCAAGTATTGTAGCCAGTGTTCACCAGTACAGCAGTAAATATTCCTCACATCAGTGTCTGTTTAAGATTGCTGCTGTTGCCTGATTCTGACTCATGGTGACATCATGTGAGAGATTAGAACTGCCCCATTGGTCTCCTTGGCTGTCATCTTTACGAGAGCAGATTACCAAGTGTTTCTTTTGTGGAGCCACTAAGTGGGTTCAAATCACAAACCTTTCTGTTAGCAGCCAAGCACTTAACCTTTGTGCCACCAGGGCTCCTTTATTAAGGCTACAATATAAAAATGGCACTGCGCTGGCTACAGCTAGGATGTCCAGGCTTTTACCTGCCTCTGGGCTATCAGCTGACAGGTGTTCTCTCGCGTTGTGGGTGGACCTGTTTATTGTCATGCATCCAGGGGAGTGTGGAAGTGAACATTGCTAACACTTTCGCTCTTTCTTTAGAGCTTGGGCTTGGATGCCTTTCTTTCATCCCTGTGCCCCAGGAAGTGTGTTAATGTGTCACAAAGTGCATTTAGATGCAGGGACACTTGAGAGTTTCAAACTATGGTCGTGACACTGACTTCCACTTGTGAGGTCCTAAAAATGAATGTCGAGGCTTTATCTCTTAGTTTGTTACAGTATGTGTAAAGCCCGCCGCAGCAAACATTGCCACGTGTCCCACAAGAAGTGTGCCTAGTCAACATATCATTATTTCATAAATCACATTACTCGATAAAATACACAATTGACCCAAATATCATCCTAGCACAAAGATAAGATGATTCTGAAAGTTGGTCATGTTGTTGTTGTTGTTGTTAAGTGCCATCGAGTTATCTCCAACTCATAGTGACCTTATTACAACAGAACAAAACCCTGCCCAGTCCTGTGCCAGCCTCACTGTCCCTGCTGTACCTGAGCCCACCGCTGCAGCCACTGGGTCAGTCCATCTCACCGAGGGCTTTCCCCTCTTGCATCGACCCTCCACTTTACCAAGCATGACACCCTTCTCCGGAGAACGTTCCCATCTGAGAACATGACCAAAGTAGGTGAGACAAAGTCTGGCCATTCTCACTTCCCAGGAGCATTCTGGCTGCACTTGTTCTAGGACAAATTTCTTCTGTTAGTCCTTTTAGCAGTCCACGGTACTTTCAGCATTCTTCGCCAACACCACAACTCAAAAGGATCAACTCTTCTTCGATCTTCCTTATTCATTGTCCAGCTCTCACATGCATTTGAGGCAACTGAAAAGACCATGGCTTGGGTTAGGCCCATCCTAGTCTTCAAGGAGATATCTTTGCTCTTCAATGCTTGAAAGGGGTCTTTTGCAGCAGATTTGCCCAATGCAATACATCTTTTGATGTCTTTACTGCCACTTCCATTAGCTTTGATTGTAGAACCAAGTAATATGAAGTCTTTGACAACTTCAGTCTTTACTCCATCTTTTGGAGAAAAGTTGGCCCTAGACCCTGATTAACATGGCAGAGACTTACTGTGCTGCCCAATGCCAGATCACTCCTTGTTTCAAAGAAATAAACTTAATTCACATGAGTTGTCGGCAATACACAGAGCTTCTGAATGGAAAATTCCATTCTTCCCCAAAGCATGAGTTTGTTAATATTTTGAATCCTTAGAAGCCTCTTCAGATCCTTAGAATTGGAAACTAGCAAGGTGGAGAGACATCCAGGATCCTATCGAAAGGAATCCTTTCCCTTCCAGCAATGACCTCACCAGGAATCATGAACACTTGGCAACAGAAAAGGAAACCACATCTTATTTCCTCAAGAAAGACCAGTCTTCCCTGCACTTCAGAGGAAAAGGAGACATGAGTCTAAACACGGGGCTCTCCACCTCTGTGCAGTGCAGACACACGGATGTTGGATTTCTCAGAAGCCAGCCCTGAAATGGGAACCCCATGCACCTGGTAAATGGAGGCAGCAGTAGGTGCAGGTCAAACCTGCACTGAGCCAGAGACACTGGATTGGGCAGAGAGAAGCCAAGCAAGGTTGGGACTCAGTGGGTTGAGGTCAGCTGGCCCCACCTGACCCCATGGGGGGCCCTGGAGTGTGTTCTGCCTGAGGACTGTACCCCCATGTTCATCAGCCATCGGTCATTGGCTGTCTGTGGAGGGTGGAGTGGGAGGTAAATGGAGGGCTGGCCCAGTCCCCCAAGGATGGACCACTTGAGAAGGTTGCCCATGTAGTTCGTTAGTTCACACAGAGCTGTGCAGTGGGCACCTGGGAAGCCATAGGGGTTGCTGGAGGGTTGGGCAGGTGGATGACAGATGCTCAAGGACAGATGCATGGACATCAGTTGCTACGCTGACATCCCCCCGTGAGATTCTTCAATGCAGAGAGGCAGCTCTCCCCTGGTGGTGGAACGCCATGGAAGGAAGGCATCTCTGTGTAGAGTAGGATGTAGGTAAAGGTGATGTGCAAGGGAGGTAACCCCAAAACCACTGGAGTTGAGGGGTTGGAAGTTTCAGCAAAACTCTGAATTTGACCAGTGGGAGCAATGCACACATCCTGGGTTTCTTTAGCACCGTCCGTAGTCATCAAAGCTAATTCTAAGCTGTAAGATTAGCCCTGGAGCCTGATGAGAGCAGTGACCGGGCTGTGGGTGGATCGCAAAGAACAAACACCCAAATTCTTACAGGAAAGGGAGTGACACAGAGGGGCTCCACCTCCAGCTTTTGAACACGTGGTGGCATTTCCTGGGCCTGGAAAGCCCTCGTTTATCGTCTCTTGCTGTCACCTCTACATGACCCATCTCTCTTCCCCTGCCTACTGCCCGGGTCTTCTTTTTCAGAGGCTTTATTTCTTTATTCACCTCTTGGTGTACAAGGTTCCATGCAGACACGCTAAAATAGTAGCCTCAAACCCCAGTCTATACAGTCTTCCTCTTGGTGTCCTCAGCTCCCTGGCTCAGAGTCCAAGACCCAAACCCAGATTCCTGGAGAGAGAATGCCATTGGCTGGAGCACCTGTGGTTTCCTTCCGTGCGGTTTTGCAAAGAGTTAAGGTAGGGAATCCCTAGGTTGACATACGCAGCTGCTCGCTGAAAGGTTGGAGGTTCAAGTTCTCGGCCCCCCTCAACCATGCTCTCCTTCTCCCCACGTGCTCCCTGGGAGCAATGGAAGCACAGCATCTCCAGCTGCTTCCCCTCCAGCTTCTGCTCAGGTCCCGGGGAGGCATGGGCAGGAGGCTTCATGCCTGGGGCCAGGGCCAGGGTTTGGCACGCCCGGGTCCTCTGCAGCTCCCGTCGGGCAGCCCTACCCACGAGGACAGCTCGCCAGGCTCCAGCGGCCTGTCCCTCCCTTGCTCCCACACCTGTCAATAGGAACAGTGCCACCGTTGGTACCCTGGTGTCTGAGCTGCCTGGCACTGCTGCAATAGGAAAACCACAAGGGGTGTGTGAAGAATAGACGGTGAGAAATCACTGTTCTGGGAGCTAAAAGTCCAAAGCTGGGTCTGGGCTGGTCAGGTCCTCCTGTGAGCCCCCCGTCATTTCTGTTGTTGCCAGCCATCCTTGGTGTTCCCTGACTCCTTGGCATCCTTTGTCGATGGTCTTCGTGTGGCACCCATGTCCCGCTCCCCCTGGCTCACGTGTGTAGCTCTGTGTGGAATCTGCTCTTTGTCATAACTCAGGAGGGGTCATATCCGAGCCTGCTGTACCAGGTTATGATCTAGTTAATGCAACAAAGAAAACCTACATCTAAACAGGATCCAGTCCACGTGAATAGGGCTTAGGATGCCAACACGTTCCCTCCAGTCTGTAACACTAGCTTCCTCGTTCCTTGTTGATGTTCCTCATGCCACTAGTGCCTTTGTAAGTTGTCACTTCATGAGACTTTGCTTCTTCTGTACATGTCATTCTTTTTCTGGTGAAACAAGTCTCCTGGGTCACCTTAGATTCTCTCTCATCATCTCAGAAGAAGACAAGGGCACTTAGAGAGAAAGTGCCTGGTGTTCCTGATACTACAGATAAGACTCACCCATGACAGTGGTGACCCCTGCTTCTGAGAATCTACACAATACTGTCTTCTAAGATTCGGACCTGGCGGTTCAAACCCACCAGCCACTCCTTGGAAGGAAGGTTGGGCAATCCTACTTCCATAGTGATACTGCCTCGGAAACCCAAGGAGGGGTCGCTATGAGTCGGGTTTGACTCGATGGCACATAACAACAACAACAACAACAAGATTCGGACACTCTGACAAAAGCCAGATGTATTTAGCAGAAACCAAACACTGTGTATACCTCTGATCACTCTTTGTATTTTGTTTAATATGTATTAAATGTGTTGACTGATTTGTTGATGCTGTATTTCTTTAGTGCCGTGGTGTGTTGAGGTACGCCAGGATATTTTAAATTGTCAGGGGAAATGCAGATATTTGATGTCTGCCAGACACCACACAGCCTGCTGGTTTGAGGGGTTGACGGTGCAATAGATCACACTTCCCTTCTTTTGATGATGTCGTATCTCTACACAGCTGGGCTTTGGCAGCAGCAGAGATCAGAAGCAAGTACCACGTGGAAATCAGTGTGGGTCAGGACATTTGGTTGGTCGCCTAAGGTTTGTGCAGAGCTCAACAGGCACAATAATGCCAGCAGGGAATTATCCCAGTCATTTAGGAAAGAAATGGAAGTGTCTTTCCCCTTCAGTGTATACAGAATTTTTCTAAATAACAGCTGAACTATGAAGATGGTAGAAGCTTTTAGGACCTGTTAAACTTGCTCATTACTCCTTAATACATAGAACCATTAGGTGTCTCTTTTGGCCTGGTCGTAGCATGTAAAAGAACAGAGGTACTGTGGGTCCTAGCAGACAAGCATTTGGGAATTTTTGCCTTAGTGGCTGTTTGGTTACCTAGTACCACTCTGACAGGAATATACCACAAATGGGATGGCCTTAACAAACAGGAGTTTGGAGGCTTTAAGTTCAAGTTCAAAGTGCCCATTTCTAGGGGCTGTGTGAAAGCCCCTCAGCCTTGGGCTTCAGCTCTGCCTCCAGCTCCTGGCCCACTGAAGCTAGAGGCTTTTCTTTACTCAGGCAGCTGCTGGCTACTGAGGCTGAGAAGGCCAAGGTTGACAAATAAAATGACACAGTCCCGATGTTACCAACCCACATGGCAGGCCGTTAATTTAAGTCCTTTGTAAGTCCCAAGGTCAGCAGAGCATGGCAAGCTGCTGTACAACGACCCGGCTGTATGCAGGGTCCAAGTGTGCCGTAAGCTAGAGACCGTTCCCCAAGGCTCCTCCTTATCTACAGGAAGCAGACCACATCCCTAAGGCAGCTACTCAGCTGCTCACAGTAGATTCCACCGTGGAGTTGATTGCCAGTCTCATCATGAAGAATAACTACCACCAGCTGCCCAGCCACTCACCTAGGCCCAGCCAAATTGACACACAACATAACCACTACAGTGGCTTAATTTTTTCAAGTGGCATTTTATAGTCACTTGAGGGTAAGTATCCTCCATTATTGTTACCTGTCCTTCTACTGCAAGCATCCGTTTGTTCTCAAAAAAGATGGCTAATGGGACCCTACAGTGAAGTGTACCTGGTGATGCCCCTGAGGAATGATGGGGGTCACCCTGAGGGATCCCCCTGATGGATCAGGCGAAGAGATGATGGGGATCACCATAAGAGGTGATGGGGATCCCCCTGAGGGGTAACCTGAGAGATCCCCCTAAGAGATGATGGGGCTCACCCTGAGAGATCTCTCTGAGGGTTCCCCCTGATGGATCACCCTGAGGGACCCCCCCAGGCTCTACAGTTACATTCCCCCCACAAGCTCATAAGAAACCTACCCTGGCCCCTGCTTCCCGTTTCTTCATTTGCTTGTTTGGTGGACTTTTCTGATTAGTATGTTTTCTCCTATTGAAGGTTTTGGGGATACTAAGTACAGTTGATTTAGGGTTAGGGTATGGCAATCTACTTCCATAGTGATATCACTTTGGAAACCCAAGGAAGGGTCGCTATGAGTCAGACATGACTGACTGCAGTGGTAGTGGGTTAAGTACAGTTGATTATAAATCCTCCAGAAGTGTTAGTTAAATGAGTGAAGTGATTTAATGAACCCTCACCTCAGTACGTCTTGCACCTGCATCATCAGTGTAAAAGCTGCTGTTGGCTGGGGTCACGTCAGGGCCACCTCATGGTGACTGCGTGCACAGGGGAATGAAGCGCTGCCCAGGCACGTGCAGTCCCATGATTGGCTGTCAATCCCCCGTCATGCCCCATGATTGGCTGTGGATCCCCTGTCGTGCCTCGTGATTGGCTGTGGATACCCCATTGTGCCCCATGATTGGCTGTGGCTCCCCCATCATGCTCTGCAGAAGTTTCCTGCAATGATTTCAGAAGCAGATCCCCAGGCCTTTCTTCCTAGTCGTAGTCTAGAAGCATCAGTGAAAGCTGGTCAGCCTCTCAGCAACTCACAGCCCCCATGGAGAGATGGGTACTATGTGTACATGTCAGGTATGAGCCGGGAATGGAACCTGGGTCTCCCCTATTGAAGGTGGGGATTCTACTGCTGAACCACCTTGTCCTCCCAAAGGGGCTGCCAGCCCCAAATCTCGTTGTTGTTGTTAGATGCCATCGAGTCGTTTCCAACACATAGCGACCCCATGCACAGCAGAACAAAACACCGCCCAATCCCATGCCAGCTCCATGATGTCTGCTATACTTGAGCCCATCATTGCAGCCACCATGTCAATCCATCTTGTTGAAGGCCTT
>NW_006922138.1:1489470-1512189 GCF_000298275.1 Orycteropus afer afer
CACACTCCCTTCTTGATTTTAAACCAAGTAGTGTCCCCTTGTTCTGTTCACACGACAGCCTCCTGGTCAAGGTACAGGTTCCTCATGAGTACAATCAAGCATTTGGGAATTCCCATTCTTCTCAATGGTATCCATAATTTGTCATGATCCACACAATCAGATGCCTTTGCATAGTCAATAGAACACAAGTAAACATCTTTCTGGTATTCTTTTCCTTGAGCCAAGATCCATCTGACAACAGTTATGATATTCCTTTTCCACGTCCTCTTCTGAATCCGCTTGCACCTCTGGAAGTTCTCTGTCAATATACTACTGCAACCGTTTTTGAATTATCTTCAGTAAGATCTTACTAGTGTGCGATATTAATGATATTGTTCTATAATTTCCACATTCTGTGGGATGGGTACAAATATGGATCTTTTCCAGTCAGTTAGCCAGGTAGCTGTCTACCAAATCTCTTGGCATAACCGAGTGAGTGTCTCCAATGAGGCTTCAGTTTGTTGAAATAGCTCAATGGGTATTCTGTCAATTCCTGGAGCCTTGTTCTTTGCCAATTCCCTCATTGCAGCTTTGGCTTCCTCCTTCATTACCATTGGTTCTAGATCATATGCCAACTCCAGAAATGAATGATCGACCAGTTCTTTTTGGTACAGTGACCCTGTGTATTCCTGCCATCTTCTTTTGATGTTTCCTGCATCATTCAATATTTTGCCCACAGAATCTCTCAATATTGCAACTCGAGGCTTAATTTTTTTCTTCAATTCTTTCAGCTTGAGAAATGCTGAGCATGTTCTTCCCTTTTGGTTTTCAAAGTCCAGGTCTTTGCACATTTCCTTATGGTAATTGGTTTTGTCTGCTCGAGCTGCTCTTGGAAATCTTCTGTTCAGCTCTTTTATCATGTCATTTCTTCCATTGACTTTAGCTACTCTCTGCTCAAGGAAAGTTTCAGAGTCTCTTCTGTCATCCATTTTGGTCTTCTTTTCTCGTCTTTTTAGTGATCTCTTGCTGTCTTCATGGATAATGTTCTTGATATCCTCCCACAATTCTTCTGGTTTTTGGTTGTTGGTGTTCAATGCATCAAATCTATTCTTTAGGTGATGTCTAAATTTAGGAGGGATATAGTCAAGATCATATTTTGGCTCTCTTGGACTTGTTTTAATTGTCTTTAACTTCAAGTTAAACTTGCATATGAGTAGTTGATGATCTGCTCCACAATCAGCTCCTGGCCTGGTTTTGGCTGAAGATATTGAGCTTTTCCATCGCCTCTTGCCACAGATGTGTTGTTGTTATTGTTATTTGCCATCAATTCGGACCCGACCCATAGCGACCACTCCTTGGGTTTCCAAGGCCTTATCACTATGGAAGTAGATTGCCCAACCTTCCTTCCGAGGAGTGGCTGGTGGGTTTGAACCGCCAGCCTTATGGTTAGCAGGCAAGTGCCTTAGGCACTATGCTACCAGAGCTCCTAGAAGTAGTCAGTCTGATTCCTGTGTGTTCATCTGGTGAAGTCCACGTGTGGAGCCGCCATTTGTGTTGTTGAAAAAAGGTGTTTGCAATGAGTAAGTCATTGGTCTTGCAAAATTCTACTATGAGAGTTCAAGCATTACTTCTGTCACCATGGCCAAATTTTCCAACTACCGGTGATTCTTCTTTGTTTCCAGCTTTTGCATTCCAGTCACCAGTGATAATTAACACATCTTGATTGCATGTTCGGTCAGTTTCAGACTGCAGAAGTTAATAAAAATCTTCAATTTCCTCATCTTTGGCTTTGGTGGTTATGCATATATTTGAATAATAGTTATATTAACAGGTTTTCCTTGTAGGCATATGGATATTATCCTATCACTGATGGCATTGTGCTTCAGGACAGATCTTGAAACATCCTTTGTGGTGATGAATGCCATGCCATTCCTCTGCAAACTGTTGGTCCCAGCATAGTAGATCACATGGTTGTCTGATTCAAAGTGGCCAAAAGCCATCCATTTCAGCTCACTGATGCCAAGGATATCAATCTTTATGTGTTCCATTTCATTTTTGACAACTTCCAGTTTTCGTAGATTCATACTTCATACATTCCATGTTCGATGATTAATGGATGTCTGCAGCTGTTTCTCCTCAATTTGAGTGGTAGCACATCAGCAAACGGAGGTCTCAAAAGCTTTACCTTATCCATATGTATAAGGCTGGGTTTACTCTGATGACACAGCTCTTTCCCAGTCCTATTTTGAGAACCCTCTAACCTAACTGGACTATTCATAAAGTTGCATGGTAAGGTATCAGTGTTTCTTTGCTATTCATAAGGTTTTCCCTGGCCAATTCCCAAATCTCTAGGTTGTTGTTGTTAAGTGCCATCAAGTCATTTCCAACTCATAGCGACCCCATGCACAGCAGAACCAAACACCACCCAGTGCTGTGCCAGACCCACAATCCTTGCTGTACCTAAGCCCATCATTGCAGCCACTGTGTCCGTCCATGTCTTTGAGGGCGCCACCCTCCTTCGTTGACCCTCCACTTTACCAAGCAGGACATCCTTCCTTAGGGAATGGTCCCTTCTGACAACATGATCAAAGTAGGTGAGACAAAGTCTGGCCATTCTCACTTCCAAGGAGCATTTTAGCTCAACTTCCTCCAGGACAGATTTGTTAGTTCCTTTAGCAGATCATGGTACTTTTAGCATTCTTCCAGAACACCACGACTCAAAAGCGTCTACTCTTCTTCCATATTCCTTATTCATTGTCCAGCCCTCACATGCGTATGAGGCAGTTGAAAATACCAAGGCATAGGTTAGCCACCCCTTAGTCTTCAAAGAGACATCTTTGCTCTTCAGCACTTGAAAGAGGTCTTTTGCAGATTTGTCCAGTGCAACATTTTGTGTGATGTCTTGGCTGCTGCTTCCAATGGTGTTGATTATGGAACCAAGTAATATGAAATCTTTGACAACTTCAATCTTTCCTCTGTTCATTTTGAAGCTGCTTATTGGTCTAGTTGTGAGGATTTTTTTTCTTTATATTGAGGTGTAATCCATACTGCAGACTATAGTCTACAATCTTCATCAGTAAGTTCTTCAAGTCATCCTCACTTTCAGCAAGGAAAGTTATGTCGTCTGCAAATCTCAGGTTGTTAATGAGCCTTCCTCCAATCCTGATGCCACATTCTTTTCATGTGGTCTAACTTCTCAGATTATTTGCCCAGCATGGAGATTGAACAAGTATGGTGATGCACTCCCTTCCTGGTTTTAAACCATGTAGTATGCCCTTGTTCTGTCTGAATGACAGCCTCCTGGTATCTGTGCAGGTTCCTCATGAGTACAATTAAGTTTTCTGGGTTTCCCATTTTTCTCAATGTTATCCATTGAGTCTCTAGGGAGCTCATATTTTATCTTTCAAGTGCACTCTGGTCACTTGTAAGGAAACCAGCACGCAGTAATGTGTTAAGCAAAGACCATCCCTTGTTATGACACTCATTGAACTCTGGGGGGCAAAAGCAGCTGCCTTTGTCCAAGTGAGAAGGGGAGATGGAGGGGACGCATTGCTCAGAGACCAGGGCAAGTCCTGCAGGCAGCCTGAGGTCCCTCCTGACCCCTTGCGGTCCCACGATTGCCCCAAGGTCTCGTGCATCCCCTGAGGTCCTGTGCATCCCTCCGAAATTGCGCTGTCACTGACCAGATGTCAGGCTGGTGTCAGTGGGTCGGGCATCTGCCTCTGCAGTCCCCCAAAACAAGCTCTGCCGGAGAACATGCGGCAGCGGGGGGAAGGCAGTGCTGGCGGTGGAAACAGACGTGCCCTGTGGGGAGACGCGGTCCACCTCCACTGCGCCAGGCGGCCCCATCCTAATGGAACAAGGTGCACCGCTGAAGAGCAGCTGGAGTTCAGTTTGTGTGGAAAAGACTCTGGTGGCATGGCACCTAAGGCATGTGACTGCTGACCAGAAGGCTGGTGGTTCAAACCCACCAGCCACTCCTCGGAAGGAAGGTTGGGCAATCTGCTTCATAGTGGTACCACCTTGGAAACCCAAGGAGGGGTCACTATGAGTCAGATCCTACTCGATGGCAGTGAGTGTTTTTGAGGCACCAAAAGCCTCAGTGATACATCCGAGGGTCCGGGTCCTTTGCTGGATCTCGGGCTGACTGTGTGGCGGGAGGATGCTTCAGTGGACGCAGGCCTTTGTGAGGCAGCCCTTGCTCCCCTCTGTCTGGGGTCCGAGGCTGCTCTGCAGGGTTGGAAGCCGACTCTCCCTGTGATGTCCTGACTGATGCTTGCACGTGGGTTTGCTCATGCTGAGCCCATGCTGTTGTACCTGTGTCTCTCTGCCGATGTGCCTCTGTTGTAATCTGGTGTCACCTCGGGTCTGTCTGACTTCAGAGGAGGTGGGGAAGGTCAGGGGTAGAATTCTCGCCTTCCGTGCTGGACACCTGGGTTCGATTCCCAGCCAATGCATGTCACACACAGCCACTGCCTGTCTGTCCATGGAGGCTTGCAAGTGCTGTGAGGCTGAGCAGGTTTCAGGGGAGCTTCCAGAGTAAAAGAGGCACGCAAGAAAGACCTGGCAATCTGCATCTTAAAACCAGCCCATAAAAACCCGGTGGAGCACAGTGGTCTGATCCACAACCTTGGGGGGGGAGACAGGGTGGCGCAGGACCAGGACTGGCAGTGGTGCAGCCTGGGGGTGGCTCGGGACCAAGGGTGGCGCAGACCTGGGGATGGTGCAGGATGGGGGTGGCACAGTCCCATGGGTGGCGCGGTCCTGGGGGTGGCACAGGACTGGGGGTGGTGCAGACCTGGGGATGGTGCAAGACTCGGGGTGCGCAGGAGTGGGGGTGGTGCAAGACTGGGGATGGCTCGGGACCAGGGGTGGCACAGACCTGGGGATGGCGCCAGATGGGGGGTGGCGCAGTCCCATGGGTGGTACAGTCCTGGGCGTGGCGTGGGACTGGGCAGAGTTTCATTGTTCATGGTGCGTGGGGATGCCATGACATGAGGAACTGACTTGAGGGCGGCTAAGGACAGTGCCCGTTTGGAAGTCGGATCGTGGGTGGTCACTGAAATGAGGTTGCGTCCTAATCTGATGGCACAGAGTACAGGAGTTTTGCCTATCCTGAGAGCCGGCAGAAGTGTTGACAGATCGCCCGCTTTTACATAGAGTGACAACAGGGAGCTGGAGACAGGGAGGGGCATCAGGGCTTCTGTGGCGATGTCCTGGCACAGTTCGAATTGTAGCAGTTCCGGATCCTGTGCACTGTCTGCTTCAAGCGCGATTTTAGGCTCTGGGGTAACCTTGACTGGCGTTTGTACCTTGGAGAACTTCCTGGCTTCCAAGATGTCCTGTGGGAGGCTGAGTTTTCCTGCTGTTTTCTGACAGGTGTGAGAGTCGCTAAACAAGGCCGCCAGATGAAGGAAGACATGAAGACCCAAACCCGAAACTGTAAAAATAGGGCTTTGGATTGCATGTTCTGCCTCACAGTCTGCTAGAAAATGACAGTGAGTGGATGTCGTTTGGAAAGAGAAGCGTCACGGACCCGCTCAGTCCCTGCCCTCGGTCTACTGACACGTCCTGTTGAGTGGAAAACGCTGCAGGGCATCCGTCGTAGTCGTGCAGTCGTAGTTATTAGTTATTGAAATACCTGGGCCAATTCTCTTAACCTAAAAACCAGGGCCGATGAATAGATTCTGACTATGCGGCCCCATGGCTTCTCCAGAGGGTTTACTTGGCTGTAGTCTTTATCTATCTATCTATCTATCTATCTATCTATTTATTTTTTTTTTTTATTAGGATTTGGGTGAAGATTTACAGAGTAAATTCACTTTTCATACAGCAGTTCACATATACTTTGTCTCATGTCATTGACCAAAATTTACAATGCAGCAGCTCCCCTCCCACTTCCTCCCCATAGTTACCTCCTCCCAGTGTCCATCCCTTCATACTCTTCTGCACCCTGAGCTATCTCCCTGTGCATAAGGGGAAGCCCTTCCTTCTTCCATGATTGTTCTCTCCAGGGCGTGTGTCTACTTGAGGTAAATGTTTAACTCACATGCCTGTACTTTGTTTGGCTGGAAACCACAGTTGTGGGTTCAATTCCAGACCTGAAGGGCAACTAGGGGCCATAGTCTCAGTGGTTACACCAGGCTCTATTGGACCAGCAAACCTGGTCCCCACCTTTTTTTTTTTTTTTTTGCCTCCAAATGATTTTGAGTTTTGTTCCACATTGTTCTCCCTCTTTATGCAGGATCTCCTACATCCCTTCCAAGTGGATGGCAGTGGTAGCTGGGCACCATCTAGTTCTTCTGGTCTCATAGTTGTATAGGTTGCAGATCGGATGGTGTACCAGCCGCTAGGACTGATTGTTTCCATTAATTTTGCTTTTCTTCTTTCTTCTTGATGAGGAGAGACCTGTTGTTGCATCTAGATGGCAGCTTGCTAGCTTTTAAGGTCCCAGTCGCTGCTCGCCAAAGTAGTAGGTGGAACAATGTTTTGTATAGTATGTTATTTGGCTGTAGTCTTTACAAGCTCGTTGCCATCCAGTTGATTCTGACTCACAGCCACCCCTTCGGCTTTCCGAGGCAGTAAATCTTTAAGGATTTGGATTGCCAGTCTTCCTTGAGCAGAGTCGCTGGTGGGTTTGAACTGCCGACCTTCTGGTAACAGTCAAATGCCTTAGGTGCTGTGCCACCAGAGTGCCGACCTTTACAGAAGCCAATAACCACAACCTTCTCCCACAGCACCACTGGGTTGGTTCCACCTGCCACTTTAGGGTAGTAGTTAGGGCCTTTGAGTCCTTACATTTTTCCCCTTTCTTCCTGTGATTATGAATGACTTTTGTCATCAGGGTAAGACAGCATTAGGCTGTGTGGTTTGAGAAGCTGCATGGTGCTATACTGAGAGGCATCGCTTATCCAGGCCCCCTGGATGCCGCGTTGGTAGGAAGGACTCTGCACCAGTCACGCAGTCAAGCAGCAGGCTGCGTGGGGACTGTGGCACCTGAGGGGTGCCCTGTGGGCTGTCTGGGCGGTTCTTTTCCGTGTGTCTTCCTGGAACCACAGGGCTCACTGATGCATGTCCTCTTGTGGCAATGACGCTTGCACAAGAGAGTGACCCCAAGCACACAGGCCTCCTAAGGCCTGGAGGGTCCAACACCCCTCACTCCTGCCCACACTGCATCAGCCAAAGCAGACCCCAGGGCTGAGCCCAGAGTCAAGTGGGGGTCTTGCCATTCAGCTGTCCATGAGTGGATCCATGAAGGGGGTTTGGGGATGTGGGCAGGCGGCACTGTGGTGGCCCTGACTCAGGGAGACCCCATGGACAGTGGACTGGAAAGCTGCCTGGTCCTGCACCAGCTCCGTGATCGTTGGGATCGCAAGCCCCTTGTGTAACCACCGTGGGCTCCGAGTGCCTTCCATCCTGGGGCTTCCCTCTCAGCACCGTGGCTGACACTGTTCTGTCGTGAGTCTTAGAGCTTTTACGGCCAGCCTTTGCTCCCGAGTCTGTCTTAGTCCAGAAGCTCCACTGAAGCCTGGCCCCCACGGCTGACGCTGCTCGTATCTGAAAGACCAGTGACACAGCTCCCAGCACCGCAGCCACGCGCCCGCCACCCCAGCACGACAGGCTGACACGAGGGGTAGAATCTCAGAGAAGGTAGCTGCTGTCCGTTCAGTAAACGGAGATGCTGGTGTGCCACGGGTGGCCATGGGCTGCTGCCACGTCTTGTCTCTGAGGCACATGGATGAGCATTTTACTGTGATTTAGAGACACTCACCACCGCCTACCCTCTCTGTCCCTCCAGATACTGGCCAATGTCATCATCTTCATCTGTGGGAACCTGGCAGGTGCCTACCATAAGCACCTTATGGAGCTGGCTCTGCAGCAGACCTACCAGGACACCTGCAACTGCATCAAGTCCCGCATCAAGCTGGAGTTTGAAAAGCGTCAGCAGGTACTGTGCACGCGTGACCCCGTTCCCACATGACCTACAGTTAGACATAGCGCCCAGGCTGCTGATGGCCAGTTTCCAGCAAATGCCTGGGGTCAGCTGGGCCCTGCACATGGGGGAGCTCACGGACCAAAGAGCAGGGCATCATCTGCCTGTGGGACCTTCACACTGGGCCACGCAGAGGGATGCAGACATGACAGTGCTTCTCAGGCACGCTCTGTTCCAAGGAGAGCCCGCTTGTACCTGTGCGCTCGTGCAGGGGTTTGTCCTCAGTGCCCTCAGCCCTCCTCACGGTGCCTGTCACTCATGCAGCATGAGGTGGTCAGTGCTCCTGAGCAGGGAGACTGAGGCCAGGACAGGCGTGGCCTTGTAGTTGGCAGGGGCTGTCCTCGGGCGACTGCCGGGTGGTCATAGAAATGCCACCAGAGAAACACAGAGACTGTGAGGAAATGTTACTAAAACTGGGAAATGAAGAGAGTCGGAGGGTGTGATATCCTGCAGGAGGAGTTGACAGGGCAAAGAGTTGGGCTCTGAAGGAAACTCATGCACGAAGGGTCCCATACTGGACCTGTGTGGCTTTGGGGGATGGCAGAGCATCCAGTGAAATGTTTTTCATTTTTGGGGTTGCTGGTGGTTGTCAGCAAGAGCCCAATACGTAGAGGGTCAGCTTGGAGCCTGCAGGCACCTCACTGCACGTCTGAGCCCCCACCTCAACCTGTGCACGACCAGTGTTTGGTACTGGGAAAGTCATCAGTGTCTGTCACAATGTTACTGATAGTTAGATGGCATCAAATTATTGTGTCCTGTAAAACGTCATCAAGATACATTATGGCAGTTGGAACAAAAAGGTAGGCTTTTAATTTTGATGTTGGACTTTGGTTTTTGTGTGGAATAGTGCAGGGTATCAAATTGCTTCTTGAAACAGGAATCTTCATTCATTGAACCAACATGTTTATTGAGCAGCAAGTTCAGGTGTGATTCTAGACTGCTGCGTGTCTGGCATTATCAGCAAATTTAATGGCTTGTCTTTAAAAGTGCATTTTGTGCTGCATCAAATGTCTTCAGTAGTGATGTTGATTTTTGGTCTCTGTGTATCAGACTCTGGCCGGCCTGCATGTGTGTCGGGCTCTGGACTGCCTGTGTGTGTGTGTCATCTAGACGGCCTCAGTATGTGTCGGGCCCCAGATTCAACATGAAGACACAATATCAGTCTTCCTGTACATGTTCATGTACATTATGTTCAGTTAGGTTTTAAATGTGGATTCTAGAATATTCCAGTTTCAGCATGCAGACCTGTGGTTCTTGGTTTGGACTCTCCACTGTGTGCCGTAGAGAGTTCAGATGTCTAGAGATGGATGGTTTCCTTTTCTTTTACAGTGGAGACCGGATCAGCATGTACTGACAGTCATTTTAATTCTCTTTCCCATTGGCTCCAGAATCCATGTCCAAGGCTGGAAGTGTAGTAATTCCAAGTAGACAGGTTCCATCACCTCATATTTGTAGTAACAACGTTGACAAAAGTCATGAGTCCTGCTACTGACGTCTTCTGCTGTTCATGTTCTCTGAAGAGACCTTGAACAGACAAAGGCATCTAGTGCCTCTGTCATTGTGAGCCATGGGGTGCACGTGGCCACTCAGGCCATGCCTTAACCTTAAGTAGATCATTAACTAGATAAGGGTGGTGCCTAATGTGCAGGAGATTTTATGGGGCCACCCATGATAGGGAGGTATTATTAAAAAAAAAAAAAAATGTTTAAAAAAATAGCAGTGAGTGATCTTCTGTGAAAGAAAAGGGAAATAGGACTTACAGGGCTGTGGGGTTGTTACCACTGAGTCAGCTCCCGCTCCCGGGGACCTCGTGCACAGGAGAACAAGATGGCACTCTCTCCTGCACCATCCTTTGCTCATTGGCTTGTTGAGTCCAGTGTTGATGCTACTGTGTCAGGCAGGGTTGCCCTGTGTTTCACTGACCCTCTGCTTCACCAGGAAGCAATTGTTTTCCTGATGACACATCGACAGTGAGTGAGCCGTCCTTGCTTCCAAGGAGCATTTGGTGGAGTGGAGATCTGTAATAAAATATATTTTGACATCTCAAGTGTAGCTTGCCACAAAATGTCAGAGAGCCAACTTCCAAGTCTTGTGACAAAATATATGACTTTTCTTGTTCAGAAAACATGTTCCCAGAGTTAGAACAAAAGCATGTTTTTGTTTTGCTTATTTTGTTTTTCCAGCCCAGCATGTAATTAAATGAGAATGGAAAATTCTCTTGGTTGAAAAAATGAAGGCAGTAGAACCTAATGGACTTACAGAAACAGATCAAAGCCATCGGGGCAATGTATGTGGTCTTCAGAGGAAGGGTAGGATCCCCAAGACATGGTGCTGGTTGGGGCCATGGTCCCTGAGACACAGTGCCAGACAGGGCTGCGGTCCCCAAGACTTGGCGCCTGGTGGGACCGCAGTCCCCAAGACATGGTGCCAGACTAGACTGCAGTCCCTGAGACATGGCGTTCAAAGACACGGTGCCCAGTGGGGCCACGGTCCCCAAGACACAGCACCAAGCAGGGCCATGGTCCTCGAGGGAGGGCACCAAGCAGGGCCACAGGCCAGTGTAACTTCTCAGGCTTTGGGGCTCCCACATGTCCCCTCCTACCCACTGATCCCCACAAAGTGCCTTTGCTTCATCCCAGTCACCATCACAGACAGTAGTGTACTTTATTCAGGGGTGGGGAGCCAGCAGGAAGCAGCTACTGACCACTCAAGAGTGCACTTTTTTCCAGCCATTCTTCCAATCAAACGTTTGAAAGAAGTCCATCTCAGAGCAAGGTGGCTCTTGGTAAAGATTGGAAGATGGCCATCTTGGATGGTTGTTGTTTTGGTTACCTCTTGTGCTGCTCTGACAGGAATATACCACAAATGGGATGGCTTGAACAAACAGGACTTTATTCTCTTACAGTATGGAAGGCTAGAAGTCTGAGTTCAAAGTGCCAGGCTCTAGGGGCTGCATGAAAGCCCCTCGACCTTGGGCTTCAGCTCTGCCTCTTGCTCCTGGCCCACTGAAGCTAGAGGCATCTCTTCACTCAGGCAACTACCGTCTGCTGAGGCTGACAAGCCCAAGGTCGACAAATAAGATGGCACAGTCCAGATGTTACCAAACAACATGGCAGGCTATTGATTCAAGTCCATTGAAAGTCCCAGAATTGGCAGAACGTGGCAGGCTGCTGAAAAATGACTGTGCAGGGTTCAAGTGTGCCCTAAGCTAGAGACCATCCCCAAAGCTGCTTCTTATATATGGGAAGAACAGTACATACCCAAAGCAGTTATTCAACTACTCCAATAGATTCTACCGTAGAGTTAATGACCAGTCTCATCATGGGGAATACTACATCCAGCTGCCCAGACACTCAACCAGGCCCAGCCAAGTTGACACCACCACATTCATTGTTAGTTACTGTCAAGTCATTGTTTATTACTCTTGGTGAGCCCTCGTGTGCAGAGAACTCCTTGGGGTGTTCAAGGCTGTGACCTTTCTGAAACAGATCAGCAGGCCTGTCTTCCACGGTTCCTGTGCGGGGGTCAAGCCACCAACCTTTCAGCTAGTAGACCAACACTCAACCCTAAGCGCCAACCTTGGACTGCCCTTGCGTGGTTGCTCAGCAGTTGTTCACAGTCCCGAGTGCTGCTGCATACTTACACAGCAGCGTAAGTGTAGGCCGCTGCATGGCCTGTAGTCCTCAGAGTGGAATGCCCAAGATTGTTGGGGGCCGGGGGGCTGAGACCTTGTCAGAATTGCTCCGCTCTGTGCTTTCTTTCTGTCCAATTTTGAGATGCTTTTCCTCCGTGCAAAACCAGATCCACTGCCATTGAGTCGATTCTGACTGATAGCAACACCCACTGGATTTCCAAGGGTTTCTTGACAGAAGTAGTTCACCCCATCTTCCTCCTACAGAGCAGCTGGTGGGTTTGAACCGCTAACCTTCTGGCTAGCAACCAAATGTCTTACCCACTATGCCACCAGGGCTCCTCTATGCAAAAGAGATGAATTTCTAGAAGCAATAAGCAATGTTTGCGTAAAGAGGCTACTTATACCCTAAGATGTAGGGGAGGAGGGAATGAGAAATCTTGGCAGAGATATTCTGGGTTGTGTCCTTGCCCGAGAGTTCCCCCATGTGTAAACTAGAGGAAGTCTGATGTTCTTGTTACTAACGTTTTTCCTGGGTAGGAAAAGGAGTGCTTCATTGGGGCAGAGGCTGCCTCCGGGACGAACACGCCTCTGTGTTGTGACTTTTGCCCTAAGTTCTATATACTGCACTCAAACCATTCTGCTGTCTGCCTGTGCACCAGAAGGTTCTTTTTCGGACTCGAGGAGGCAGTGGGTTTCTCTGTGGGGTATAACAGACTCCCAGGAACTGATGAGAGCCAGGCCCAGAGCAAGACAAGCCCTCGTTCCTCATCACCTCAGCAGTTGGAATAAATGTTGCTTCTGTGGGAGTAAAACCCCATGTGATTTTCCTTACATGAGAAAATAAAGCCTCCTGGTCTTACGTGTACTGTCCCTGTGTGTCTGGGTGTCAGACTGTGGGGGCTTGCGTGCTGCTGCAAGGCCGGGGGCTCTGCCACGGGAGTTTCAAACACCAGCAGGGCCACCCACGGTGCACAGGCTTCAGCAGAGCTTCCCGACTAAGACAGACTAGCAGGAAGGCCTGACGGTCTGCCTCTGAAAATCAACCACAAAAACCCCACGGATCTCAAGAGGCCATTGGGTGATAGCATGCGGGGAGACGAGCCCCTGGGCTAAGGCTCGCGAAGTACACAGTGGCTGTGGCAGTGGGGCTGAGCACAGCAGTGACGGGGAAGGAGGCACTGGATGGGGTGACGCGGCAGCTGTAGCACCAGCAACGTCCTTGGCAGTCCCAGCACCACGTCCAGCAACACTGTGCTCCTCGACAGTAACTAACAGTCCGTAGCGGCCCTCAAGCCCCGAATGTCCTTACCCACTGGACCTCCTCTCCCAGATGTCATGCTCTGCTGTTCCTTGTGGACGTGGACTCAATTCTGATGCATGGGAACCTCATGTGCTCTGTCTTTTCTGAAGTCTGCACAGGTTTGACATAATCTGCGAGTACTTCACAACTCATGACAGTCCCCACCAGGCCCAGACACTGTTAGACACGTCTGTCCTGACGACACGCATTTGCATCACTGTTTGTCACAACACCACTAACACCTGTTGCTATCTAGTTGATTCCGACTCATTCCTGTAGGACCGGGTGGAACTGCCTCTGGGGCTTCCTAGGCTGTAAATCATTACAGGAGCAGATCGCCAGTCTTCCCCTGAGAGGGGGTAAGGAGTTCAAATCACAGACCTTGGGATTAGCAGCCAATCACTTAACCACTGCGCCACTGTTGTTGTTAGGTGCCGTTGGCTCGTTTCCAACTCATAGTGACCCCATGCACAGCAGAACGAAATACCACCTGATCCCGCACCAGCTCCATGATCCTTGCTATACCTGAGCCCATTGGCACAGCCACCATGTCATCTTGTTGAAGGCCTTGCCCTCTTTTGTCGACCCTCCACCTTACCAAGCATCACATCCTTCTCCAGGGAATGGTCCCTTCTGACAACATGACTAAGGTAGGTGAGAGGAAGTCTGGCCATTCTTGCGTCAAAGGAGCATCTCAGATGCACGTCCTCTAGGACAGATCTGTTAGTTCTTTTAGCAGTCCATGGTACTTTCAGCATTCTTCGCCAGCACCACAACTCAAAAGCATCAACTCTTCTTCAGTCTTCCTTATTCATTGTCCAGCTCTCACATGCATACGAGGCGATTGAAAATATCATGGCTTGTGTCAGGCGCACCTTAGTCCTCAAGGAGACATCCATGCTCCTCAGTACTTGAAAGAGTTCCTTTGCTGCTGACCTGCCCAGTGGTACACTTTGTCTAATGTCCTGACTGCTGCTTCCATTGGCATTGATTGTAGAACTAAGCAATGTGAATTCTTTGTCAACCTCAATCTTCTCTCCATTTATTGTGATGCTGCTTATTGGTCCAGTTGTGAAGATTTTTGTCTTCTTTATATTGAGATGTAATCCATACTGCAGACTCTGTTCCTTAATCTTCATCAGTAAGTGCCTCAAGTCATCCTCACTTTCAGCAAGCAAAGTTGTATCGTCTGTGTATCTCAGGTTGTTAATGATTCTTCCTCCAATCCTGATGTCACATTTTTCTTCATATAGTCCAGCTTCTCGGATTATTGGCTCAGCGTATAGATTGAATAAGTGTGGAGAAAGGATACAACCCTGACTCACTCCCTTATTGATTTTAAACCATGTAGTATCCCCTTGTTCTGTTCAAATGACAGCCTCCTGGTCAATGTACAGGGTTCTCATGAGTACAATCAAGTGTTCAGGAATTCCCATTCTTCTCAGTGTTATCCATAATATGTCATGATCCACACAGTCAAATGCCTTTGCATAGTCAATAAAATGCAAGTAAACATCTTTCTGGTATTCTTTGCCTTGAGCCAAGATCCATCTGACAACAGCCATGATATTCCTTGTTCCATGTCCTCTTCTGAATCCAGCTTGCACCTCTGCAAGTTCTCTGTCAATATACTGCTGCAACCGTTTTTAATTATCTTCAGTAAGATCTTACTTGCATGCAATAATAATGATATTGTTCGATAATTTCCACATTCTAAGAGTTCACCTTTCTCTGGAATGGGTACAAATACGGATCTCTTTCGGTCAGTTGGCCAGGTATCTGTCTTGCAAATCCCTTGGCATAACTGAGTGAGTGCCTCCAGTGGGGCGTCCGTTTGTTGAAATATCTCAGTGGGTATTCCATCAATTCCTGGAGCCTTGTTCTTTGCCAATTCCTTCATTGCAGCTTCGACTTCCTCCTTCAATACCATTGGTTCTAGATCATATGCGATCTCCTGAAATGGATGAAGATTGACCAGTTCTTTTTGGTACAGTGACTCTGTGTATCCCTGCCATCTTCTTTTGATGTTTCCTGCATCATTCAATATTTTGCCCATAGAATCTTTCAATACTGCAACTCGAGGCTTAAAATTTTTCCTCAAATCTTTCAGCTTGAGGAATTCCCTTTTGGTTTTCAGACTCCAGGTCTTTGCACATTTCATTATAGTAGTTGGCTTTGTCTGCTCGAGCTGCTCTTTAAATCATTGGTTCAGCTTTTTATCTTGTCATTTCTTCCATTGGCTTTAGCTACTCTCCACTCAAGGGCAAGTTTCAGAGTCTCTTCTGCCCTCCATTTTGGTCTTCTCTTCTTTTCTCATCTTTTTAGTGACCTCTTGCTTTCTTCATGGATGATGTTCTTGATGTCTTCCCACAATTCTCCTGGTTTTCGGTCATTAGTGTTCAGTGCATCAAATCTGTTCCTTAGATGGTTTCTAAATTTAGGAGGGATATAGTCAAGACCATATTTTGGCTCCTGTGGACTTGTTTTAATTGTCTTCAACTTCAAGTTGAACTTGCATATGAGCAGTTGATGGTCTGTTCCACAATCATCTCCTGGCCTGATTTTGGCTGAAGATATTGAGCTTTTCCACCGCCTCTTGCCACAGATGTAATCAGTCTGATTCCTGTGTGTACCATCTGGTGAAGTCCACATGTACAGCCACCATTTGTGTGGTTGAAAAAACAGGGATTTGCAATGAATAAGTCATTGGTTTTGCAAAATTCTACCATGTGATTTTCCAGAATTATTTCTGTCACCAAGGCCAAATTTTCCAACTACTGGTGATTCTTCGTTCCCAACTTTTGTGTTCCAGTCACCACTGATAATTAACACATCCTGATTGCATGTTCGGTCAATTTCAGACTGTAGAAGTTGATAAAAATCTTCAGTTCCCTCATCTTTGGCTTTGGTGGTTGGTGCATAAATTTGAATAATAGTCATATTAATGGGTCTTCCTTATAGGAGTATGGACATTATACTATCACTGACAGCATTGTACTTCAGTACTTGAAACATCCTTTGTGATGATGAATGCCATGCCATTCCTCTTCAAACTGTCATTCCCTGCATAATAAACCATATAGTTATCTGATTAAAAATGGCCAGAAAAAGTCCATTTCAGCTCAAATGCCTAGGATATCAATCTTCATGCGTTCTATTTCATTTTTGTCAACTTCCAGTTTTCCTAGATTCATACTTCATATATTCCATGTTCCAATTTTTAATGTTTTTTTGCAGCTGTTTCTCCTCAATTTGAGTGGTGCCACATCACCAAATGGAGGTCTCGAAAGCTCCATCTTATCCATATGAGTAAGGCTGGCTTTGCTCTGATGATGCAGCTCTTTCCCTGTCCTATTTTGAGAGCCTTCTAATCTAAGTGACTCATCCTCCTCCTCTGTATTAGAGAATGTTTCCAAACTATTCATAAAGTTGCGCAGTCATGTATCAGACAGTGTTTTCTCTGCTATATAAGGTTTTCCCTGGCCAATTCTTTGAGAAGTGGATGGCCTCTTCCTTCTTCCTAGTCTGTCTTAGTCTGTAAGCTGCACTAAAACCTGTGTACCATGTCCATCTTTGCTGGAGTCTGAAACACCAGTGGCACAGCCTCAAGCCTCACAGCAATGTACAAGCCCCAGAGGATGACAAACTGACAGACAAGCTTGTCTCCCTTAGGTTTAGAAACCTCTGCACCTCCCCTTACCTAATTGCTACCTAGAGCCTGACACTTTGTGGTTGGTCCCTGGCCACTCCCTCCGTTTCCTAGCTCCATATGGCTGGGGCCTAGCCTTTCCTCCCACACCTTGCCTGGATCCTGCTGCTCCTATGGTCCCTGGCCGCTCCGCTCCCTCCCTTTCCTGGCTCTAGGGGGTGGGGCCTAGCCTTGCGTCCCACCCCTTACCCAGATCCTGCCATTCTTGTGCTCCCCGGTAAAGTAAAGGGCCAGCAAAAAAGGAGAAGACCCTCAATGGGATGGTTTGACACAGTGGCTGTAACGATGGGTCAAGTGTGGCAATGATTCTGAGGATTGCGTGTTTTGTTCTGTTGTGCGTATGGTCACTGTGTAAGTTGGAACTAACTGACAGCACCTAACAACAGCATGTGTCTAAACTTGGACTATGTTAGGGTCATTGTCACGAGGTGGCCCGTATCTTCCAGGTAGGAAGTGAGTGTCAGGGATGCTTGGGTGCCAGCAAATGATGTGGTTTCCAAGTCAGGGATGAGCTACGTGTGTGAAGCTGTGGCAGCCTGTTAGCATCATCCAGAGCTGCTGAGAATGTGCTCATAGCCAGACTTCACTGAAACACGTGGCCTACTGGGGAATGCATCTTGACGACAGTGTGTGGGGAGGTGAATCTTTCAAACAGTGTTGGATTTTGACACTGATGACAACAGTACTTAACATAATTACTATTTCAGATCCCAGCTGGGGAATTTTATTAACAAGCTGTGGAGGGAGTAGCATTTAGAGGAATGTTTCAGAGTGAGCGCTCCAGAGGGTGGCATGGCAGGCGGAGAGGAACATCAAAAGAGTGTACCTCTTGAAGGAGGCAGGTCGAACGTGAGCGTCCCACCTATGCTCCCAAGATGCCACTCTTGCAAGTGAGTAGAACTTGTGAGGGGTGGTGAGTGGGCTTTTGAATGTGTGTTGAAAAGCAGAGAACATCCTTTCATTACATGGCAATGTGCTTCATCAGGAGACAGAGATGAATGCACGATGTGACAAATTCCATAGGAGCTGAATAATAATGGGAAGAAGTTGAAATGGGTCTTTAAATACAGTTTCTTCTTGCTGTGCTTTCTTTAGTGTTTTTGAAAACTATTCCTCTCGTTTCCTATGAAAGTTAGCATTCTAACTGCTGTCTTCCCCCTTTGTTGACATCATGGTTTTATTTTAAGAGTTTTGTTTGGGAAGTGGGCAATATGAGAGTGAACTAGGACAGCCCAAGCCTAGAATACCATTATGCAAAGAAGAGCAGTGGACCAGTTGTCTGGTGTTTGCCGGGTGTTTCTCTGCAACATGCAGACTTGCCTCACTTCACCCCGTGACGATGTCTTTCTTTATCTGTGGAGTGAAGTGTGACTGGCTCAGCCATCTTCTGTGTCTAAAGAGCTCCTACCTCGTCCGGTGCTTGGCTGAGAAGACACTGGAAAGCATGCTTTTCTCACACTTCAGACAAAGCTCTGGACTGACCTCCACGGGCACCAACTGAGCAGAGAGGTGAGGGTTGTGAAAACAACTGGCCGGCTCAAGTGTTGCTTCCATTTTCTGGGGCTGCTGTTAACACAGATACCACAGTGGGGAGCTTCGAAGAACAGAAATTATTTTCTCACAGATAAGGAGGCTCGAAGTCCAGATCAGTGTCTTGGCTGTGACATGCCTTTGTTGGTGTTGGCCCCAGGAGTCCCTGGGTTCCTGGGCTCTTTGGCCTCTGTCTTCCTCTGTGTGTGTGTCTCTGTATGTGTGCTGCTCTTCAAATAAAACGCAGAAGTGACTGGGTCTGTCACTCCTCCCAGCCCGCCATGACCTCAAGGCACTGGTTGATGACACTCATCACATTGCATTATGGGGGGGGGGATGTTGCCCTACCTGATGGCTGACTGATTTAAGCCTATGATTAAATCCTGAGCCGCATGTGGCTAGGCTCTCAGCTCATAGCTATGGGCAGGCAGTACATGTCTTCATAGATACTCTGTGTCCTGGGGAGCAGGACTCAACTCTGTGATCCAAGCCACTTGCTTTTTTGGGAAGTGTCTGGGCTCTTTGGAGGCAGGGAATTGGCACAGCCATCAGTAGCCTGCAGCCATGGACATTCTCATGTTGAGAGTGTCAGGCACCTAGTGCTGCCATAACAAACAAACCACAAATAAGTGGTTTTAAAGATCAAATTGTATTTTCTCAAAGTTCAGGAGGCTAGAAGTTGGCATTCAGGGTGTGTTTCCTGGGGGAGGTCCTTCCTTGTCAGTAGTCCTTGGGGGTCCTTGGCTTCCTTGCCACCTGTCTGGTCCCCATGTGTGCCTCCATGTCTAATCTAGTGTTGTAATAACACAGGAGTGATTAGGTTTTAGGACCCACCTACTGGTGTATGGGGCTCTGATGACACAGTGTTAAGGGATTTGGCACTAACAAAAGTTGGAACCCACCAGCCACTCGGCAGGAGAAAGATCTGGCAGTCTGCTTCTGTGATGATTTATATTAGGTTGGGGCAGTTCCACTCTGTCCTCTACAGGTGCTGTGAGTTGCAATCAGCGGCAGTGGGTTTGGTTGGGTCTTTGCTTCCATGAAGATGGATAGCCTAGGAGACCCTATAGGGCAGTTCCACTCTGTCCTGTAGGAGCGCTGTGACTCAGAATCGATTCCATGGCAGTGGGTATGGTTTGGGCTTTGCTTCCATAAAGACTGACAGCCTTGCAAACCCTCTAGGGCAGTTCCACTCTGTCCTCTAGGGGCGCTGTGAGTCGGGATGGAGTCCAGGCAGTGGGTTAAGTGGTTACTGGTGCGATCTCATTAACATAGCAGAAGAAAAGCCCCTTCCTTACAGTACCCCACGCACAGGCACAGACATTACCATTTTAATACAGGTCTTAGGAGACAGAATTCTATCATGACAGGGGCATTAGGCCACCTGTCTGGGTTTTTGCTAATGGGGTTAGTGTGTCAGGGCAGCCAATCTGCCATTTACATCTACCCCAAGATTCTTGGATTCAGTGAATTGTCTGTACTAGGTTGTGCTGAAACGGTGGTTTTCAACAATATCCCAAATCCCAGGGGGCCCCGGAACACCCAACGTAAGGTGAAAGGACACGTGGAGATCACAGTGCACCTGGATGTGGGTGTCTGAATCATGGAGATGAACCTCTCCCTGTTCTCCATCGTATGACGACATCTCCTACTGTTATAGGCCATGTGAACTGTCTCCTCTGTTTGTAGTTTGGTGTCTACATGCTGGTTCCAAGTACTCGCTGATTTTTTTGTTTTTGCTTTTTTTTTTTTTTAATTGTGATTTGGGTGGAAGTTTACAGAACAAATTCACTTTCCATACAGCAGTTCACATGCACTTTGTCTCATGACATAGACTGCAATTCACAATGCAACAGCTCCCCTCCCACTGCCTCCCCATAGTTACCTCTTCCCTGTGTCCTTCCCTCCATGCACTTCTGCCACCTGAGCTGTCTCCCTGTGTATACATAGTCCTTCTATTTCCCCATGATTGATCTCTCCAAGGAGTGTATCTACCTAATATAAATATTCGGCTCATATGCCTGTCTTTTGTTTGGCTGGAAGCCACAGGAGTGGGTTCAATTTCACATCTGAAGGGCAGCTGGGGGCCATAGTCTCAGTGGTTTCACGAGGCTCTATCAGACCAGCAAACCTGGTCTTTTTTTTTTTCAAATGATTTTGAGTTTTGTTCCACATTGTTCTCCCTCTCTATCTAGGATCTCCTACATAGATCCACCTCCGAGTGGTTGATAGTGGTAGTTGGGCACCATCTAGTTCTTCTGATCTCATAGTTGTATAGGCTGAGGATCACATGGTGTACCAGTCCCTTGGACTAATGATTTCCATGCATCTTTGGTTTTCTTCATTTTTCTCTGCTCTGGACGAGGAGAGATCTATCATTGCACTAGATGGCTGCTTGCAAGTTTTCAAGATCCCAGTTGCTATTGCCAAAGTAGGATGTGGAACAATGTTTTGTGTAGTATGCCTCCCACCCCCTGCCCAAGACTATGGTCCTGAGCACTTGGAGGTTTTGATTGCGATACCTGGCACAGGTATCACCACTCTTCCTTTTCTTAATTTCTTTAATTTGAATTTATTTGATTTGATGCCACAGTAGATGCATCTACAAGCCAATAATCTGATTAAATTTTGTGCTCATTTATTTTTTCAGCATGAACTGTGGGATCCTTTTGTCTGGTTCCCAAGCAAATCCCTTAGCCTTTCCCCACAGAAACATCGTATTTCTCTGTTATGGAAATACGCTGTGGAAACTGTCAGCAGGTTTTAAGGGTTTTCTCTGCAAAATTCCCACACAATTGAATAAGCTTATTCTGAGTCCTTAGGTTTTAGTGCTTGTCTACTAACCAAATGCCCCTGAGGCACAAACGGTTAAGTACTTGACTACTAACCAAAGGGTTGGCAGTTGGAACCCACGAGAGGGGCCATGGAAGAGAGGCATGGGGACTTGCTTCTGAAAGTCACAGCCTTGACCACGCTATGGGGCGCCTCTCCTCTATACATGTAGGGTTGCCATGAGTCAGAGGTGACCCCAGTGTTAACTAGAAAAAAGAAAAAATGTTCTCCTTAATTTTTTAGTCCTGCTGTTACAACATATCTGTGTCTTGAAAGAACAAGAATCTGTTTTTCCCTGCTCTGGAGGCTGGAAGTGCGAGGTCCGGACATTGGCCAGCCATGCTTTCTCTCTCTGATGTGGGGGCAGGCCCTTCCCTGTCTCGCTCAGCTTCTGTAGTACCAGGTGTCTCTTGGTTTTCCATGGCTTAACCATGTGTCTTCACATGGCCTCTCCTAACAACTGGGCATCTCCTCTTTATAAGATACCATTCAGAAGGGAAGAGGCCCTACTCTGCTCTGGTATGAGCTTGTGTTGACTGATCCCATCCTCAAAGAAAAGAACCTATTTCCCAACAAGGTCATGTTCAGAGGGGTTAGGACTTCATCATATCTTCTGGGGGGACATAGTTCAACCCATAACAATGCTCTTGTGAAAAAGTCCTTTGCATGCATTTACCTGATTTTAGGCCTTTTCCATGAATATATTGTGTGTGAGTATGTTTATCTTGTAGCAGTCACTTCTTAAACTCCCATGAATTCAAACAGTGCTTTTATTAGGACTGATAGACAATGACCACCCACAAACCACACTTCTTGGTTTTCTACCTTTAATTCTTCACATCTTCTGGTGTTGTCAAGAGCCTCCAAAACTCTGTTGGCTGACACAATTCTGCTGGGAAGCTCTGTTCCTGTGCTTGCAGGAAATGCCAATTGTGTTGTTTTTCATAACTGAACACAAAAAGCTTTATAGAAATAAGTTTGATGAAGTGTTTTATAGCTTCTCTAAACCTTTCTTTTGGAAACCATGTCATTTTCAATTTGTTTTTACATATGAACTTTGTTTGATCTTTGGAACAGGGCTTCTAGCCACTTCAAACAGGTTCAGTGGTGGCTGATGCAATGAAACCAGAATAAACCTAAAATTTTAAAGTTTGTATGAAGCAGAATGAAAACCACAATAGGAAAGATTATGGGTCAGCTGCAGGGGACCCAGGTAAGGGTGGTAGGAGAGGTTTCCAACAGGGAGACAAACTTCTCTGTCAGTTTATCGTACTGTGGTGACGTGTCGATGGGAGTTTTGAGGCTGAGCCACTGGTGATTCAAACCCAGCAGGATGCACATGGTGCACAGGTATCAGCCCAGCTTACAGACTGAGATGGACTAGGAAGAAGGAAGAGGCCATCCACCTCTCAAACAATTGGCCAGGGAAAACCTTATGAATAGCAAAGAAACACTGTCTGATACATTACTGCGCAACTTTATGAATAGTCTGGTTAGGTTAGAAGGCTCTGAAAATAGGACTGGGAAAGAGCTGCATCATCTGAGTAAACCTAGCCTTACTCCTATGGATAAGGTAAAGCTTTCAAGACCTCCATTTGCTGATGTGGCACCACTTAAATTGAGGAGAAACAGCTGCAGACATCCATTAATCATTGGAACATGGAATGTACGAAGTATGAATCTAGGAAAACTGGTTTTCAAAAATGAAATGGAATGCATAAAGATTGATATCCTTGGCATTA
>NW_006922138.1:1512289-1513203 GCF_000298275.1 Orycteropus afer afer
CAAAGGATGTTTCAAGATCTGTCCTGAAGTACAATGCTGTCAGTGATAGGATAATATCCATACGCCTACAAGGAAGACCTGTTAATATGACTATTGTTCAAATTTATGCACCAACCATCAAAGCCGAAGATGAGGAAACTGAAGATTTTTATCAACTTCTATAGTCTGAAATTGACCAAACATGCAGTCAGGATGTGTTAGTTATCACTGGTGACTGGAATTCAAAAGTTGGAAACAAAGAAGAATCACCAGTAGTTGGAAAATTTGACCTTAGTGACAGAAATAATGCTGGAACTCGCATAGTAGAATTTTGCAAGACCAATGACTTATTCATTGCAAATACCTTTTTTTAACAACACAAACGGCGGCTCCACATGTGGGCTTCACCAGATGGAACACACAGGAATCAGATTGACTACAACTGTGGCAGGAGGCACTGGAAAAGCTCAATATCTTCAGCCAAAAACAGGCCAGGAACTGATTGTGGAACAGACCATCAACTGCTCATATGCAAGTTCAACTTGATATTAAAGACAATTAAAACAAGTCCACGGGAGTCAAAATATGATCTTGACTATATCCCTTCTAAATTTAGAAACCATCTAAAGAACAGATTTGATGCATTGAACACTAATGACCGAAAACCAGGAGCATTGTGGGAGGATATCAAGAACATTATCCTTGAAGAAAGCAAGAGATCACTAAAAAGATGAGAAAAGAAGAGAAGACCAGAATGGATAACAGAAGAGACTCTGAAACTTGCCCTTGAGTGGAGAGTAGCTAAAGTCAATGGAAGAAATGACAAGATAAAAGAGCTGAACAGAAGATTTCAAAGAGCAGATCTAGCAGACAAAACCAATTACTATAATGAAATGTGCAAAGACCTGGAGTTTGAAAACCAAAAGGGAAGAACA
>NW_006922138.1:1514587-1540021 GCF_000298275.1 Orycteropus afer afer
TTGACGAAAGAGGGGGAGGCCTTCAAGGAGATGGATTGATAAGGTGGCTGCAATGATGAGCTCAAGTATAGCAGGGATTGTGGGGCTGGCATGGGGTTGGGCAGTGTTTCGTTCTGCTGTGCATGGGGTCGCTATGAGTCGGAAACGACTCAACGGCACCTAACAGCAACAACACAACATGGGTGAAAGGCCTGGAAGGGGACACTCAGAAGAAGTGTGGAGAGCCCTTCTAGGAGGCTGATGCAGAGGATTGGATTATTGGCAGGACTGTGGAGAGCAATGCACATTCAGGGCAGCACTGTAGGCTGCCCTCTTTGAGCCAGGCACCGTTGTTTGTCACTCTACTGATAAAGCGATTTGGTTGCTGTATGACGTACATACCACCCTCATTTTCAAGAGGGGGATGAAGTTTCTAGCAGGATGTCAACCTGTAATTTTTCCCACTCCAGTTGTTGTTCCAGTACATGCATATTTTCCAAATTTGGGTCCATTCTGGTTTTGCTGCAGCCGTGGCTGAACTGCGAGGAACTGGTCTGCAGCCCTGCTTTGGAGAGAGATTTAGACCACTTGTGTCTGTATCGTCATCCTGAGACCACATCTGGTGTCTCTTATCCTGTCTTCTGATATTTAGTGTTGTTTCTATCTGCTTTATACGTATACATAATAATGTCATGCTAGTTTGTACTTCTTTTTCCTCTTAAGTTTGATTTGTAAGGCTTCTTCCCTGTTCTGATGTATCTTATAAGCATTTTGAAATATTCCATCAACATTTCCACATCATAATTATTATTTACATTAAAAACACAGTTGCATGGTACAACCATTGTGGAAAGCAGTATGGCAATTCCTTCAAAAGTTGGAATTAGAAATACCATTTGACCCAGCCATCCCATTACTAGGTATATACCCTAAAGAAGTGAGAGCCATGACAAGAACAGATATATGCACACCCATGTTCATCGCAGCACTATTTACAATAGCCAAAAGATGGAAACAACCTAGGTGTCCATCAACTGAGGAATGAATAACCAACCTGTGGTACATACACACAATGGAATACTATGCAACACTAAAGAATAATGTAGAATCTGCAAAACACCGCATAACGTGGATGAACTTGGAGGACATTATGCTGAGTGAAATACATCAATCACAAAAGGACAAATATTGTATTAGTCTGTTATTGTAAAGTTAAGGAAAGGTTTATCTATAGAAGGAGATTTTCTTTGTTGGTTACCAGGGGTGGGAGGGGAGGAGAGGGAATGCTGTTAGATAGAGATAAATATTGATTTGGGTGAAGAGAAGGGCAATGTACCAAATGTGAGTGACCAATATGGCAGCATTGAGGATGAGAAAGACATAGAGAGGTACAGATAACAAATATAAACCCTTTTGTACATACAGTAAAGGCTAACATGGGTATATGGGTGGATAGATGGGTGGACAGGCTGAACGATTAGGTATGTCTATGAAATGGGGAGTGTATCCAAGAACATGTATAGGGTGGGCAGACAATGGTCCTATAGGTTTATGTGAATGATCAGAATTCCCAGGAGTATAGTAGAGCTGACAAGGGGCAAGATTGTGGTCACGGCTTGGTCACAGCCAGCTACCCAGAGGGACGGAGTAGTTGAACCTGCGGGCTTGGGACCATAGTCGCAGGGGACATCAAGCTCAATTGGTATAACATACTATACAAAACATTGTTCCACCTCCTACTTTGGCGAGTAGCAACTGGGATCTTAAAAGCTAGCAAGCTGCCATCTAGATGCAACGATGGGTCTCTCCTCGTCCAGAGCAAAGAAGAATGAAGAAAACCAAAATTCTTGGAAACAATTAGTCCTAGCACTGGTACACCATCCAATCTGTAGCCTATACAACTATGAGACCAGAAGAACTAGATGGTGCCCGGCTACCACTGTCATCCGCTTGGAAGGGGATCTATGTAGGAGATCCTTGTAGAGAGGGAGAACAATGTGGAACAAAACTCAAAATCATTTCGAGAAAAAAAGGGGGAGGGCCAGTTTTGCTGATCTGATGGAGCCTGGTGGAACCACTGAGAGTATGTCCCCTAGCTGCCCTTCAGATCTGGAATTGAACCCACAGCTGTGGTTTCCAGCCAAACAAAAGACAGACATATGAGTTGAACATTTACCTCAAGTAGAGACACTCCTTGGAGAGAACAATCATGGGAGAAAGAAGGGCTGTTTACGTACAGAGAGACAGCTCAGAGGGCAGGAGTGCATGGAGGGATGAACACAGGGAAGAGGTAACTATAGGGAGGAAGTGGGAGGGGAGCTGTTGCTTTGTGGTAAACTGTGGTCAATGTCATGAGACAAAGTATATGTGAACTGCTGTATGGAAAGTGAATTTGATTTGTAAATCTTCACCCAAATCACAATAAATAAATAAATAAATTACAAAGAAGTAATCAAATGAATAAATAAGTTCTTTAGATTTTAAAAAATAAGAAAAGAAAAAAAAGAAAGTGAATTTTCTCTATAAAACTTCACCCAAATCACAAAAAAATAAATAAATAACCACAGTTGTAATCTAGTGTGTCCTGCCTCATGACAACCCCATGTGCGTCAATGTACAGCTATGCTCCGTAAACCACGCTAATCATACACACACTTCTACTCTGTCCTAAAGGGTCATGATGAGTCAGAATTGTCTCCATGGTAATGGATTTTTTGGTTTTTTTTTTGGGTTTTTTGTTTGTTTGTTTTTTGGTATGTTCTTCCTTTCTTACGAACATTTCAGTTTCTGGATCATATAAGTGAATACACTAGCACAAACCTAACTTTATTGAGGTAATCCCACAAACATGTCTTTTCTCTCCTTTCCTTCCACTCATCACTAAACTTCTTGAAAAAGTAGTTAAATCCTTTTTGTTAATCCTTGCTCACTTCCTAATCTCACTATTCAACTGCCATTTAAATTCTCTGTTCAACTGGAAATATTTCCTAAATTTAAAGCCATTTCTGTCCTTGTCTTTGATCTTAGTGGTGTTCGTTTGGTTGCCCACTTTTTTGTCCATTTTGAGGAACACAACTTTCAACAAGTTCTTGGAGGGTAACACCAAAATAAACACCTCCTGTCTTGGTCCTTTTTACCTGGCACCACCTGGTCTCCCTCTCCTCTGACATTCCTCTGTGTCCATACCCTTTGGTCAACGTTCTTTCTGCTCCCACCCCCCAATATTACCCACCCATCTGAGATTCTGCCTGATGGCCTCTTTTCTCCACACTTTTTCTGCTCTGGAATTTCATGTCATCCCACATGTTCACACCTCCAGTCTGGTTATTGGCTCTTGACTCACGCCATCTTGTATACCTGAACAATTTTTCACTGATACCATAAACTCAATAGATCCAAATCTTATCTTTCTTCAAAGCATCTTCTCTCTCCTGCCATGTATGTGTTAATAGTTGCACCTTTCCCCCTTGCACCCACACTCTATATCTCCCTTCATTGACTCCACTTCCTCCTGTGTGTCCCTGTTAGGACTAAATAGCACCCCCTGAAAGCTATGGTGAAGTCCTGACCCCTGCACCTGTGAAGGTGACCTTGTTTGGAAATAGCACCTTTCTTTGAGGAGGTGATCAGTTAACAAGGTCATACTGTAGTAGGCTGGGTCTAATCCCTTTTGAGGGATGTTTTACAAATGGGGAGAACAGACACAGAGACAGGGTCACACATGGGGAGCGACACCAGGTGATGATGCATCTACAAGTAGCAGACAAGCACCAAGGATTGCCAGCAGCTCCCAGAAGCTGGGAAAGAGGCAGGGAGCAGTTCCTGTCTCGAAGCCCTCAGAAGAAATCAACATGACTGACACCCTGATCTCAGACTCTAACACGGTGAGACAAAAAAATACCCACTTTGTGGGCTATAGTTATGGCGGCCTGAGGACACTGTGGCAGTCCCCATACAATCCATTGCTCTGTTGTATAGTTTCTTTCCTCATGTTGTAGTTTACCCCCTTAGTTCAGGTTTTCATTACATTCTTTCACCCTCCAGTGTGTGCCGTCAGGAATATTGTGCAGTTCCTGCCCACACACTTTAATACCAAGGCAGGGTTAAGCCAGGTCCCTGCTCTGCTCTGGGTGGCAGTGCCATGTCCCTCCTGCGGGGTCTCACATCTGCTCTGGGTGGCAGTGCTGTGCCCCTTCTGGAGGCTCTCCCACACCTTTTCTGGCTGACAGTGCCATGTCCCTCCTGGAGGGTCTCCCACACCTGCTCTAGGTGGCAGTGCCATGCCCCTTCTGGAGGGTCTCTATTGAGGGCAAGATACACAGTGGTCCTGAGCTGGATTCTGAGTCACAGTGGAGTTGAATCCTTTGGCACTGCTTGGTACCTCTTTGACCTAGCGAAAGTCATTAACTGTCTGGTCCTCACTTTCCCCATCTGGAAAATGGGGATAACAACATTACTTATCTCTGTAGATTTGTCCTCCGTACCCAATACATATTCATATTACCCAAGGTGCACCCTCTGTGTGTGTGTGTGTCTTCTCTCTCTCTCTCTCTCTCTCTCTATATATATATATATATATATCTGTATCTGTAAAACCAAAACCAAACTCAATGCCATCAAGTCAATTTCAACTCATAGCGACCCCTTTTGGGTTTCTGAAGTGGTAAATCTTTATGGAAGTATATTGCACAGTCTTCTTTTTGCAGGGTGACTGGTGGGCTTGAACCACCAACCTTCTGGTTAGCAATCACATGCCTTAGGCATTGCACCACCAGAGCTATATATATATATTGTTGTTGTTGTTTGCCGTCGAGTCGGCCCCGACTCATAGCGACCCCTCCTTGGGTTTCCGAGGCAGTATCACTACGGAAGTAGGATCGCCCAACCTTCCTTTATATATATATATATGTATATATGAACTCTGGTAGCATAGTGGCTAAGACACTTGCCTGCTAACCAGACGGCTGGCGGTTCAAACCCACCAGCCACTCCTTGGAAGGAAGGTTGGGCAATCCTACTTCTGTAGTGATACTGCCTCGGAAACCCAAGGAGGGGTCACTATGAGTCGGGGCCGACTCGACGGCACATAACAACAACAACAACAATATATATATACCTATATACACACATACATACATACATATATATGTATTTCCAAATGACTCAAAGAAAGTCAATAGAAATTAGCTGGCACTTTATTTCAGGAGTGAACATACGGCGAGGGTCCATTTGACCTGTCATTGGCTTCACTGAGGAACTTCTAAGAGTGACAGTAGGTGGCGAACCAGGACCTGAATCTTCAGAGTCCTTGGAAGAGGGACTGGATTAGCCCACGAGGGCAGGGTGTGCAGTTTTCAGTGACAGATGGACGAAAGAAATGATGAAAACTGGTGTCTTAGGGTTCTCTAGAGAAACACAGCCAGTGAGATAGGTAGATGATAGAAAGACAGACAGACAGACAGATTTATTTCACACTGCGGTCGTTACGTTTTTCTGTCAACTTGGCTAGGCCAAGTTGGTTGAGTGGCTGAGCAGCTGGATGTAGTATTCCCCGTGATGAGACTGGTAATCAACACATGGTGGAATCTACGGTGAGCAGCTGAGTACTGCCTTTGGGTATGTGGTCTGCTTCCCATATATAAGCAGCAGCTTTGGGAACGGTCTCTAGTTTATGGCACCTTGGACCCTGCATGTAGCTGTGTCATTATTCAGCAGCGTGCCATGCTCTCCCGACCTTGGGACTTAGAGTGGACTTAAATTAATGGCCTGCTGTGTGCTTTGGTGACATCAAGACTGTGCTTCTTTACTTGTCAACCTTGGGCTTCTCAGCCTCAGCAGCCAGCTGCCGTCTGAGTGAAGAGAAGCCTCTAGCTCCAGTGAGCCGGGAGGAGGAGGCAGAGCTGGACCCCACGGTTGAGGGGCTTTCACCCAGTTCCTAGACCCTGGCACTTTGAACTCAGACTTCAAGCCTCAAAACTGTAAGAGAAAACTCCTGTTTGTTAAGGCCATCCCATTTGTGGTATATTCTTGTCAGAGTGGTACTAGGGAACCAGAACACACACTAAGTTTGGGAAAGCCTAAAAGTGTTTATCAGGTGGCAGTCTGGCAACTTTTGCTGACTTGTATCCCGAGATCTGTAGGGCAGAGTGCAGAGTCAGAGAAGGAGAGAGCAATTCTGCCAAGATACGCATTTCATGGGGTGAAGGCAGACTGCACCCTGAGGAGCTCCCCTTTCAGCTGCTTGATTGGCACCGTACATTAGTTACATTTGGAAGATGAAGACATTACATCACAAAGCAGCAACTCTTCTCGGGCCTAAAACCACGTGGAACCACAACCTAGCCAAAGTGACACATGAAATTAGCCATTGGGAACTGAGGGCATCAATCAAAAGATTCCCAGCCTTATTGGCAGTGAGATGGTGCCCACGTTCATATCAGTGACCCTGAGGAGGAACATGGCTCTTGGAGACATTAAATGACACCTGGCATCATTGTCAGTGAGACTTTGCCCACGTTTATGTCAATAACTCTGAGGACTCTCTTGGATCTCCCAACATTCATATCAGTGATTCTGAGGAGGAAGATGGCTGTTGGATCTCACTGAGTTACCAGGAACAACCCTGATTAATACATCACTTCTTTCCTGTGACATCATTATCCCTTTCTTCTTATAAGTCATTACTTAGAGATGCTTCTTTATAATAAAAAACAAAATGCAACACACTGCCATCAAGTCAGATCCAACTCATAGCCACCCTTCCTTGGGTTTCCAAGGCAGTATCACTATGAAAGTAGATTGCCCAACCTTCCTTCCGAGGAGTGGCTGGTGCATTTGAACCACCAGCCTTCTGGTTAGCAGTCAAATGCCTTAGGCACTAAAGATGGGGTGGGGGGAGCCATGATAAGACATTCAGGAGATGAGCCTGAGTCCGTATTTACTCTATAGCTACCCCAAGTGCCCAGAGTACGCTGATTGCTCTGCTGCTGACGTTTCAGTGCTACAGATAAAGAGACCTTCTGAAAGCTGCAGGAGTGATAAAGAAGCTAGGCGAATTGCTGTGAGGCAACACTGGCCGTGAGCTTCTCTTCAGCACCACCAGAAGTTGGAAAACGTGAACAAAATATTAAAAGTCCAGACGGAAAATGGTCTGCCTTTGATTTGTACTCCAAGGCAAAGTACTATTCATAGTGAGGGTCAAGTAAAGACGTTCTGGTGTGGTGGATTCAGAAAATGCCATCCCCAAAATCTATTTTAAAAACAAAACAAAACAAAAAAACAAACCCATCGCTGCCCAGTCAATTCCAACCCATAGTGACCCTTTAGGACAGAGAATTGTCCGTAGGTTTCCAAGGCTGTACACTTTACAGAAGCAGACTGCCTCATCTTTCCCCACCATGGAGCAGTCGGTGGGTTTGAACTGCCTACTTTCTGGTTAGCAGTTGAGCACTTAACCACTGTACCACCAGGGCTTCACAAATCTATTAGGAAATGGGAGTTGGAGGATTCCTTTCAATAAAATAAACGCAAATGAATTCAAACAAGAGAGTTTCTAAAGAAAAATTTTGTGAGCAAAGAAATCAGCAGAACTTGAGAGTTAAGATGAAGTAACTTTAGCTGCCTGATGTAAATATCTAACTCTTAATTAAAACAGCAAGAACAAAAATTAATCTTCTTAAAAACCTGATGGCTTCCACTTGGGAGATGTTGGAGGGATGGATGCTCTGTCTGGGAAAGGAACGGATTACTTCTGTGGAGCATTATAAAAATAAAATGCTTAGCCCGTTGGTTTAGTCACAGTGAATATTTTTCTTTTCAAGCAACATTTAAAGGAGAGTTAGATTTTTACCTTCAACCATGTGAGTTATAGGTTAATACAGTTTCAAAAACTCTCTCCTAGTGATAATTCAAAATCCAGTGCCAAGGAAAAACAGCATTGTTTATATAAGATGCAGAGGGCATCTTGAATGGTGTACTTTAATGCACTGAACCCTAATACTTTCTTCTATCCATATGCAATAAAATCTCTATTTAAGGATAGGTAAGTCGTGTTTATTACATCTCAGTCAAAAATCAGCACACCCTGTGTTCACGTGTGCGTGAACAGCATGTAGCTGGCATGTGCTACAGTGCAGCATCACTGAGATTGGCATTCACCAGCATCTTTCATCTGTGGGAAGTAATCCCTTCATAAAGGTCACATTCCTGAGAATTAACTCATACTGCACTTGACTGCAAACAAGAAGGTCAGCGCTTCAAACCCACCAGCTGTTCTACAAAAGGAGTTCCACAGAAGGAAGACAGGGTGCTCTACTTCCGTAAAGATTTACCACCTCAGAAAACCAGTGGGGGTCACTATGAGTCAGAATCAACTCAATGGCAGTGAGTTGTTTTTTGTGCAGTCTTATTGCCATAAGGGCACAAACGGGTTGACTGAGGTTGAAGCCAAAGCTTGTGCACACAGGTGATTTCACCTAACATCTGGGAGACTAGATTTTATGGGGAATAATTGTGCCTCTAGCATGTATACCAGCTTCATTTCCCTGGAGTTTTCGGCCTAAAAGTCACTGTGGAAAACACTCTTTGGAAAGGGGTGGGGCTTGTGCTGCCAGGATTTCCCTCTGTGAGCAGACCTGCTGTCCTTCCAGGGGATGTGGGTGCGCCTCTCAGCTTCTGACATATGAAGTGCTATCTCCCATGTGCAAGTGCCAGTTGTTTTTGTGTGTTAACCTCTCTGTGCTTCAGTTTCCTAAGCTGGAAATGGGACCCACTTCAAGGTTTCCCCTTGGGACAGGCATCTGTGTACTGAGCTTCAGAACAGTCCTGACCCACAGCGAGCACACAGTATATGTGGACTGCTAGCCACATGTAGACATTGTGCATGTATTTCATCTCCTGTCAAGTCCAAGGTTCCATGAGTTGTGCACCAGCAGTTCTGCACAGAGGTTCATTTGACATAGCGAATACTTAGTAATCTCCCTAAATGTTCTGGGGAACAGCACCCCAGTGCAGACTTTGGGAAATTTGCAATGGTTGGCCACATTTTACAAATTAAGATGGTAACAAGTTGATGATGCTGAAGAGTGGCTAAGAATGAGTGCTGTAAACCAGCTCCTTGTTGATAGACATTTGGCCTCCTTCCTCTTTTACACTTGCTGTCTTCATTCTCTAGTGCTGCTGTAACAGAAATACCACAAGTGGATGGCTTCAACAGAAATGTATTGTCTTATGGTTTAGGAGGCTAGAAGTCTGAATTCAGAGTGCTGACTCTGAGGGCTGGGTGAAGTTGAAGTACCTCAAGCCAGGCTTCAGCTCTGCCTCTTGCTCCTGGCCTATTGAGGCTGGAGGCTTCTCCTAACTGCTGCAGCATCTGGCTGCTGAGGCTGATGAACACAAAATCAGCAGGTGAAATGACACCATCTCAAGATCAGCAGACAGCATGGCACTCCACTGATTGACGTCCGGAAACTGGAGATGGAAGACTGAAACCAACGGAAGGTCCTTTGTGTATATACTGGAAGCAGGCCACACCCCAAAGGCAACTGATTAACAGAAGATTCCACCATGGAGGTGATTACACCACATCCAGTCTCATAGAGGAAAACTACATCCTGCTGCCAAGCCACTCAAAACCACCCCCCAGCCTAGTTGACACACAACCTTAACAACCACCCTTGCCTTCCCTTCCCTTCACTCTCAAACATCATTTAGCAAATTTTTATGAGTATTTGAAGTTCTACAGAGAATTATCAACCCTAATTGCTGCAGATTAAGTCATCCTTGGTATTTTTTTTTTTAACTTTTTATTGTAATTCCAGTGAAGGTTTACAAAGCTAATTGATTTTCCATTCAATAATTCATACACATTTTGTTTTGTGACATTGATTGCAATCCCCACAATGTAACAGCACTCTTACCGCTTCCTCCTTGGGTTTACCTTTTCCATTTGCCCTTCTTTTCTGTCTCTTCCTGCCTTCTGAACTTTGTCCTTGGGCAGAAGCTGCTCTTTCAATGCTGTGTGGCTGGTTGGTCAAAGATGTGCACAGCCCTCCAGTGTTATTGCTCCCTTTGTAGGCTTCTCTGTTGCTTGGCTGAAAGTTGTTCCTGGGTGTGGGTTCAGTTCCAGGTTTGAAGAGTGACTAAGGGCCACTTACAGTGCCGGGAGTTCCACCAATGTCTCTTTGACCAGGAAGCTGTGTTTTCTGGTGTTCTCTTTTTGCTTTGTATTTCAGTATCCCAGTCTGAAAGTGCAAGGCAAAGCAGTACATACCGTACCACTTCCCATCCTTCTCCCTCCCCTTAAAAGGCCCTAGAAAGGGCAGAGTGCTGAGATGTTTAGATCCTCACTGGGCTTCCATTTCCTCATGTGTACATGAGGGGCTAGGCCTTTCCATCTCTAGGTTTCCATCCAGCCTAATAATCCATGCTTTTACATGTTTGATTATTTTAATCTCAGAGAAAATCTGTATGATGGGTTGCCTTCTTTCATTTTTACTGCATCTCATTGGCTGTGATTTTGAGGTGTTTCCATTATGCCTTCCACCCTTTCCTATCTCTGCACATTCATTTTTACTCTGCAGGCATCACCTTCATTTCTCATTACTGAGATGCTCATTAATTTTTGTTCGTTGAAAGTACTCATGTATGCTCATTACAGGGAGCTGTTCTCAGCAAAGTGTAGGATGAAGCAGTTTCATAAGCTAACAGTTGGGTTTGCCTTCATGAGGAAGAGTACTAGGACTCCATGGAAGAAGTACCATTGAGCCTAGAAACAGATTCTGACATGAGTAGTCACAGTTGGTGGTCCAAGAACATCAAGCCCACCCAAACCAAACCCACTGCCGTCAGGTCAGTTCCAACTCACAGCAACCCTACAAGATGGAGAGGAACTTCCCTAGAGGGGCTCCAAGCTTGTGATCTTTAGAGAAGCACACTGCCTCATCTTTCTCTGGCAGAGCACCTGCTGGGTTCAAACTGCTGATGTTTCAGATAGCGGCCAAGCACTTAGCCACAGAGCCACCAACCAACCTACCAACCGGTTGCTGTCAAGTTGATGCCAACTCGTGACGACCACATGTGTGTCAGTGCATAACTGCACTCCGTCGGATTTCAATGGCTGATTTTCTGATTAGCTGACTGGGCCTTTCTCCTGACTGAGCCACCAAAGCTCCTTATTCATACTAATGGTTTTAGGTGTTGAGTATCTACTAAGACATGTTTGATGGCAATATTAAAGAAATCTTTGTTGAGTAGAAATCCCCAGAGACAGAAACATTGATTTACTATGTGAATTTAAATATATAAAATTTATACATGAATATAAGTGAACCAACCTCAAATCATAAAACCCAGAAAATACTAATTATGGATATAATTAGTTAAAACCATTTTGTTTTATTTAATATACTTTGATGAGCAAAAACATAGAGTTTTTTAAATTTTATTTTATTATTATTATTTTTATTAGGATTTGGGTGAAGATTTACAGAGTAAATTCACTTTTCATACAGCAGTTCACTATACTTTGTCTCATGTCATTGACCAAAATTTACAATGCAGCAGCTCCCCTCCCACTTCCTCCCCATAGTTACCTCCTCCCAGTGTCCATCCCTTCATACTCTTCTGAACCCTGAGCTATCTCCCTGTGCATAAGCAGTCCTTCCTTCTCCCATGATTGTTCTCTCCAGGGTGTATGTCTACTTGAGGTAAATGTTTAACTCACATGCCTGTACTTTGTTTGGCTGGAAACCACAGTTGTTGTGGGTTCAATTCCAGACCTGAAGGGCAGCTAGGGGCCATAGTCTCAGTGGTTACACCAGGCTCTATTGGACCAGCAAACCTGGTCCCCACCTTCTTTTTTTTTTTTTTGCCTCCAAATGATTTTGAGTTTTGTACCACATTGTTCTCCCTCTTTATGCAGGATCTCCTACATCCCTTCCAAGTGGATGGCAGTGGTAGCTGGGCACCATCTAGTTCTTCTGGTCTCATAGTTCTGTAGGTTGCAGATCGGATGGTGTACCAGTCGCTAGGACTGATTGTTTCCATTAATTTTGGTTTTCTTCTTTCTTCTTGACGAGGAGAGACCCGTTGTTGCATCTAGATGGCAGCTTCCTAGCTTTTAAGGTCCCAGTCGCTACTCGCCAAAGTAGTAGGTGGAACAATGAAAAACATACAGTTTTAAATTTATGAGGCAAGCCACTGGCAACATACATTTCCTATTAAAGTCTAGGGTAAAAAAATGGAAGTTCAATAAATATCTTTTACTCATGGTCATAGCTTAGACAAAAATTGTGGTCCTAGACATAAAACTAGTCTATTAATTTTAGTGGGCTATTATAAATCACTTGTCTGGCTAAGAAAATGCTGTCACTTTTACATTTTCAGGGTCACATAAGTAGAATCCACATTTTGAGCTGTGCCCACACTCCACAAATCCCTTTGTCCTTTCTTCAAACAGTATGATAACTTTGAAAAAAGATAAAGATAGGAGACATTATTTTCCTAGATTGCTCCTCATTTGGATAATAATCATGTAAAATGTTCTTCCTGGCCTCTTGGAATTACCAGTATTTTGTTGATATGACATGTAGCATTGATATAAAAATTGCTTCTCTTCCCATGCTGATTTGTTACAGGGTTGAGCATGAAAGTTTGTGTTCTCTGGACCCTTATCCCTCTGTGGATGCACAGTCACTTAGAGCCAGGACAACTGAAATGACAACGTTCTTCCTCAAGCAAGTGTAACAGACATTGAGGGCCTGGGGAACATAACAGGGACATTCCTTGAGCTCCATGAGGGAGGGCTAGAACTAGGCCTGTAGTCTGTCAGGCATTTTCCTTTGTAGAGATAAGAGTTGAAGAACTGGAAAGTGCAGTCCTTCAGACTGAGGATGGCTCACTTGTGTGACATCTCTAGGTGTCAACGTGTCAGAGCTGAGGTCTTGACACCTCTAAGTGTTGCCACATGTCACCCTCTTGGGGACATCACCCATTCTTATCACTTTAAGACTATCTGTGAACCAATGACTCTGATGACTCAGGAGCATTGACGTCTCCCTGTAACTGGACTTATATTCCAAGTGCCTAATCCTTCTTAGAGGGTAATGGAAGGAAGGGCAAGACCCTCAGTGAGACGGATTGGCACAGTGACTGCAACGATGGGCTCAGGCATAGCAAGAATTGTAAAGATGGCACAGGACCGGGCAGAGTTCCATTCTGTTGTCCATGGGTCACTATGATTTGGAGCTGACTGGATGGCACCTAACAACAACCACAATCCAAGCTGTCATTGATATTTAAGTAAACATCTAAAACCTGACATGTCTGAAATGGAAACTGTTTTCCCTTATGTCTCGTCTCAGTAAACAGCACTCACTTTATCCATTTGTCCAGCCCAGGCCTGAAGAGGAGGCATGCACGGATCTTCCTGCTCTCTTGCTGCTCATACCCAGACCATACACAAATCATGTTGGCTCCACCTTCGAAGTGCACCTGAGGACAAAAGTCTCTCCACCTTGTTTATTTGTGGAAAACATAATTAAAGAAATTAAAATGCTACACTAAAAAATACTTAGTTAATGTAAAAAGGAGAATAAAGGAACAAAAGAGATGTGAGACACATATAAAACAAAGTAAAATGGCAGATGTAAATAAATACAACTATATCAATGGCACAGCAAACAACAACAACAACAAATATCAATGACATAGTTGATAATAGTTAAAAAACAAAGATATCACTTTGAAGACTAAGGTGCGCCTGACCTAGACTGTGGTATTTCCAGTAGCCTCATATGCGTGTAAAAGCTGGATGATGAATAAGGGTGATCTTAGAAGAATTGATGCATTTGAATAGTGATGTTGGTCAAGAATACTGAAAATACCATAGACTGCCAGAAGAAAGAACAAATCTGTCCTAGAAGAAGTACAGCCAGAATGCTCCTTAGAAGTGATAATGGGCAGACTTTATCTCTCCTACTTTAGTCATGTTATCAGGGGGGACCAGTCCCTGGAGAAGGCTATCATGCTTGGTAAAGCATGTGGTCAGTGAGAAAGAGGAAGACCCTCAATGAGGTTGGCACAGTGGCTCAGATGATGGGCTCAAACATGGCACTGAGTGTGAGGATACACAGCACAGGTACATAGGCTCACTGTGAGTCAGAGCTGACTCAACAGCACCCAACAACAATATATGAATGATGCACGTAGGTGAGATCATCCAATGAAAAGGAGAGATGGCCAGACTGCATGAAAAACACAATCCAACTCTGTGCTGTCTGAAGAGGAAACACTTTAGATTGAAAGACACAAATAGATTGAACGTAACAGGATGGAAAAAGACAAATCATGCAAATGACAACCATAGAAAGAGAGTGGTTGAAGTAACACAGACAAATTAGACTTTAAAATGAAAATGCCGCAAAAGGTAAAGAAGGCCATCGTATTGTAATCAAAGTGTGACTCATCAAGAAGATAGAGAAACTGTAAGCGTGTGTACACCTATTGAGCCTCAGCACGCAGGAAGCACACACTGACAGAACTGAAAGGAGATAGAGAAGGTCCAGGCACCATTTGTCTGTCAGTGTATCACACTGCAGTGGCTTGCATGTTGCTTTGAAGCTGGAGGCCACCAGTATTCAAATACCAGCAGGGTCATCCATGGTGAACAAGTTTCAGCAGAGCTTCCAGACAAATGCAGACTGGGAAGAAGGAGGAGACCACTGAAAACCTTATGAATATCAGGGAAATATTGTCTAATACAATGTTGGAAATGAACCCCTCAGGTTGGAAGGCATTCAAAATACGAGTAGGGAACAGCTGCACCCTCAGAGTAGAGTTGACCTTAACGACGTGGATGCAGAAGAGCTTTTGAGACCTTCATTTGCTAATGACATATGACTCAAAATGGGAAGAAACAGCTACAGACATTCATTAATAATAGAATGTGGAATGTACAAAGTATGAATCCAGAAAAATTGGCAATTGTCACAATGAAATGGAATACATAAAGATTGATTTCCTAGGCATCAGTGAGCTGCAATGGACTGATGTTGGCCATTTTGAATCAATCATATGATCTACTATGCTAGGAATGACAAATTGAAGAGGAATGGCATTGCATTCATCATCAAAAAGAGCATTTCAAGATCTATCTTGAAGTACAGTGCTGTCAGGAATAGGATAATATCCATATGTTTACAGGGAGGACCAGTTAATATGACTATTATTCAAATTTGTACACCAACCATTAGCCAGAGATGAATAAATTCTTTGGTTTTACCTAATTTTACAGTCTGCAATTGCACAAACATGCAACCAAGATGTATTGATTTTTACTGGTGATTGGAATGCAAAAGTTGGAAACAAAGAAGAATCATTGGTAGTTGGAAAATATGGCCTTGGTGATAAAAATGATGCCAGAGATCACATGATAGAATTTTCAAGACAAAAGATTTTTCATTGCAAATACCTTTTTTCAACAACGTACATGGAGGCAATAGAGGTGAACTCCTCCAGAAGGAATACACAGGAATAAAATCAACGACATCTGTGGAAAGAGGCAATAGAGAAGCTCAATACCATTAGTCAAAACAAGGCCAGAAACTAACTGTGGAACAGACCATCAACTGCACACATGCAAGTTTACATTGAAGCTGACGACAATTAAAACAATTCCATGAGTGCCAAATATGTCCTTGATTATATCACACCTGAATTTAGAGACCATCTGAAGAATAGGTTTGACACATTGAGCACCAATGACTAGAGACCAGATGAGTTGTGGGGTGACATCAAGAACAGCATCCATGAAGAAGGCAAAAGGTCATTAAAAAGACAGGAAAGGAAGAATAGACCAAAGTGGATGTCAGAAGAGACTCTTAAACTTGCTTTTGAATGGAGAGTAGCTAGAGTAAATGGGGAAAAAATGACAAGATAAACGAGCTGAACAGAAGCTCTCAAAGGACAGCTCAAAAAGACAAACCTGGAGTTAGAAAACTGGAGAGGAAGAACACGCTCAGAATTTCTCAAGCTCAAAGAACAGAAGAAAAAAAATAAGCATCATGTTGCAATATTGAAAGATTCTATGGGCAAAATATTGAATGATGCAGAAAACATCAAAAGAAAATGGAAGGAATACACGGAGTCAATGTACAAAAATGATTTGGTCGACGTTCAGCTATTTCAGGAGGTAGCATGTGATCAAGAACCATTGGTACTGAAGGAAGAAATTGAAGCTGCACTGAAGGAACTGACAATAAAACAAGGCTGCAGGAGGCAATGAAATACCCATTCAGATGTTTCAACAAACAGATGCTGCGCTGAGGTGCTTATTCTTCTGTGCCAAGAGATTTGGAAGACAGCTACCTGGCCAACTGACTGGAAGAGATCCATATTTGTACCTATTCCAAAGAAAGGTGATCCCACAGAATGTGGAAATTATCAAACAATATCATTAATATAACACACAAGCAAAATCTTACTGAAGATAATTCAAAAACAATTATGACCGTATATTCACAGAGAACTTCCAGAAATTCATGGCAGATTAAGAAGAAGAGAAGACATGGTACGAGGGATATCGTTGCTAATGTCAAATGGATGTTGGCTGAAAGTAAAGAATACCAGAAGGATGTTTACCTGTGTTTTATTGACTATGCAAAAGCATTTGATTGTGTGGATCATAACAAATGATGGATAACACTGTGAAGAATGAGAATTCCAAAATACTTAATTGTGCTGAGGAGGAACCTGTACGTAGACCAAGAGGCAGTTGTTCAAATGCGACAAAGGGATACTTCATGTTTTCAGACCTGGAAGGGTGCACCTTAGGGTTGTATCCTTTTGCCACTTATTCAATCTGTATGCTGAGTAAATAAGCTGAGAGGCTGGACTATATGAAGAACAATGTGGCATCAGGCAAATCAAAACAACAGTGGGCTCTCATCTTGCCCCAGCACTCGCAGCAAAGTTCAGCAAGACAGAAAATAACATGCTGGCAAGGATGTGGAGAGATTGGGATTCTCACACACTGCTGCTGTGACTGTCAAATGATACAACCACTATGGAAACAGTATGGCAATTCCTTAAAACTGTAGAATTAGAAATACCATTTGACTCAGCAATTCCATTACTAGGTATATATCCTAAAGAAGTGAGAGCCAGAACAAGAACAGATATATGCACATTCATGTTCATTGCAGCACTATTTACAATAGCAAAAAGATGGAAACAACCTAGGTGCCTGTCAACAGAATGGATAAGCGAACTACGGTGGCCGAGAAGGGAAACTTCTCAGGAGCCATGCGGAAACTGCCTGGGTTGGCATGGAGAGTGATGATGATGGCCGCCAGGTCTCTGTGCTTGGGAGGGGGAGGGCATTAACTGCCTCTTCATGTTCAAGGATCGTGGAGCTGGCGCGGGATCGGGCGGTGTTTCGTTCTGCTGTGCACGGGGTCGCTAGGAGTCGGAAACGACTCGATGGCACCCAACAACAACAACTCTTCTTTTGCCCCACCTCTCACAGGGAGCTTCTGGTTTCTGGGAGCGGTGCCCATGGAGCTTTGCACTACGGTTCACGGGCATGATCCGCACGTACTGTTTTCATGGGGATGAGAGGTCACCTCTCCTGCATGTGTGGGTGTACACAGCAGACACACATGCTGATACACACACAGACACATACAGACATGCAAACACACACAGACATGCTGAAACACATTCACACACACACACAGATGTACACAGATACACAGAGTCAAGTACTCACATGACACAAAATCACACACAAACTAAAACACTCTCATGGACACACAAACACTCACATGTTCACACCCCGCACTCACCCTCCCTTCCCTCTCAGGCTCCTGAGCGTGGACACAGGAATAATGAGTGTGGAGCATAGAGCAGGGCGACCCCATGAGGCCTTCTGTAGGGGCAGCCCCAGTGCTGTCCCCTTTGAAATCAGATTGGTGGCACCAGGTGGGGGTGAACTGTGTTAGAAGAAGTTCGATGACTCAGTTCCTCCCGGTGCTGACCTGACCCCGGCACCAACCTGACCCCGGCACTGGGCACCCCACGTGTCCGGGCAGAGCTGGGCCCCAGGGGGGTTTCAGTGGCTGACCTGACCCCTGCACTGAACTGACCCCAGTGCTTGGCACCCCACGTGTCCGGGCAGAGCTGGGCTCCATGGGGTTTTTAGTGGCTGACCCAACCCTGGTGCTGACCCGACTCTGGCACTTGGTGCCCCACATGTCCAGGCAGAGCTGGGCCCTGCAGGGTTTTAGTGGCTGACGCAACCCTGGTTCTGACTTGACCCTGATGCTGACCTGACCCTGGCACTGACCTGGTCCCAGACTTGGCGCCCCGTGTGTCCGGGCAGAGCTGGGCTCCATGGGGTTTCAGTGGCTGACCTGACCCCAGCGCTGACCCAACCCCCGCGCCTGGTGCCCCATGTGTCTGGGCAGAGCTGGCCCCACAGGGTTTTCAGTGGCTGGTTTTTCAAGAGAAGATCAGCAGGACTGTCTTCAGAGGCATGTCCAGGTGGATGAGAACTTCCAAGCTCAGTCCCCAGCCAAGTGTCTCAGTGCTGGGCCCACCCGTGGACCCCCAAGCACAAACCAAGGGGGAGGGGGACTTCAACATCACAGCTGCACATGCAGAAAGGTGGGCCCCGTGTGTTCCTCCATTTGGAGCCCCCTGAGCCTGCCCACCCGCTGCATTCTCTCCAGCCCCTCCCCTGACCAGTGCCTCATGTCTCGTCCATTCCCATTGCTTGTGCCGTTAGTCCATAGGGTCATCCCTGGAGAGGGAACATAGCTTCCTCTAGGATAAGGCAGTCTTTGGAGTCCCGTGGAACATGAGTCACGTTGGAAAGAAAACACTTCAATGAAGGGAGTTTTTCCACCTGCTGATAAAGCAGAGTTGGGCAAGGAGTGTGGCCCCCGCAGCCTTCCCCTCTTGCCCAGGGAACGTTGAGACTGGCAAGAAGAGCTGCTGATGGGACAATTCCCTGACAGGATGTGGTTGTGTGGGCATTTTCTCTCTCCTGGCACCGTGGCTGATCAGGCCTCCAGAGGGGGTGGTGCATAGATTGTCTTGCAGCTTACACTTCCTTCATTCTGGGCCACATACCCACAGGATGATCCCTGCAAGAATCTCCGAAACCAGCCCCCACTGGGCATCTGCCCTGAAACCAAGTATCATAGCCCTGGTCTTTGAAGTCCTGGGTCTGCAGGCATGCGTGTGGTGCCACAGATAGGAAACCACGCAAGAGGACCCAATTCCTTAGTCACCAATAACCACCTGCCCAGAAATCAAGATCGGATCCAACCTCCAGCTCAGCTGAAAATCATTTCTGCCTCAGAGGATTCCAGCCCTGAGCCAGAAGATACACATTGATCACCCACACATAAATGAGTCGATAGGGCTGTAAAAGGCAAACCTGTAGACCGAGGTCTGACTGTACCTACAGGTACTGCCATTGCCTTTCCCGTTAAGAAGGGGTGCATATAAAAACAGTGAGCATTTTTACATTATAGGACAGAGAGGGAAAAGACAGAGAGAGACGGAAAAAAATCGTTGTTGTTCTCTGAATGAAAATCAAGATTTTAAGTAGTAACCATAAAACACACTTTGTTGTTGCTCTTTTTATGGTGTGTATATATAACAACCATTATAGTAACAGTGGAGAGAATATTTCTGTTACTGACGCTTAAAGGAGATAAGGCACTCTAGTGGCATAGTGGGTAAGGTATTCGGCTGCTAACCAAAGTGCTGGCTGTTGGAGCCCCCTGCTCCTCCACAGAAGAAAGATGAGGCAGTCTGTTCAGTAAAGACCGACAGCCTTGGAAACCATTTGGAGCAGTTCTATCCTGTCCTAGAAAGGGTTGCTATGAATCAGGATTGACTCAATGGCAATGGGTTTGGTTTTGGGTTAAAGGTACGATAAGGAATTCTGGCAGTGCAGTGGTTAAAGTTCTTGGCTGCTAACTAAAAGGTCAACAGTTCAAATCCACCAGCAGCTCAATGGGAGAAAGACGGGGCAGTCAGCTTTTGTAAAGATCACAGCCTTGGAAACCCTGTCAGCAACTTTTGTTGTTGGTGGTGTTGTTAAGTGGCATCGAGTCGACTCTGACTCACGGTGACCATATGTACAACAGGAAGAAAGCCACCCGGTTCTGTGCCATCTTCACAGTCCTTGCCATGCTTGAGCACATCATTGTGCCACTGTGTTCATGCAACTCCTTAAGGGTCTTCCCCTTCTTCACTGACCCTCCACCCCACCAAGCATGACATCCTTCTCCAAGGAATGGTCCCTTCTGACAAGATGACCCAAGCAGGTGACACGAAGTCTAGCCATGCTTGCTTCCAAAGAGCATTCCAGCTGCACTTCATCCAGAACAGATTTGTTAGTTCTGGCGTCTGTGGAATTTTCAGTATTCTTTGCCAGCACCATAACTCAAAGGCATCAGCTCTTCTTCAGACTCCTTATTCATTGTCCAGCTCTCACGTGCATATGAGGCAATTGAAAATGCCATGGCTTGGGTCGGAATGAATTCTTTGCCTTTGAACACTTGAAAGAGGTCTTTTCCACCATGATTACATGAGGAAAAGGGAGGACACCAAATTGTGCACATAGGAGATAGATGACAGATGCTAATACCAACCAGTGTGCCCACAATTCTGTATTACCATTAACACCAAACACCAGGCTACAGATAAACACATAAACTCCCGAGAGGACCAGATTGGGGGGACGGTCAGTGAACAGGAATATACTCTAGTCCAAGGAAAGATTCAGCTGAGGCTAATCTTGCACAAATACCAGTGATACCTGCAATCCTTACAGAAACAATAGAAGACACACACACAGAGTAATCCCTCACAGACACCCAGACACTCTGGGAGAGATCCAATGGATCTACCATCTCAGGACCATAGTACTGGGGGACACCAGACTCAGTAGGCATAACAAAATACATAAAAGGCTTATTCCTCATCCTACATAGGTGAGTAGTGACTGGGGTCTTAAAAGCTTTCAATCGGCCATCTAAGATGGACCTAATGGTCAGAAGTGAAGAAGAGTGCGGGAAAAAAAAAAAAAAAAAAAAAGCACTTGCTTTAGAAGCAATCAGCCTGAGGACATGATGGCCCTCGAGACCAGAAGAGCTAGATAGTGCCTGGCTACCAATGCCAATCACTCAGGAAAGGACCAAATCTGGACATCCTGGATGTTGTTGTTGTTAGTTACCACCTAGTCATGTCTGACTCATACCAACCCCATGCACAGCAGAACGAAACACCACCCAATCCCATGCCAGCTCCATGATCTCTGCTATACCTGAGCCCCTTGTCAGAGCCACTGTGTCAATGCATCTCGTTGAAGGTCTCCCCCTCTTTCGTCGACCCTCCACCTTACCAAGCATGACATCCTTCTCCAGGGAATGGTCCCTTCTGACAACATGACCAAAGTAGGTGAGACAAAGTCTGGCCATCCTCGCTTCCAAGGAGCATCTCAGCTGCACTTCCTCCAGGACTGATCTGCTAGTTCTTTTAGCAGTCCACGGTACTTTCAGCATTCTTCGCCAGCACCACAACTCAAAAGTATTGACTCTTCTTTGTTGTTGTTGTTGTTGTTGTTATGTGCCGTCGAGTCGGCCCCGACCCATAGCGACTCTTCTTTAGTCTTCCTTATTCGTTGTCCATCTCTCACATGCATATGAGGCTATTGAAAATACCATTTCTTATGTCAAGCGCACTTTAGACCTCAAGGAGACATCCTTGCTCCTCAGCACTTGAAAGAGTTCCTTTGCAGCCGACCTGCCCAGTGCTACACACTGTCTCATGTCCTGACTGCTGCTTTCATTGGCATCAATTGTAGAAGCAAGTAATATGAATCCTTTGACAACCTCAATCTTTTCTCCATTTATCGTGATGCTGCTTATTGGTCCAGTTGTGAGGATTTTTGTTTTCTTTATAGTGAGATGTAATCCATACTGCAGACTATATTCTTCAGTCTTCATCAGTAAGTGCCTCAAGTCATCCACACTTTCAGCAAGCACAGTTGTATCATCACCGTATCTCAGGTTGTTAATGATTCTTCCTCCAATCCTGATGTCACATTTTTCTTCATACAGTCCAGCTTCTCGGATTATTTGCTCAGCATATAGATTGAATAAGTACAGAGAAAGGATACAACCCTGACGCACTCCCTTCTTGATTTTAAACCATGTAGTGTCCCCTTGTTCTGTTCGAACGACAGCCTCCTGGTCAATGTACAGGTTCCTCATAAGTACAATCAAGTGTTCGGGAATTCCCGTTCTTCTCAATGTTATCCATAATTTGTCATTATCCACACAATCAAATGCCTTTGCATAGTCAATAAAACACAAGTAAACATTTTTTATGATATTCTTTGCCTTGAGCCAAGATCCATCTGACAACAACTATGATATCGCTTGTTCCACGTCCTCTTCTGAATTTAGCTTGCACCTCTGGAAATTCTCTGTCAATATACTGCTGCAACCATTTTTGAATTATCTTCAGTAAGATCTTATTTGCATGCAATATTAATGATATTGTTCAATAATATCCACATTCTGTGGGATCACCTTTCTTTAGAATGGGTACAAATATGGATCTCTTCCAGTCAGTTGGCCAGGTAGCTGTCCTCCAAATCTCTTGGCATAACCGAGTGAGTGCCTCCAGTGGGGCATCTGTTTGTTGAACTATCTCAATGGGTATTCTGTCAATTCCCGGAGCCTTGTTCTTCACCAGTTCCTTCATTGCAGCTTTGACTGCGTCCTTCAGTACCATTGGTTCTAGATCATATGCCACCTCCTGAAATGGATGAAGATATACCAGCTCTTTTTGGTACAGTGATAGAGTAGATAGAGTGGAGGAAAGACATGGAACAAAATCCAAAAACTCAGTAATGACCAGAATTACTGGTTGGATGGAGTCTGGTGAGACCCCCAATACCGTGGTCCTGAGATACATTCTGGGCATGGAGTAAAGCTCACTCTCAGGGGCTGGCTCTCACCCAATAGTAAACAAGATGTACACACAGACCACTCAACCCAGGGGGATGCACCCACATACTCTATGGAGATGCATCCCCTAGAGCAATAGACCACGGGCCACCAGAGAGGCAACATTCACATGGAGGAAATGCAGGACAAACAGGAGTGCATAAATATGAGGGGCACAGGGGGAGGGTTACCAGGCAGGGAAGGGAGGAGACTGGGTTAGGGTTGAAGATGGAAAATGTCAGGTGAAACTAAATGTTCCCATAATGTTAAGTGTGAAACAAACTCTTAAAATATATATATATATATTTTAAAAATAGGTCTTTTGCAGCAGATTTGCCCGTGCAATATGTCTAATTCCTTGACTGCTGCTTCCATGGGATTGATTGCCAATCAAGGAAAATGAAATCTCTGGCAACTTCAAGCCTTTTCTGCATTTGTCATGGTGCTGCTGCTTGGTCCAGTTGTGAGGATTTTAGTTGTCTTTATGTTGAGCTGTAATCCATACTGATGGGTGCAGTCTTTGATCTTCATCAGTACGTGCTTCACGTTATCTTTACTTGCAGCAAGTAAGGTTGTGTGATCAGCATTTCACAGGTTGTTAATGATTCTTCCTCCATTCCTGATGCCATGTTCAGTATATACGCCAGCTTCTTGGATTATTTCCTCAGCATACAGTTGCATAAGTATGGTGAAAGTATAAAACCCTGACGTAGACCCTTCCTGATTTTTAACCATGCAATATCCCACTATTCTGTTTGAATGACTTAATCTTGGTCTATGTACAGGTTCCTCATGAGCACAATTAAGTGTTCTGGAATTCCCATTCTTCTCAAGGTTATCCATCATTTGTCATGATCCACACAATCAAATGCCTTTGCATAGTCAATAAAACACAAGTAAACATCTTTCTGATATTCTTTGCTTTCAGCTGAGATCCATCTCACATCAGCAATGATATCCCTCATTCCATGTCCTCTTCTGAATCTCGCTTGCATTTCTGCAGCTTTCCTGTTCAATATATTGCTGCAACCACTTTTTAATTATTTTCACCTGAATTTTACTTGCGTGTGATGGTAATGATATTATTAAATAATTTCCTCATTCTCTTGGATCACCTTTCTTCTGAATGGGCACAGATATTGATCTCTTCCACTTAGTTGGCCAGATAGCTGTTTTCCAAATTTCTTGGCATAAACGAGTTAAGTGCCTCTAGTGCAGCTTACCATTGTTGAAACATGCCAATGAGTAGTCAATTCCTGGAGCCTTGTTCTTCGCCAGTTCCTTCAGTACAGCTTGGACTTCTTTGACTTCAGTACCATTGGTGTTGATCATATGCTGCCCCCAGAAATGGTTGAACATAGACCAAATTATTTTCAGTATAGTGACTTCTCTGTGTATTCCTTCCATCTTCTTTTGATGCTTCTGGCCTCGTTCAGTATTTTGCCCATAAAATCTTTCAATATTGCGACTCGATGTTTGAATACTTTTTATTTAGTTCTTGCAGTTTGAGAAGTGCCGAGCGTGTTCTTCCCTTCTGGTTTCCTGAGGCCAGGTCTCTGTACATTTCTTTATAACACTTCACTTTGTCTTCTCAAGCAGCCCTTTGAAATCTTCTGTTCGGTTCTTTTATTTCAACATTTCTTCCATTCACTTTAGATATTCAAGAGCAGGTTTCAGAGTCTCTTCTAAAGTCTATTTTGGTATTAAATTCCTTTCCTGTCTTTTTAATGACCATTTACTTTCTTCATAGATGATATTCTTGATGTCATCCCACAATTCATCTGGTTTATGGTCATTGGTGTTCAGTGTGTCAAATCTGTTCTTTAGATGGTCTCTAAATTCTAGTGGGATATAATCAAGGTCATATTTTGACTCTTGTGGACTTGTTTTAATTGTCTTCAGCTTCAACTTGAACTTGTATATGAACAATTGGTGGTCTGTTCCACAGTCAGCTCCTGGCCTTGTTTTGGCTGAAGATATTGAGCTTCTCCATCACCTTTTGCTACAGATGTAGTCTGTCTGATTCCTGTGTATTCTATCTGGCAGCGTCCACATGTATAGCTGCCATTTGTGTTGTTGAAATGGGTATTTGGAGTGAATAAATCACTGGTCTTGCAAAATTCTGTCATGAGATCTCTGGCATCATTTCTGTCACCAAGGCCCTATTTTCCAACAACCCATGATTCTTCTTTGTTTCCAACTTTTGCATTCCAACCTCCAGTAATCATCAATATATCTAGTTTGCATGTTTTTTCAATTGCAGACTGCAGACGCTTGTAAAAATCTTCGGTTTCTTCATCTTTTGCTTTGGTGGTTGGTGTGTAAATTTGAATAATAATTGTATTAACTGGTCTTCCTTCTGTTGTTGTTGTTGTTATGTGCCGTCGAGTCAGCCCTGACTCATAGCGACCCCTCCTTGGGTTTC
>NW_006922138.1:1540361-1542093 GCF_000298275.1 Orycteropus afer afer
ATGGCATTATGCTCAACTCTACTTTGAGAAGGCAGCTCTTCATATTTTAGTGCCTTGCAACCTGAGGAGCTCATTTTCTGGCACAATATTGGACAGTATTTCAGGGATATTCATAAAGTTTTCCAGTAATATGTCAGACAATGTTTTACTCCTATTCATAAGGTTTTCAGTGGCCAGTTTTTTTCAGAAGTGGATAGTCCTATCCTTCTTCCAAGTCTGTCTTAGTCTGGAAGCTCTGCTGAAACCTGTCCACCATGGGTGACTCTGCTAGTATTTGAAATACCGGTGGCAAAGCCTCCAGCCTCACAACAACATGCAAATCACCACAGTACAACATACTGACAATCAAGTAGTTCTACTCTGTCCTATAGGATCACCAAGAATCAGAATTGACTTGACAGCAATAGGTTAAAGGCAGGATGTAGCTTGAATATCTTGTTGAGAAACTGCCATTGTGTTTTCGTCATGACGTTACTAGTGTTGATGACAGTGCTGCTGGGCCTTATTTCCTGTGGCCTTTGTCACTGCTCTTGATGGGCTGATTTCCTTTCACAGATGAGGAAGATGGAGTTCATACAGTGTGTCTTGGGTCTCTGCAATTAATCAGAGTTCTCCAGAAAAGCAGATCCAATAGGATGTTTACATATATAGATATTTATGTTAAGGAATTGCCTTGGGTAGTTGTGGACACTGACAATTCTGAGATTTTCAGGGCCGGCCAGCAGGCTGGACACCTAGAGTGGACTTTGCAATCTTAAGTTTGAAATCCATGGACCAGGAGGTAGGCTTCAAACTCCAGTAGGATTTCTGTGTTACTGTCTTGAGGTAGAATTCTCTGGGAAACCTCAGTTTATGCTATTATATGAAGGCCACCCACATTATCAAGAGTAATCTCCTTTGCCTACAGTCAACTAATTGGAAATGTAACCCACTTCTACAACACACCTTCACAGCAACATCCAGACTTTCTTTGACCAAGCAACTGGCACCTAGCCCAGTCAAGTGAACAAGTAAGATTGGCCATCCCATCTTCTTATGGGACCATAGATCTCGTGATGTGAATTTAGTTTTGTTCAACATGTCCACGTGGAATCTAAAAGGGATCAGCAGCATGTTGCTTCCTCATGAGCACCCCGGAGAAGCCACTGCTCTTCATCCCTCCAAAGCCTTTCCAACGCTTTTCTACCCCGGAGAAGCCGCTGCCCTTCACCCCTACACAGCCTTTCCAATGCTTTTACTACCCCAGAGAAGCCACTGTTCTTCACCCCTACACAGCCTTTCCAATGCTTTTCTACCCCAGAGAATCCGCTGCTCTTCATCCTTACACAGCCTTTCCAATGCTTTCACTACTGGCAATGATGCGCTAACCTTCATTGGTGTGTGTTTTGCTGTGAACTTTATAGAAAAAGCAATAAAAATAATGCCCAAGGGAAAAGAAAAATTTTCAAAGCAAAAGAAAAAAGAGAGAACAGAGGTTTGCGATGGATGGACAGCTGCTTTCTGAGTCTCTATTCTCGCCATGTGTGCGGGCCTTAGACCCCCTGGGGCCGTGGGGAAAGACAAGGACAGTGCACAAGTAAGTGTAGAGAACTGGTAGCTCAGTGAGCAGTAGTTTAGTTTCTGTACTAAGTGTAATTGCTGAGAGATTTGGACTTCACATTGTTTTCTTCTCTCTTCCTTTTCTTTTCCCACGACAATGGCCATAACCCAGGACAGGAGTGTGGACACAGGG
>NW_006922138.1:1543008-1543835 GCF_000298275.1 Orycteropus afer afer
TGTTGTATTGTTGTCATCACTGTTAGCTGTTGTCCAGCTGACTCCTGACTCACAGGACCCTGTGCACAATGAAATGAAATGTGGTCTGGTCCTGCACCAGCCCCATGATCAGTTTAGGATTGGACCACCACGATCCACAGTGTTTTCACTGGCTGATACTTAGAAGTAGATCACAAAGCCTTCATTCCTCGTCCATCTTAGTCTGGAAGCTCCACTCAAACCTTTTCAACATCCTGGCAACATGCAGGCCTCCCTGACAGGTGGCTGGTGGCTACACATGAGGTGCCCTGGCTGGAATCAAACCAGCTGTGCTGCCAGGAAGGCAAGAATTCTACCACTGACCACCACAGCCTCAGGAGTGATCCAGAAGAGAAGGGAATGTGGGTCCTTTCAAAGAGGGAGGATTTCTGTGTGGGAAAGGAAGGCTGAGTTCCAGAGCTCGCATGAAGTGGGGAGCTTACACGGAGGGGGCAGGCCACCTGCATTTGGAGGCAGGAAGAGGAGGACAGGTGTAGGTGCCAGCAGGTCCATGTCCCCTTTGTCTGCTGTGAGGTGGATGCGGTCCCAGCTCCTCTACGTGCTTGTCTTTCAGTCCATTGTGCTCTTTGTTGGACTCATCTCTGTGTTCCTACTCATGCTGGCATCCTTACCCACCATCCCCACCAAGGACTGACTCCCCCGAGTGGTCAGGAAGGATCGCTGTCACTGGAAACTGAGTGCCCAAGGACTCCATTCCCCACGTAATGGGCTTGGCACAGTCAGTGAGGCCAAATCTTGCTACAAGGAAATGGCTGCTTAGAAAACAAATGAAAAGCAGGGTTTGCTTG